>NC_062522.1:3594018-3659018 GCF_022655615.1 Tachysurus fulvidraco
TTTGTTCATAATCAGCTCATATTTACTACTAAAAACACAGGACTAAAACACGCTGAAACAACAACAGAGTGCCGACATTTTAGATCCGACTCACAGACACATCAGACGTTTCATTATGCTGCTTGAAAATGGCCCATAATGGAAAGCCAGTGTTCTGGTGAAAAGGGTTCGACATGCTGCCGAAGCTCCACCAGAGAGATAGAAGAGTGCTGCCAAAGCCCAGACCTCTGTCTGATTAAAGATCTGTGGCAAGATTTTAAAATTGCTCCTGAACAACAACGCCATCCATCCAGTCTGACACAGAGCTCGAGCAATCAGGGTGAAAAAATGGGCAGAAGATATCAGGATAACAGACACAAGACTGAGCTGTAAAGGAGTTCAGATGATAAGATTTTTAAAACATATCTCTGCCTGTTAGTTTAGATCTGAACTTAGATATAGACTTGATAAAACCTGCTAAGATGGCTACTTCTTAAATCCTCTACTGAATAAAAGTTAAACGGATGACGCACAGACAAACTCTCGCTCTTCGGTCCTCCTGCTCTTAAAGTACCTGATGTAGATGTGGCTGGAACAGGATGTATTATCAATCAGGTATCCACGGCAACAGCAGCCTTTTTTCCCCTGGCTATTATCTAATCTTGTTCAAATTGCTAATAACAAAATTGAATTCGAAGCAAAGGAGTGCGGAAGTTCGTCCCCTGAGCGTGTACACTGTATAAATACGTAAATCCCTTATTATTACTTCTTGGTATCCGATTTAAATAAATCTGCCTGTTTGTATTCAAGGTAGAATGTGAAGTGAAGTCAAAATAAAATATGAATTTAAGACGATGAAGTATGAGGAGCATGAGGAGGCGAATCTAGACGGCGGATACAAAACTCTGTAGCATATAATGCTGTAATACTGCATCATACTGTATAAATGCCTTATAACATGTTATGCATACGCTTATAGTGCGATTATTACCACCAAACATCTCCTGTCCTCTGCATACACATGTAGAAGTAAATAATAAACATGTTTTTATGATAGATATAATGAACTATGAACATGTTGGCATTAGAGCATTTATAAGGCATTATACACTGTATATAACACCGATACCAAAGACCCCAAGCATTATCTTTGTGTAGCGTATGGTGCATCACAAGACCTGTTTTTATACTTTTATTTTAAACTATACAAACTGCACATAATGCATACTGAGAGTAGTTTATAAATGAGCTATAACCGTTGCTATAAACTCTATTGCCATTTGGTAAATAATTATGCAAAAACACTGTTTATGAAGTTATTCACAACTCATGATATATACATATGACTTGACTTGACTTGACTTGACATATGGCCTTCACAGGTGGTGTTAATTAGCCTACATACACCTACATACACCTACATAAGCCTTTTCTGTTTGATCTCATATTCATAAGATCTGTCCACTTAAAGTCTGTTCCATAGACTAAAGCAGTTCACATGTTTTTAAGGGTTCTAACTGGAGAATGCTTAAAGGTTCTAGATTTTTTATTTTTTATTAATGTACGATTGTATGAATTCTGCGAGAACGTAACTTTATTCATTTATCGAGCCGTGAATCGGATGAACCCCTTTTCATTTCTTTTCAACACCGTTATAATGCTTCGTGTACACTTTATACCTCGATCATATAGAGTAGATACTTCACAAAAAACTAGGGAATGTAAATAGCCTTAGGACAGAAAAGTGCTGTAATATTTGACAGAGACTCTGAGGAGGAAAGCAAACACTCCACTGTTCACTAAGCAAACACTCAAGGTCTTTGTGTTCATCTGAAGAAGGACACAGGATGTAAGAGGCATGTGAAAGTGGAAGGTGGACACTTTAAAAATTCACTGGAAATGACGTCAGCATCACATCAGCATCAGGATGAAACGTGGGGTTTTGTTTACTATTATATTAATTATATATTATTATACTATTATAGAAAACAAAGGCTTCGACAGAAACACGTTTATCACAGTGAAAAAAGGATTTTACTAAAGACCAGTGATGGGGGACTTGAGTCATCTGACTTGACTCGAGTCAGTCTTAAGTCGCAAATTTGAGACTTGAGACTTGCTTGACAAATATTAAAAAAAGACTAGACTTGACGTTCATGACTTGAGACTTGACTCAGACTTGAGTTAAAAGACTCAGAGACGGGGGACTCGACCTGACTCGAGTCAGACTTAAGTCGCAAATTTGAGACTCGAGACTTGCTTGACAAATATTAAAAAAAGACTAGACTTGACTTTGACTTGACATTCATGACTTGAGACTTGACTCAGACTTGAGTTAAATGACTCAGAGACAGGGGACTCGACTTGACTCGAGTCAGACTTAAGTCGCACATTTGAGACTCGAGACTTGCTTCACAAATATCAAAAAAAGACTCGACTTGACTTTGACTTGACATTCATGACTTGAGACTTGACTCAGACTTGAGTTAAATGACTCAGAGACGGGGGACTCGACTTGACTCTAGTCAGACTTAAGTCGCAAATTTGAGACTCGAGACTTACTTGACAAATATTAAAAAAAGACTTGACTTGACTTTGACTTGACATTCATGACTTGAGACTTGACTCAGACTTGAACATGTGTGACTTACTCCCACCTCTGCTAAAGACAGTGCATCATTTAGCTCTATATTGATCCTAATTTGAGAATTTAACCGCTGTTTGTTCGTTAATATCTAAACTTTGCTACTCAGTTCCTTAAACACTCTTTGTCCTGAACAGACTTTACTAATCTTCACTCAATTTTGACATATTTACAGTCAACATAAATGTTTATTTTTCCCCTCAAATGCTGCTTACACAGCACACAGTTTTCAGTTTTTTTTTTTGGCTGTCAGTTGCTAAGCGACTAGCCGTAACATTTTAACACCACGTCATTACACGCTGTACATGTTCGACATCGTGATGTGGAGTTAACGCTGAAACACTGCGCTGATCTCGTTCATGTCGATTTTTCTGAACAGGTATTTTTTTTCTGTTGTGGCTTCTGTCTCAAGTCTGTTTCTCTCCAATCTATTGCAGTTATGTAATAAATAATTTAGCCGAAGCCTGGTCAGGTCAGAGCCTCGCTACAGGGTGAGAAATGTTGAAAGACTTTCACAGATTTTAATTGTATCGTTGCCTCTAGTCTGATTAGAGAGCTGATGAAACGGTTTGTTTAGCAGCAGAAAGTTTAAAGCCGTACAGACAAAGATGTGTGTGTTTATCCTCCTCGCTTCAGTCTGAACACATGGCTCATCAGTTCCGTGCCATTAGTCTGATGTGGTAATGTGAAACAAAACACAGTCATTTCTTTGCAACCATAAAGTCATCATTAATGATGACTGGAAGTGTTATTTAGTAGATATTTAGTACAGCTGGGGGGGGGGGCACGGTGGCTTAGTGGTTAGCACGTTCACCTCACACCTCCATGGTTGGGGGTTCGATTCCCGCCTCCGCCTTGTGTGTATGGAGTTTGCATGTTCTCCCCGTGCCTCGGGGGTTCCCTCCGGGTACTCTGGTTTCCTCTCCTGGTCCAAAGACATGCATGGTAGGTTGATTGGTTGATTGGTTGATTGATCTCTGGAAAATTGTCCGTAGTGTGTGAGTGTGTGTGTGAATGAGAGAGTGTGTGTGTGCCCTGTGATGGGTTGGCACTACGTCCAGGGTGTATCCTGCCCTGATGCCCGGTGACACCTGAGATAGGCACAGGCTCCCCGTGACCCGAGAAGTTCGGATAAGCGGTAGAAGATGAATGAATAAATGAATGAATGAATGAATAGTAGAGCTGGATGTCATGACTGCTTTGACAATTCCCTGGCAGAACACCAGGGGGCGTTCAGATGAGTTGTTTATGTTTTGTATCATCACGTTTGCCTGATTCTTATCCAGTTCCCGCCTCTGCACACCTGCTCCTTATGTTCCACTAATTACCTCCCCATGTATACTTGTCATCTTGTGTGTTTTTTTGCTGAGTCCATCGTTTGTTTTCCTGTTTTGTCTCCGGTTTTCAGTTCTGTGTTTGTAATACAGCCTAGTGCCTATATGGTAGCCTAGTGGTTAAGGTGTTTGGCTACTAATTGGAAGGTTGTGAGTTCAATTCCTACGTCCACCAAGCTGCTACTACTGGGCCCCTGAGCAAGGCCCTTAACGCTCAGTTGTATAAAAAATGTACGTCGCTCAGGATAAGGGCATCTGCTTAATGCTGTAAATGTAATATTGTATTTTGGTCACTTAGTTCTGTCATTTTTAATAAATCCCCAGTTTGTTATGCCATCACTGTATTTGTCTCTGATTGTTGTTCCTGTGGAGGCGCCATGTTTTGACACTGGATCGTTACAGATTTTCCCAATCGCAGAAATTTACACAAAACCAAGCAAATTCTGTCATATTTGGTGGATCTTGAAATTTTTTCAAAATAAGTTTCCTCAGATTTGTTCAGAGACGAGTCTCTGACGAGTTTCAGATGTGTCTCACTGCGACATGACATGAAATCCTGTGCTGGTGATGTCACCAATACATGTAGAAAATAATACAGATAGCTAAATTATGCAAAAAACAAACAAACAAAAAAAAACAGATTTTAGCGTATCAGCTTGTCTAAGACAGCGAGATATCAGGGGACTGATGTTGGATCTGTCTTTCTTAATGATGTAAAAATGATAAGGTTTCTTTACCTTTATGCTCTGGTGGCTTTCATGACAACAATCAGTGTGTCTTACTGTTTTTATTGTTTATTCAGCCATCTGTAAGGATGGTAGAGATATTATTCTCCTTTTCTCCCCGTTGCACCTGCGCTGTAATGTGGCGTTTAATGTTTATTGCATTATTATTGTGAGGATTTGTCATTAATGGAGAGATGTGTTTGTCAAGATGGAGTGAAGAAGATGGTATCTTCTGGTTTTTTTGCACCTATAAACTCATCATTAATCGATATTACTTTATTTATATAAAGCGCTTTTTAAACTCATTTAGTACTGACGCTCCTCGCAACTCGGATGTCAAGCCGCAAACTTTTATCTCTGAGTATCCGTAGCTCAACAACCGGAACGCTTGAGTGGAGATGATGGAGCTGCTGTAAATCCCAAGAGAGGGTTCAAATTCAGCATTTTTCAAGCAGTTAGGGTTTAAGGAGGTAAAACCCAAGCCTGATGGTTGTCATGGAAACATCCCAACATGCACTCACTGAAATGTCAACAATAACAACAACAACAACAACAACAACAACACAGCCGTACAGTCTAAAGATCATTTGTTGGCTAATTTGCATAAATATGCATAATTAATTTGTTGGATGATGCCTGTTAGCATCAATCTGCTTCAAATCTGCTTTAATAAGGAAAACAGAAAAGTACATATCAACTAAATATCACAGGCATAATGAGTATGGGGTGGGGGCACGGTGGCTTAGTGGGTAGCACGTTCGCCTCACACCTCCAGGGCCGGGGTTCGATTCCCGCCTCCGCCTTGTGTGTTGCATGTTCTCCCCGTGCCTCGGGGGTTTCCTCCGAGTACTCTTGTTTCCTCCCCGGTCCAAAGACATGAATGGTAGGTTGATTGGCATTTCTGGAAAATTGTCCGTAGTGTGTGTGTGAGTGAATGAGAGTGTGTGTGAGTGAATGAGAGTGTGTGTGAGTGAATGAGAGTGTGTGTGAGTGAATGAGAGTGTGTGTGTGTGTGCCCTGTGATGGGTTGGCACTCCGTCCAGGGTGTATCCTGCCTAGATGCCCGATGACGCCTGAGATAGGCACAGGCTCCCCGTGACCCGAGAAGTTCGGATAAGCGGTAGAAAATGAGTGAGAGTGAGAGTAATGAGTATGGTGTCTGACAGAGAACATGGCTGACAGGAGAATTCTCACCAGCCAGGAGGAGCTTTAACACTCCATTAGTTCAGGAAATGTGCATCATTAAACCGGTGAGAAATCCTGCGTGGTTCATCGAGAACATTCAGGAGCCAAAATCACCTACCACCATTCATCTATAATCATATTTACTCACATCCAAATGATTCGAATAAAATAAAACCTCTGGATTTAGTTCAAACTTACTGTAAACTCAGGAAGTGCCGAGAAATGACAAACTATAAGATCCAGAAGCTGGTGGAAAAAAGAGAAATGCACAAAAGCATAGATTTGTTATTCTTTTTTTTTTTTTTTAATAATTTTGGAATATTTCTACATTCTGTCTCTGGATAATATTGGGGGGGGGGGTGACGGTGACGGTGGCTTAGTGATTAGCATGTTTGCCTCACACCTCCAGGGTTGGGGGTTCGATTCCTGCCTCCACCTTGTGTGTGTGGAGTTTGCATGTTCTCCCGTGCCTCGGAGGTTTCCTCTGGGTACTCCGGTTTCCTCCCCCGGTCCAAAGACATGCATGGTAGGTTGATTGGCATCTCTGGAAAATTGTTCGTAGTGTGTGTGTGTGTGTGTGAGTGAATGAGAGTGTGTGTGCCCTGAGATGGGTTGACACTCCGTCCAGGGTGTATCCTGCCTCGATGCCCGATGACGCCTGAGATAGGCACAGGCTCCCCGTGACCCGAGAAGTTCGGATAAGCGGTAGAAGATGAATGAATGAATGAATGAATGAATGAATGTTACTTTCTTTAAAACAATTTCACCAGAGTGTTCATGTTCATGTTTTTCTGAGCAGGTTCTGTTGTGGCTTCTGTATAAAAATGAGCTGTTTCTCTCCAATCACATGCAGTTATGTAAATTATATTACATACACAGACACAAAGGAACTGGAGATATGAGAAGCGTTGAACACTAGATATCAGAGGTGGGAGTAAGTCACACGTGCAAGTCACAAGTAAGTCTCAAGTCATGAATGTCAAGTCAAAGTCAAGTCGAGTCTTTTTTAATATTTGTCAAGCAAGTCTCAAGTCTCAAATTTGCGACTTAAGTCTGACTCGAGTCAAGTCGAGTCCCCCGTCTCTGAATTATTTAACTCAAGTCCGAGTCGAGTCATGAATGTCAAGTCAAAGTCAAGTCGAGTCTTTTTTAAATATTTGTCAAGCAAGTCTCAAGTCTCAAATTTGTGACTTAAGTCTGACTCGAGTCAAGTCACAGACTGTGCCATTGATCAACGCCTCACTTGTGGTGATGTGCGAAGGCGTAGATTCCACATGAAGTGAGCCGATCAGATCATCCATCACAGAGCAATTCATGAGTTCTTCTCTAAAAGCAGCTCTGTACATGAATATATCCTCTGTTACACTTCTACCTCCATCTAGCAGGATCATTCCAGCATTAATTCTCAGCTGTCCGACTCGGCCGAGCGTTAGACAATAATAAACAAAGATAAACACTTTCTGTCTTTAATACACTAAGACTACTGTAAGTGCATTTTTTGCTACAGGATTACGGAAGCAGGTCGCTTAATGAAACGTAAATCCCGACACACACAGTACACACCGAGGGTTTTATCATGAATATGTGACGCCACAACATGAATTAATCACCTGCTGCTTTCCAGCTGGCATCAATTTGTCTAATCTAAACAGAGCGTGACATCTGAAGGTCAGCCGAGAGGTTAATGTAGACATTCGGACTTAGTGCAGCGATAAAATCTCTCCGGACACTAAATGTCCCTAAGTCATATTAATCTTAATGTGTAAGATGTCTATCTAAGCTTATAAAGCTCTATTCTTATTTGTTGTTGTCTGACCCCCCCTCTGATTTCATAAGCCTTAATAAGCCCTTAATAAACACAGAGCATTTGAGTCCTGAATCTTTTTTACTTATGTTACAAAAAAAAATGTAAACCATATTTCAGGATTTTTTTTTTTTTTACCTGGACCTCAGATTTCATCAATAGTATCAAGATGAAAACAGCACCACCTCCCAGAAAACTCCACCTCCTCCCGGTGACCAGGTAATGATGTTGACCCCGGATAGCGTGAGGAGATCCTTCAGAGGGATCAATGTACGCAAAGCTCCGGGTCCTGACAACATTCCTGGGCGTGTACTGAGAGTTTGTGCAGTGGAACTCACTGATGTCTTCACAGACATTTTTAACATCTCACTCAGTCAAGCTGTTGTCCCCACATGCTTCAAAGCTGCCACCTTCATGCTTCACCGTCTCCATCATGCTTCAATGATTACCGTCCTGTTGCACTTACTCCTATCATCATGAAGTGCTTTGAACGGCTAGTCATGCACCATATCAATTCTGCCCTACCCCCCTCTCTGGACACATTAAAGTTTGCATATCGGCCCAACCGCTCGACTGATGATGCCATCTCAACTGCCCTGCATTTAGCACTCACTCGTGGGGACAAAAAGTACTCTTACGTTAGAATGCTATTCATAGACTTTAGTTCAGCATTCAACACTATCATCCCTCAACAGCTCAGTAATAAACTGCTTCAGCTAGGGCTCAGCACTTCACTGTGCAACTGGCAATTGGACTTTCTGACTGGAAGACCTCAGGCAGTACGGGTCGGCAGCAACACATCCAGCACCATCACACTGAACACTGGGGCCCCCCAAGGATGTGTGCTGAGCCCCCTTCTCTTCACCCTGCTGACCTATGACTGCATACCATCACACTACTCCAACCTCTTTATCGAGTTTGCGGATGACACGTCTGTAGTGGGTCCCATTAGCAACAAAGATGAGACAAACTACAGGAACGAGGTGAGACGCCTGGCTGGGTGGTGCACTGACAACAATCTCTCTCTGAACGTGGAGAAGACAAAGGAGATTGTTGTTGACTTCAGGAGTATGCACACTCAGCATTCTCCTCTGACCATCAACGGTGCCACTGTGGAGAGAGTGAGTAGCACCAAGTTCTTGGGTGTGGTCATCACAGAGGACCTCTCCTGGACCGAAAACGTTAGCGCAGAAGCCACAAACACAAACAACAACAATGGCGGATGTTGCTTTACCGTTAATGCTCATGGCTTTGTGACCCTACATTAGCATCCAAATGTGGCGAATCCGACGTGTACGTGCAGCTCCGTGTAATCTGTATAAACGGAGGTTGTGATCGAGAAAGTACATAACGTTATTTTATCGTTAACACAGAAAAAAGTTAGCCTTAGCATGTAGCTACCTACTATCATGTGTGCTGATAATGTATCATATTGCAGTAAAGTAAAAATTTATTAACATTAGTATACTTAAGGTACATTATCAAAGGTGCTTACAGTAGCCCCGCCCACAGCCCCGCCCACAGCCCCTGACACAAGCGGTTCTTAAGTCTAGACCAGCAACGTTTTGGTGCTACTTAAGAACCACTTTTCCTGGTTCAGAGCTGGTGCTTCGGCTGTCAAAAAAGAAAGAACTGGTTCTACATTAGGCTCCGAACCTGCACTCGAACTGCCTCGGTAGAAATTGTAAAAAATGTGTATTTAGTTTATTAGTTTAGTTTATTAATTTATAAAGCACATTTAAAAACAACAGCCGTTGCTGCCAAAGTGCTGTACATCGAGTAAAAACAAACAGGAACACATAGTTAAAACATACAGAGTAAAAGTGGGTTTTTAAAGCAGATTTAAACAATGAGACAGTGGGAGCAGATCTTAAATGAAGAGGGAGATTGTTCCACAACTTTGGAGCTGCCGTAGCAAAAGCCCGATCGTCCTTAGTTTTAAAATGTGCAGAGGTACCGAGAGAAGGAAATGATTAGAGGACCGACGAGATCTAGGGGTAGGGTACGGAGTGAGGAGGTCATAAATATACTGGGGAGCACAACCATGTAAAGCTTTAAAAACATAAAGTAAAATCTTAAAATCAATACGGAACTTAACCGGGAGCCAGTGTAATGAGGCAAGTACTGGGGTAATGTGCTCACGTTTTCTGGTGCCAGTCAGTAATGTCGCTGCCGCATTTTGTACCAGTTGAAGACGGTCGAGAGATGATTTAGGCAAGCCAAAATAAAACTATATATTTGACACTATAAAACATTTTACATTCATCTGCTTTTGTTATCACTTGACACGATGATGTGCAACATGTCCTCCATCCCATAAAGTCTGCAAGTTTCAATTTAATTTATTTTTAAATAGGTCTCTGCAAATGTATTACTTGCACTGAATCTTTGTTCCTGAGGTGACATTCATGCTGCAGTAGCTCACATTACAGGTGATAAACGAATCTGTTAGCATCTATTAGCGGCTAAACGAATCCATCCGCCTGGGTTTTTATTTAGGTAGCCTTTATTGTAGACACACAAAATAAACAAGCTCTTTTTCTCTCCACACAAGTATTTGGTAACACAAACAAATATGTTTCACTCGTTAAGTTTTAACATGAGTTTGTTCCTTTAGGCTTAATAATATGATATAGAATTTCTAGATGCTGTTATCTGCTTGGCTACTTCTGTGTTCCCATGGTTTCATGCTCGCTGCCTCCAGATCATGACTACAACCTGAGGGAATGTTGATGTATATATAAATAAATGGGAAATGATTTGTAGAATTATTTTTATTAATTATTATGAAGGTTATATAAAAAAAACAAAAAAACAAAACAAAAGGTTTTAAAAGACCTGAGCAGCTTAAAAGAAGAAGATTAAAATATTTTTAAAAGATAAAATATCAAAAAATATGTTAAAAAATAAATCTACGTTTTATTAAAAGAGTATAATTAAAAATTATTACATAATAATCTAATATTTGAAGAAAATGAAAATCGGGTTAACATAAGCAGAGGTGTATAATTTCCAACATTAATAATCAAAGCTTGCAGCTAAAGAGTAGATTCTAATATACACTACATTCTAAATGTTTCCTTATCCATTTCCATCTAATCCGTTTTGTCCTCTATATGTGCTTGATATTCTGTCCCGAGACACGTTTTAGATGCTGCACGAGCATCGCTGAGGCGTCTTCCTCTATTCTCACATCGAACTCACACTTCAGCAAGAAAGATCCGCAGTCAGGAAATAATCTGAATCCAATCTGATTTTGAGATATTGGTTCCTGTGAGTGAAACATTTTAGATGAGTCTATGAGCCTGGTGCAGTTCGGGTCTGTTCTGTTCCGGGCTGTTAGCTCACTTTGGTACCAAAAACAGCAGAAGATTCACAATCCCATGTGTCCTAATGTTGGCTACTGTGTTAGAGCTAATGTTAAGGATAGAGTCTGTGGTTGGCGTTGGATATTAGAGACAGTGTAAGATGTTGGGGATAGTGTTAGTTGTTAGTGTTAGAGGTAAGTGATACTGGTGATAGTGATAGATGTTGGGGATAGTGTTAGTTGTTAGTGTTAGAGGTTAGTGATACTGGTAATATATGTTGGGGATAGTGTTAGTTGTTAGTGTTAGAGGTTAGTGATACTGGTAATATATGTTGGGGATAGTGTTAGTTGTTAGTGTTAGAGGTTAGTGATACTGGTAATATATGTTGGGGATAGTGTTAGTTGTTAGTGTTAGAGGTTAGTGATATTGGTGATAGTGATAGATGTTGGGGATAGTGTTAGTTATTAGAGGTTGGTGTTACTGTTAGATGATGGCATTGGATGTTGGTCTTAAAGGATTTGGGATATTGTTAAAGTTAGTGTAGGATGTTGGTGATAGTGATAGTGTTGTTAGATGTTAGTGTTAGAGGTTGGAGATATTGGTGATAGTGTTAGATGTTGGGAATAGTGCTAGATGTTAGTGTTAGAGGTTGATGATAGTGTGGGGTGTTAGTGTTAGAGGTTGGTGTTCTAACTTACAGGTTGGGGAAAGTGTTAGTTCTTAATGTTAGAGGTTGTTGATACTGGTAGTAGATGCTGGGGATAGTGTTAGTTCTTATTGTTAGAGGTTAGTGTTAAAGGTTAGTCTTAGATGTTGGTGTTAACTGTTAAACTAATCCACATACAATGCAATAAAAAACACTTAATTTCAATGTCTACTGAAGGCAGGATTGTTCTCCAGGTGAGTTTTTAATCCATGATGATTTTCTGCTGAACTACACAGTTATTGATGATGATAAAATGCTCTATTCTAAGCTACTTCTGTCCTATAGGCTGACTCACTATTTTGGTTAATGAGATCTAATATAGTTATATCTTCTGCAAACGTTATTAATTTAATGGAAGGAAACCCCGGTGCTAGTGGATAGTGGCTATATATAAGAGCCTAAAGTTTCCAGATGACTGGTGACATGGAAACTCACATTGACCGCATCATCAGCTGAGAAATTTGTCTTGGCTCATGGAGGGTCTCAGTGATAGAATTAAAGTCAACCAGCAGTTTGAGGTATTTCATGAAAACTGATATTAAGGCCACAGGTCTGTAGACATACAGACATTTGTAATCTGCAAACATCCTTCTCCTGAGAGATGTGGAAAGACAGACGTAGAGTGGAGAGGAGGATGGTTGAGCGCTTCAAGCTTTAATGCAGTGGTTAAAGTCATTAAGTTGGTTGGGGCTTGTGATTTTTGTTTCTTATAGCTTGTTAAGTCCCTAAAAGTTGGCCTAGAGGGATGTGAGGGATGTAAGCATAAACATTTAGGCTTACCTGAAGCGAGCACTGCCGGTGACTGATTCAAGTGACAACCAAGATACAGTTGCCAAAACATAGTGGCTTGTTTTCAAATGTAGGTCTGTGCAAAAGAGAATATACTGTATATATACAGTCAAATGCAAAAGTATAGGAACCCCCTGACAATTTCCATGATTTTCATTTATAAATATTTGGGTGTGTGGATCAGCAATTTCATTTTGATCTATCAAATAAACATTGATAGTCTCCATGGGGTCTTTATATCCCACTGCCCGGATGTTGAGGAATCAGTCACAAAGTCGGGGATGGATATCTCAACAAGACAACGACCCAAAACACTGCTCAAAATCTACTGAAGCATTTATGCAGAGGAACAAGTACAATGTTCTGGAACGGCTCCCAGTCCCCAGACCTGAATATTATTGAACATCTGTTGGGTGATTTGAAGCAGGCTGTCCAGCTCGGCAACCATCAAACCTAACTGAACTGGAGATGTTCTGTAAGGAGGAACGGTCCAAAATACATTCATCCAGAATCCAGACACTCATTACAGGCTATAGGAAGCGTCTAGAGACTGTTATTTCTGCTAAAGGAGGCACTACTAAATATTGATATGATTTTTATGTTGGGGTGCCCAAATTTATGCACCTGTTAACAAAACACAGAAGAACACTGAGAGAGGATAAGAGCACTGATACATTGAAGGAAAACAACAAAACCAAAACACACTAGCTACACCCTTCATCCTAATCTGTCCTAATCTTAAATAAAAAAATAAATAAAATTACCCTGTTTCACGCTATGCTAACTACCAGAACAAAAGTACACAGGGAGGCAAACCCAACCACTTCCGGGTCTCCATGGGGTCTTTATATCCCACTGCCCAAATGTGATTGGTTGCATCTGTTGACATCCTGATGATTGACAACTCGAACGACATGGTGGTGGGTGCATCATGGATTTGGGCTGATTTATTGTCTCATGGCCTGGACAAATGGATCATTGAAGTATATTTTATCAGTCTTGTCTTTACGAGCCAGCTCTTTGTTCTACACGGCTGTTCTCCATGTGCAGGCAGGATCATTGTGTGGTGTGAGTGTGGAGAAGAACATGAGAGAGTGATCAACAGATTCCTGTTATAGGTTTTCACATGAAAAAGATGGTTGCTTGCATTGTAGTCCTCAGGAACAACAGAGATGTTACCATAGCAGTTTAACTGAGGACTTATCATTAGGATGGAGTGTTTGTTTGCTCAGTGCAGCAGGACCGTGGACCTTTTCACAAGTCCAAACATCTCAGCTTCTCACTTAATAGAGTTAGAGGGTGGTGACAGGGGTACTGGTCAGTGTTTAACGTTACTGTTAGAGATAACAGTTAGTGTTAGTTTTAGAGTTTGTAGTTATTGTTAGAGATTGGGATTAGTTCTAGAGATTAGTGTTTAAAAGTTTTTGTTAGAGGTTGGGGTTACTTTTAGACATTGGGGTTATCATTAGAGGCTAGGGTTAGTTTTAAACGCTGTTGGTTATGGTACATGTTGGGTAAATCCCAAAGAGTGGGGTTAGTGGTAGATCCTGGTAGAGGTTAATGTCAGGGGTTGGGGTTATTGTTTGACTTTGGTGATTGATAGTATTATAGGTTAGTGTTTAGAGTTCAGAGGTTAGGTTTATTGTTAAAGGTTAATGTATGAGTTTGGGGTAAGAGTACAGTGGTGGGGGTAGTGTTAGGGGGTTTAGTGGTTGGGGATAGTGTTAGAAATTGGGTTTTGTGTCACAGGTTGTGATTAGTGTTAGTGTTTGGGGTTTGAGTGAGAGGTTGAAGCTAGTATTAGAGCTATGGTAGAGGTTGGGGATAGTGTCAGAGGTTCTGGGTTATGTCAGAGATTAGGGTTAGTATAAAAGTTTTGGGGTTAGTAAATGTGTCGACGACCTGAACAGTTCTCCTCTGCACTAGCTGATGGACTCTGGGACAAGGTAATGGTCATCTCTTTTAGCAGCTCACTAATATTCCCATCTTAAGTTGCATTATAAAGCCCGGAAAGTTTAACAGATCATGTACAACCAAGTCTAGAATTATTGGCACCCCTGGTAATCCTGATTGTACATAAAAATTATTATGTGAAATGAGCATCAGGTGCAATTGACAGCGTAGCTGTGTACATTATAAACTTTACAAAATTAATATTTGAAAATTACTCAGTGTCCTTAAACCATTTTAGTACACTGGGTTTCTGTTCTGCTTTATGGGGTTTTTAATCAGTATAAAGAAGCTTCTGATGTTACGTCTGTGAGTCTGATCTAAAATGAGTCAGGACTCTGCATACATTTGAGCTTCTTTTTAAACACTTGGAGCATCTCAGAGAGCGGAAATGGGTTTGATATCAGCATTTACTCTGGAACTTTTCTATGAATTTATCACCTCTAGTATTGTAGAGAAAAACAAAAATACTGATGACACACATCAAATTCTTAAAGTCCTGAGTTGTCTACTTTCATATGAGCTTCATATTAACACCACTGTGGAGTGAGACGCGATGAAGACTTTCAATGTAATAAAACCGGAGGAAACTGCATTTGGAAGGATGAGTAATGCTTGTATTAATTACAGATGAAAACACTTTCTATTTTCTATCAGAACCTCACAAGCCGGAATGCTTTAAAAAATAAAAATCACGGCCGAATATCTGTCAGAGTATTTTATCTTCACACTGCATGATCTTCTATAATTCCAGCTCCAGCTTGCAGAATCTCTCTGATTTGCCCAATAATGATTTCTGCCCAAAGCTCCTGCGCTCATATACAGCTCCAGAGAATTCTCCCATGACCATTAAGCACATTAGCCATTACAACAGTAGGTGAGCTTTATCCGCTAATGGCTAGCGTAGCCTCCTCTGTGATCACCGAGGAAAGTCATTCTGCTCCATCACCAGATTCAATAGAGTGTCCCTAAGTAGCTTTAAGTGGATTTTTCTCTTCTAAAAAAAAAAAAGTCTCTAAAGAATGTAATGTACGATCAAACTGACAAATTGAATTGCAGAAGATCGATGACACTAGCATTAAACGGGCCTGCGATGGCACGGCACTTTGATCATCCTGCAAAGTAAACTACATCTGATTAAAGACGTCCGAGAGGAAATAAAGCGGTTCAGGTGAACACTTTATTAAGCTTTATTAAATCCATCAGTTCATTCACATTTAATTCATTTCTGGTGCAAAATACCCCAAAGTACCACTTCTACCCCTTTCCTATGTGAACCAGGACCACCAGATATTATTAGGCTGGCGGCGATTAATTACAGCACTGACACTGAATTGTGATTCTGTTGTTTTACAGCGCTGACGAATTCTGGACTCTGATTGGTCAGAAGGTGTTGAACTATTTGATGACTATAACAGCGGCTCTGTCGGTAGCGCAGGTTTATATTAATGTGCTCACTCTAATAGATTATGGTTTCTATGGCAACAGCTTGTTACCAGGAACTTGGATTATTAGTGATGCGTATGTTACGTAAATGGAAGGAGTCTCCGGTGTCAGTGCATTGTAACAGAAGCCAGAGCTTAAGGTATAACGTTTCAGACATCTTTAGTACAGAAGAGTTTATGCTTCTTTTTTCGGTTTCCATAGTAACACTAATAAACTACACATAAGGTGATTGTACATATAGGCCTCTCTCTCTCACACACACACCCCTACACACACACACACACACACATGAGGTCACCCATATGAGGATGGGTTCCCCCTTGAGTCCGGTTCCTCTCAAGGTTTCTTCCTTTACCAATTTAAGGGAGTATTTCCTTGCCACTGCTGCCTGAGTCACCTCAGACTTGCTCATAGGGGAATAAATACATACACACTGTGAACTATATACATCTAATAATAATCTAGAATTTTTATTCTGTTAATTCTTATTTCTTTTATTATTTGTTAATTCCTTTATCATTAATTATGTTTACCTTCCGCTCTATGTTTATGTTCTGTAAAGCTGCTTTGAGACAATGTGTATTGTAAAAAGCGCTATACAAATAAACTTGAATTGAATTGAATTGAACACACACACACACACCTACACACACACCTACACAAACACACACACACACACACACACACACACACACACACACACACACACACACACACACACACACACACACACACACACACACAATTAACTTAATCAAGGCTGCTAGCGGATTTTCGTTGTGATTTTATTGTAATTTTTTCCAGTTGAAATGAAACAAATCAGTGTTCGAAATACAGATAAAACAAAACTGGACTTTGACTCACATCTGGTTCATATGAGCACTGATACTATTCTCACAATGTAACAGATGATCTCATCAATCACTAAATCACTAGTTCATTATTACAGTAATTGGCCTGTTATTGAATTAATTCTAGTTTCAAGCTCTTTAGTATTATTACTCCATTATTATTATTATTATTTTTATAAAATACTTTGGGTGTTTGTTATATATATGTTTTAATTTATCTAAAAAAAAATCAAAAGATTAATTGATTTTTGCCCTATGTATAATATATTTCACCTTCATGTTACAGTCCCCATAGCAATGATCTGATGATTTGTTACCTGTCTGTTTGCACCTGTTTTGTGGAAGTGACATACGGCTAAGTGCGGTGACACATACTCAGAATCTGTTCTCTGTGTTTAACCCATCCAAAGTGCACACACACAGCAGTGAACACACACACACACACACACACACACACACACACACACACACACACACACACACACACACACACACACACACACACACACACACACACACACACACACACAGTGAACACACACACAGCAGTGAACACACACACAGTGAACACACACACACAGTGAACACACACACAGTGAACACACACGCACACAGTGAACACACACACAGCAGTGAACACACATACCCAGTGAACACACACACACACACAGTAAACACACACACAGCAGTGAACACACACACAGCAGTGAACACACACACAGCAGTGAACACACACACAGTGAACACACACACAGCAGTGAACACACACACACAGCAGTGAACACACACACAGCAGTGAACACACACACAGTGAACACACACACAGCAGTGAACACACACACACAGCAGTAAACACACACACAGCAGTGAACACACACACACAGTGAACACACACACACAGTGAACACACACACACAGCAGTGAACACACACACAGCAGTGAACACACACACACACAGTGAACACACACACACAGCAGTGAACACACAGCAGTGAACACACACACACACACACACACACACACAGCAGTGATCACACAGCAGTGAACACACACACACACACACACACACACACACACACACACACACACACACACACACACACACACACACACAGTGAACACACACACAGCAGTGAACACACACACAGTGAACACACACACAGTGAACACACACACAGCAGTGAACACACACACACAGCAGTGAGCACACACACACAGCAGTGAACACACACACAGCAGTGAACACACACACAGTGAACACACACACACACAGCAGTGAACACACACACAGCAGTGAACACACACACAGTGAACACACACACAGCAGTGAACACACACACACAGCAGTAAACACACACACAGCAGTGAACACACACACACACACAGTGAACACACACACAGTGAACACACACACACAGCAGTGAACACACACACAGCAGTGAACACACACACACACAGTGAACACACACACACACAGCAGTGAACACACAGCAGTGAACACACACACACACACACACACACACACACACACACACACACACACACACACACACACACACACACACACACACACACACACACAGCAGTGAACACACACACACCGTGAACACACACACGAAGCAGTGGGCAGCCATTTATGCTGCAGCACCCAGGGAGCAGTTGGAGGGTTCGGTGCCTTGCTCAAGGGCACCTCAGTCATGGTATTGCCGGCCCGAGACTCGAACCCACAACCTTTGGGTTAGGAGTCAATCTTTTGTGTTTCCCCTTGTGTTGTGTGCTGATTTAAACCCTACAGTCTACATGTGTTTCATATTTTTCATTCCGAGACACGTTTCTCCATATTTTTTCAAGATTTAGGATATCTGTGTCCCAAAGTACTTCCTGGTTTTGACTTTGATCTCAAATCAACAGGATAACAGACCGGATTGGTTAAAATTCAATTCAATAAAACATTTGCCAAACAAATTTAATGCACCAGATGTGTCATGTTTAAACTTTATATTGGCTGAGCAAAAGCAGCACACACACACACACACACACACACACACACACACACACACACACACACACACACACACACACACACACACACACACATATACACACACACATACACACACACACATATACACACGCACACACATACACACACACTCACGCTCACATACACACATACACACAGACTCACACACACACACACACGCTCACATACACACACACACATACACATACAAACACACACATACACATACACACACACACACACACACACACACACACACACACACACGCTCACATACACTCACACACACACACACATACATACACACACACATACACACACATAGACACACACACACACAGAAAGCTGAACATTTAGGTGTTTTTATATTAATTGTAAGCAATATAATAATTACATACTAAAAGTTGATGTAATGAAGTACAAAGCAGTGAGTAACAGTGAGTTCACAATCCTCAAATAACTTACACACTCACACAAGTATTAAACCCTGAGGCTTACGATTCAGACACGTTCATCAGAGTCGTTAAAGATTTATGAGGGATTTTTTGTTTCGTTAATAAATTGTATGAACCTGAATGAAAACATGTTTTTGCTTAAATGGTCATAAAACCCTTTGAACAAAATTCAAACAGAAAAACTGATGCACGAGTACCGTGCAAAAGTATGTACACCCTTATCTCAAATCCAGTGAGGTTCCTTTACTAGATTCGTTCACATTCATCAGCAATTCAGTTTAATTCAATTTTATACGTAAAGCAATTTATGGAATTGTCTCGTGTCCATGTCGATGACTGGACGTCTTCCTCATGTCTCACTCCACAGTCGTGTTAATATGAGGCTTATATGAAAGTAAACAGTCAGGAATTTAAGAGTTTGTATAGTTTCATCACGATTTTTTTTATGTAAAATATTAGAGATGATATCAAAGTTGTAAATATATAGAGGGTATTTTATTCCCACACAGATGTTTGTATTTTCAGAGTAAATGTTGATATCAAACCCATTTCTGTTCTCTGAGAAGCTCCGAGTGTTTGTTAACCTAAAAATCAGCTCAGATTTCTCTTCAACATTAAAATTCAGTGTAAGATCATCAACAGAGGAATAAACACACGTCTAAAACACACCGAAAGAACGACAGAGTCCTGACTCACTTTGGATCAGACTCACAGACGATTTTTTATACAGTACTGATTAAAAAGTCCATAGGGTCGACTGGGGCATCTGGGTGAGTTTAAATGTTTTGTAGAGGTTTTTTCTTTCATACTACACATCAGATATGAAGCCCACAGTACAAACATGTTCATTATCTTAAATGAACACTGTTTATTTTTGGAGTCTGGTCTGAGTGACATTGGTCTAAATCAGTCTACATCAGTGTTTAAATGTGATGCTCATAAGGTTTTGGTTACACTATGAGCAGTAATAGAAGGGAAATGATTTATAATCTCACCAGAGTCTGGTTCCTCTGTAGGTATCTTCCTCCTTTCTCATCACCGTCACCACTGATTCGCTCACTAGAGATAAACTGACAGATAGTAAAGCTGCTTTGTATAAAATTTCTATTGTTAAAAGTTAAAAGTGCTATAAAATAAAACTGGCCTGAATGTTGGGAAAACAATCCTGTGTGCATTATATACATTTATTGGGAGAAGTTTTATGTTTAAAAAAAATTGTTGATGAATAACTGCATTGAATTTTTCACAAACACAAAGTATTTTTTAGGTAAAGACATTCCCAAATATTATGTTGCATATTTTATGATTTATTTAAAAAAAAAAAAAAAAAAAACCAACCCAAAACAAACAATCATTTAAATATTTTCTTCAGTTTCCACTTTCTCAAAAATATATTTTTTAAAGAAAAAGAATGACCAGTTTTACTTTTTCTAAATTATATATATATATATATATATGTATATATATATATATATATATATATATATATATATATATATATATATATATATAATAACAACTGAAAATATGTCATATTCTAGGTTCTTCAAAGTAGCCACCTTTTGCTCTGATTACTGCTTTGCACACTCTTGGCATTCTCTTGATGATCTTCAAGAGGTCGTCACCTGAAATGCTCTTCCGACAGTCTTGAAGGAGTTCCCAGAGATGCTTAGCACTTGGCCCTTTTGCCTTCACTCTGCGGTCCAGCTCACCCCAAACCATCTCGATCAGGGTTCAGGTCCGGTGACTGTGGAGGCCAGGTCATCTGGTGCCGCACCCCATCACTCTCCTTCATGGTCAAATAGCCCTTACACAGCCTGGAGGTGTGTTTGGGGTGTCCTGTTCAAAAGGTGGTGTGTCCAAACTTTTGGGAGGTGTGTCCTTTACATATAATGTATTTATGTACTATATATATATATATATATATATATATATATATATATATATATATATATATATATATATATATATAAATAAAAAGATCAGATTTCACATGTAGGTCTTTCACTATTAATATAATATTTCAAATTCTTTCTTTTAAATGCAAAAAATTAAAAAAAAATGTATATAAAAATGCATAAATGTAAACAGTTAGGCAGTTTATATGAGAACACACTTTTTATTGTACTTTTTTATTAGTGTTTGTTAGCAGGTAGCAGTTTGTTAGCTGTACACTTCACGATATAACATAAAGCTAGTGTAATGTTAACTAGCAGGTTAACTAGCAAACTTAAACAGGTTAAAGTTAGAAAATGTTTGTAAAAGAATGTTTTAAAGCAGCATGCTGTGTGTGTGTGTGTGTGTGTGTGTGTGTGTGTGTGTGTGTGTGTGTGTGTGTGTGTGTGTGTGTGTGTGTTTGCTCTTCATCCGAGACACTCCTCGTTTTTGGCTCACACTTACTTTTCTCACAGCTGCTTGGAACAGATAACATATCATACGCGTATCTGAGTCTTACGGAGCTCCAGAGAGACATTACAGTAAATGAGCTGTAACTAGCACAACAAGCCATATTTAGTCCTACAACCTTAAAATATCGACCATTTTAATAATTACGTTAAAGTCTAGTAATTCCGAGAAATCAAGAGAAAAATGATCCAAAGTGAATAAAAAGAAGTGAAACTTTTGGAGTCACAGGATCCAGAAGCTCAGACACCAGACAGTCTGTGAGTTGAGAATTACAAAATGACTTGGTCTGAATTTAATTAGAATTTCTTTGCTATTAATATTTTAAATTTTGGCCACATCCAGAGTGACACACAGAAGTGCTTTACACAACTCTATGAATGAATACACTCACTAGGTTAAAGATATCCTCAACTGAAAACTCTTTTGGGAGGAATTATCTATATATTAGATTTTATTATATATATATTATAGTTTATTCCACCACCTCATTGCCAGAACAGAGAAGAGACTTGATGCACACCTCCCTCCTACCCTGAGATATGGAGGGACCAGTGGGACAGAATTGTTGCCTTTTAAGCAGTTTTGTAGTTCTGTACAATCACTGATCACCATTGTTTAGATCGACCAATCACTAATCACCATTGTTCAGCTCGATCAATCACTAATCACCATTGTTCAGCTTGACCAATCACTAATCACCATTGTTCAGCTTGACCAATCACTGATCACCATTGTTCAGCTTGACCAATCACTGATCACCATTGTTCAGATCGACCAATCACTGATCACCATTGTTCAGATTGTCCATTTACTGATCACCGATTTTCAAATCGACCAATCACTAATCACCATTGTTCAGATCGACCATTCACTGATCACCAGCTTGTTCACTAAGAACACCATCATGATATATAATTATAAAGACAAACCAAATTCTGATTTCATCCAAATGATTAGAAAGAAAAAATATTGCCTTTTTTTCAAAGGCAGCGAATGTTCGGAACAGATAAAGCTTACACACTTCCATAACACAAAGCTCGCTGATAACGACTGAGAGAAACAAACTTTGGGACGAATTTCTTTATGATCAACTTTCACAGTTACAGTCCTGATTTCACAAGGTTTGAACTAGAATCTCATAATCCACACGAAAGACATGAAACCAGTTGAAAAACCCTTAAAACTTTTATCAACTTATTTATCGGAAACAGATTTCACCAGTGCACACGCATGTCTGATTATGGCCCAGACATTATCCTAAATCTCCGTGTGTCCCTCTGCCAGACTTTGCAGTCAAAAATTTTCCTTAGACACACAATCTCCATTTACATTTTCTCTTTGTTTGCAGAAAAGAGTTCTAATGAAGTGCTTGACACTCCTACAACGCCACAGCAATTCGGCGTAACCATGGCGACCATGGCAACCCCACGGACACGGTGTGGCACGGAGCGATAAGGGCCACGATACAAAAGTTTATTTACAAGCGTTAAATATTTAATAAAAGAGCTTCAAGGACAAACAGAAGGCCGATACGTGAAATCTGGTTAACAGACATTCTGGATCATTTCACTTAGAAACCAAAAGTAAAGGAAGGTAAGTTTGAAACGTGCAAAAGTATCTTATGATTGGAAGACTTCGGCAGGAAGGGATTAGTGTTAAGTCTGTGGTGATCTCTGTGGTTTGTGCTGACCCATTAGTTCCTCAGGAGCTCTCAGGTGCACCCAAATTATTTACATTTAGATTGTTTCCTGTCCACTGTCACCCAAATGAGGATGAGGTTCACTTCTGAATCTGGTTCCTCTCAAGGTTTCTTCCTCATATCATCTCAGGGAGGTTTTCCTCATCACCGTCACCTCAGGGTTGCTCAATAGTTATAAAGTGACGTGACATACGGCTAAGTACGGTGACCCATACTCAGAATTTGTTCTCTGCATTTAACCCATCCAAAGTGCACACACACAGCAGTGAACACACACACACACACACACACACACACCGTGAACACACACCCAGAGCAGTGGGCAGCCATTTATGCTGTGGCGCCCGGTGAGCAGTACAGCAGTGAACACACACACACACCATGAACACCATTGTTCCTGCGGCACCCGGGGAGCAGTTGGGGGGTTCGGTGCCTTGCTCAAGGGCACCTCAGTCGTGGTATTGCCGGCCGGAGACTCGAACCCACAACCTTACGGTTAGGAGGCAAACTCTCTAACCATTTGGCCATGACTGCCCCATATTAGAATATAACATGTTAGAGATAAATAATAACTTAATTTTTAAACTAACATTTATTTATTTATTTATTTATTTATTTATTTATTTATTTATTTATTTATTAATTAATTATATATCTTCTATAATTCTTTGAAAGCTGCTTTGAGAAAGTGTTTATTGTTAAAAACGCTATACAAATAAATTCAACTGAATTAAATAGAAATTAATTGAATAGAATCTGACCCGGCCGGGCATGACACCATTACGCCATGACGCCACGGCAGCCGTCTGTCTCATATACCTTCGGTTAGCGTAAATTTACAAACCTGACTCATATTCGTTCACTTTCAGACAGCAGGGATGTGAAAAACACAACGTACAGTAAGACACAGTCTACTGTTTCAACTGCTGTAAAGTTTGAAGAATTTCAAATGTGTATTATACAAAATATTGCTGTTGTTTATACTGATATTTTTCACTTGTTTTTTTTTTCAGAGAGCTTTAGTTCCTAATTTAATACAAGACCGAATTTACAAGGTGTTTATTTATCTCTCTTTATCCAGAGACCAAAAATAGAGTTTCCTCCTATTTTTATTGTGTCCCCGTCGATGAGTGAACGTCTTCCTCGTGTCTCACCTCAAAGTGGTGTTAATATGAAGCTCATATGGAAGAAAACACTCAGGACTTTAAGAATTTTAGAGTTTCAGATGTATTTCTGTTTTTATCCACAATAGTTCCAACAAAACCCCAAAATGGTTATTTTTTTTCCACACAAATGTTTGTATCTTCAGAGTGTTTGTCCATGATCTTGTCTCTGGTTCAACGTTTGTTCTTCCTTGAAGCTCTTTTGGTAGGTTCTAACCACTGCGTTCTGGGAACACCACACAAGACCTTCTGCTTTGAAGAGACTCAGATCATCTCTTGGTCATCTAGACATCACAATTTGTCTTTTGTCAAAGTCACTTCGAGACCTGTTATTTCAGTGGTTTTAATGTTATGGCTGATCATCGGTGTCCATTATACCTAAAGATTTCTGCATTTCTGCTTTGTGACAATGTCTGTCGCTCAGATCGATTTAAGTCGTTTTTATGGCACGTTATATCACCAATATCAAACAAGTTCGAAGTAGTTTGTTAATAACGTGACGCATTTAAAACAAAGACATGAATAAACCAGCAGAATTTCCTTCCCTTTATTGTTTCACAGTTTAATCACGACTAAACTCACACTGCACAAATTCTTCCAGATGCTGCAAAATGTCCTAATGGCTAAGTCATAAAGCACTAATACAAACTGACAGAGTGGATGAACTTCAGTAGTTCTGGTGACATAAAGCCTTTTCAGCTCTCTAACTGCATGGTGTCAACCAATCATAATGCATGATAAAGTTAGCTATAAAACGTCCCGCATTGTACATCCAGATTTCTGTAAAGCTGCAATGTGACAATGAACTTTCTTTTCTGAATGCGTTATAACATGATATGGATGTGTTCATAGTTTTTTTTAGATATGACCTTCATAGAAAGTGTTAGCAAAATCTTTAAGCCTTCCGGTCAACTTCGGATCGCTGGAATTATCTCAGATAACACGATATCTGGATGCACAAATCCCGTTCTCGTGTGTTTGGAACAACTTGCGTGTCTGGAATATGTCATTTTGTGTTTGTTATGTGACGTACGAAGAACAGGGTCCAGATCTCAGCTTGCAGTGTTAAGCTTCACAGGATGAGAATTAATTGAGCAGCATGGACAAACGCCAGAGCTGAGCGGTTCTAGCTGTTTAAAAGCAGTAAGTGTTTGCATGCCGGACTCACTCATGCTCAGGGTTCTCACTGAGATACAAAACTCCAGCGTCTATCGTACGCATGCCGCTGTAATGGTCCATGAGCGCACCTTTATATAAAGGCAGCTTTCCATAAATAAATGCAGTCACGCTTGTGCACTTCCACTCGGATCAGGAGAAGACAGTTTCTTAGACTCGTCATTCTCCTTGCTTGGATTCTTTGCAGCGTCTGGAGCTGTTTCTTTCTTAGTCTCTTTCTGTCCATCCAAAGAACAGTTGGACACAGCGTTGGCCACCTGGCAGAACTTCCTCAGGAGGATCTCTCTGAGGAGCAGGTAAACCCATGGGTCCAGGATCTGATTGAGCGAGGCCAGGCGAATGGCAGTCAGGAAGAAGTTGCAGTCCATCTGTAAGTCCCGGCTGGGCATGAGAGGATTTGCTAAGGGTTTGCAGTGGTGAGAAGACGTGTGGTTGGAGATCATCTTCAACATAAGGATCTGTAAAAAAGACAGTGGTTGGTCAGTCAAGGTGCACAATAAGCTTTAAATACGAGACACATTTATTTTCTGGCAACATCAGGAACTCCTGTTACCTTCATGAGACCACTTAAGCGTATTCACCTAATGTATCCTGGATGGTTGCTAGGTATACAAAGAGGTTGCTAGGCTGATGCTCTGTTATTCAACATGACAGGTTCCCAGGTTTAGTCCTAGAGAACCCACTATCTTGCACATTTCCCTGAGCTACCACACTCACTTTAACTTTAAATGACCATATTAGATGAATCTGGTGTACTAGTAGCACAGAAAACATTAAATGCTTCTGCGGTATGAAGGTTGGAAACTTGTATTCAAAAGAATATTGTTACCCTAAACATACAAAGGTTTTCTTCCAGGCTTCCATGAGGGATTCGTGTTGGCAGCAAGCTGAGAAGTTCAACCCGTTCTTCTCCATTCTCAGCCAAAGTAAACCCAGCAACCCAGAGGAAGAACCTCATTTGTGCTGTGTGTACACGTGACATTCTTTCAGCTTGTACACACAGCTCGTTATTGTGGCTGAGGAATGGCAAAATGTTGAAAAGTGCACGTCCTACTGAAATGCTAAGTGATAAAAGTGAAAGTGACATGACATACGGTGACCCGTACTCAGAATTCGTTCTCTGCATTTATCCCATGCAAAGTGCACACACACACAGCAGTGAACACACACACACACACACACCGTGAACTCACACCCGGAGCAGTGGGCAGACATTTATCCTGTGGCGCCCGGGGAGCAGTTGGGGGGGTTCGGTGCCTTGCTCAAGGGCACCTAAGTCGTGGTATTGCCAGCCCGAGACTCGAACCTCAAACTCTCTAACCATTAGGCCACAACTTCCCCCACATTAGGCCACGACTTCCCCCACATTAGGCCACGACTGACCCCATGAGCAGCAAGTTGCTTTGATGTTCCTATGCTGTGACAATGGGACTACAAGAAGTTCATAACATGTTGCTAAGGTATTACAGGAGGTTGCTAGTGTGTTCTTAGGCTGTTGCTATGGTATTACTGTTGTTGATTACTGTGGTACTGTATTACAGGTGGTCACTATTGTTGATTACTGTGGTATTACAGGTGGTCACTATTGTTGATTACTGTGGTATTACAGGTGGTCACTGTTGTTGATTACTGTGGTATTACAGGTGGTCACTGTTGTTGATTACTGTGGTATTGCAGGTGGTCACTATTGTTGATTACTGTGGTACAGTATTACAGGTGGTCACTATTGTTTATTACTTAGGTACAGTATTACAGGTGGTCACTATTGTTTATTACTGTGGTATTACAGGTGGTCACTGTTGTTGATTACTGTGGTATTACAGGTGGTCACTGTTGTTGATTACTGTGGTACAGTATTACAGGTGGTCACTATTGGTTATTACTGTGGTATTACAGGTGGTCACTGTTGTTGATTACTGTGGTACAGTATTACAGGTGGTCACTATTGTTGATTACTGTGGTATCGCAGGTGGTCACTATTGTTGATTACTGTGGTATTACAGGTGGTCACTGTTGTTGATTACTGTGGTACAGTATTACAGGTGGTCACTGTTGTTGATTACAGCAACAGCAAGCTGAGAAGTTCAACCCATTCTTCTCCATTCTCAGCCAAAGTAAACCCAGCAACCCAGAGGAAGAACCTCATTTGTGCTGTGTGTACACGTGACATTCTTTCAGCTTGTACACACAGCTCGTTATTGTGGCTGAGGAATGGCAAAATGTTGAAAAGTGCACGTCCTACTGAAATGCTAAGTGATAAAAGTGAAAGTGACATGACATACGGTGACCCGTACTCAGAATTCGTTCTCTGCATTTATCCCATGCAAAGTGCACACACACACAGCAGTGAACACACACACACACACACCGTGAACTCACACCCGGAGCAGTGGGCAGACATTTATCCTGTGGCGCCCGGGGAGCAGTTGGGGGGGTTCGGTGCCTTGCTCAAGGGCACCTAAGTCGTGGTATTGCCAGCCCGAGACTCGAACCTCAAACTCTCTAACCATTAGGCCACAACTTCCCCCACATTAGGCCACGACTTCCCCCACATTAGGCCACGACTGACCCCATGAGCAGCAAGTTGCTTTGATGTTCCTATGCTGTGACAATGGGACTACAAGAAGTTCATAACATGTTGCTAAGGTATTACAGGAGGTTGCTAGTGTGTTCTTAGGCTGTTGCTATGGTATTAAAGGTGGTCACTATTGTTGATTACTGTGGTATTACAGGTGGTCACTATTGTTGATTACTGTGGTATTACAGGTGGTCACTATTGTTGATTACTGTGGTACAGTATTACAGGTGGTCACTTTTGTTGATTACTGTGGTACTGTATTACAGGTGGTCACTATTGTTGATTACTGTGGTATTACAGGTGGTCACTATTGTTGATTACTGTGGTATTGCAGGTGGTCACTATTGTTGATTACTGTGGTATTACAGGTGGTCACTATTGTTGATTACTGTGGTATTGCAGGTGGTCACTATTGTTGATTACTGTGGTACAGTATTACAGGTGGTCACTGTTGTTGATTACTGTGGTACTGTATTACAGGTGGTCACTATTGTTGATTACTGTGGTATTACAGGTGGTCACTATTGTTGATTACTGTGGTATTACAGGTGGTCACTGTTGTTGATTACTGTGGTACAGTATTACAGGTGGTCACTATTGTTTATTACTTAGGTACAGTATTACAGGTGGTCACTATTGTTTATTACTGTGGTATTACAGGTGGTCACTGTTGTTGATTACTGTGGTATTACAGGTGGTCACTATTGTTTATTACTGTGGTATTACAGGTGGTCACTATTGTTGATTACTGTGGTATTACAGGTGGTCACTATTGTTGATTACTGTGGTACAGTATTACAGGTGGTCACTGTTGTTGATTACTGTGGTATTACAGGTGGTCACTATTGTTGATTACTGTGGTATTACAGGTGGTCACTATTGTTGATTACTGTGGTATTACAGGTGGTCACTATTGTTGATTACTGTGGTATTGCAGGTGGTCACTATTGTTGATTACTGTGGTACAGTATTACAGGTGGTCACTGTTGTTGATTACTGTGGTATTACAGGTGGTCACTATTGTTGATTACTGTGGTATTACAGGTGGTCACTATTGTTGATTACTGTGGTATTACAGGTGGTCACTATTGTTTATTACTGTGGTACAGTATTACAGGTGGTCACTATTGTTGATTACTGTGGTATTACAGGTGGTCACTATTGTTTATTACTGTGGTATTACAGGTGGTCACTATTGTTGATTACTGTGGTATTACAGGTGGTCACTATTGTTTATTACTGTGGTATTACAGGTGGTCACTATTGTTGATTACTGTGGTATTACAGGTGGTCACTATTGTTGATTACTGTGGTACAGTATTACAGGTGGTCACTATTGTTTATTACTGTGGTATTACAGGTGGTCACTATTGTTGATTACTGTGGTATTACAGGTGGTCACTATTGTTGATTACTGTGGTACAGTATTACAGGTGGTCACTGTTGTTGATTACTGTGGTATTACAGGTGGTCACTATTGTTGATTACTGTGGTACAGTATTACAGGTGGTCACTATTGTTTATTACTGTGGTATTACAGGTGGTCACTATTGTTGATTACTGTGGTATTACAGGTGGTCACTATTGTTGATTACTGTGGTACAGTATTACAGGTGGTCACTATTGTTTATTACTGTGGTATTACAGGTGGTCACTATTGTTGATTACTGTGGTATTACAGGTGGTCACTATTGTTGATTACTGTGGTACAGTATTACAGGTGGTCACTATTGTTGATTACTGTGGTATCACAGGTGGTCACTATTGTTGATTACTGTGGTATCACAGGTGGTCACTATTGTTGATTACTGTGGTATCACAGGTGGTCACTATTGTTGATTACTGTGGTATTACAGGTGGTCACTATTGTTGATTACTGTGATATTGCAGGTGGATGCTAAGGGGTTGTTATAGTTTTTCAGGTGTTTGTTAGGAATTCCATGAGGTTGCCAGTATGTTAATCTGGTAATTCAGGTGCTTGTTATGGTACTTCAGCTGGTTGTTGAGTTCATACAGAAGATTGATATATAGGACTATTCCTCTTGGTTGCTATGGTATTCCCAGAGCTTTCTAAGGTGTTTCCTATGGAATCCTGTTTGGTTGCTATGGAATTTCAGGTAGTTGCTATGTAATCCTAAATAGTGCTAATGTGCTGATAGGTGTTTGCCACAGTGTTGCTAAACAGTAGCTTCTGTTTACATGTTGGTTGCTAAGTTATAAATTAATCTGTCTTAATAAACTAATTAAAGCTGATGTGGAGAAGGGTGAAGTATCTTTGGACCTTTCTTTACCCTTTTCAACAACTGATCGGTCCTTTGAACAGTCGGTGCCTCTCAGTCTGGGCTACACAGATACATCAAACGAAATTGTCTTTAATTAATGAATTAAATAGAGACGATTAAATTAAATTAATTAATTAAAGGCTGTGTTTCATTCGTACAGCCGGGTCAAGGTTGGGTCATGTTTTCACACCAGTGTGTTCTCCTGTCAGATAAAGTCTAAGTAGAACCTTGATAGGAAGCTTAGTTATCCAATTAACCTTGAAAGAACCATAAAATAACCTTTATTATTAGTGCTATCAGATTATTAATGCTGGTATCCTGTCACGAGTCGAACATCGAGCCCTTCTTACTTAAAGGTTCTACTTTTTTTTTTTAAATAGAACCTTTTTGGGTGTTTCCACATTATTATTATTATTATTATTATTATTATTATTATTATTATTATTATTATTATTTTATTATTATTATTTTGCTTTTGTTTACAGCCGGATTTGACTTTTAGATGGTCGTTTCCTCTCTGTTTTTATTTTATGGAAGCTGCTGGATTCTGAAGAGATCTTCTGGAAATATGACAACAGTAGATCTGTTTTAAAAACTCAGTTATAAAGTGCAATCCGAGTCGTGCTGTTAGAGGAAAATGATTAACAATGTTCCTGTGTAATAAAGTGGAACTACTGGATTTTTTTTATACCTTTTACATCACAGCAATTCGGTAGATTGTAATATTTAATTTATTTTAAAAAAATGCAACGTGATACTTTTTATCTGTTTATAGTCAAGAGTTAATATGGTGTGTTTCCAAGGACACACTTACTAACTCTCCATTAGAGGCTCCTCCAATAAACGTTAAATAAACACAGCTTTACAGAAAACTTCACAGTGTCAACAAATACACCTCTCCGGGAATAAGCCGTTGTTATAGAAACGAAGAGTGCATGAATAAAAACCTGCACTTCAGTCAGTGCTGCTCTTATAGGAAGCTAATCACCTTCTGTCCAATCAGATTCGAGAAATCAGCCGCGCTGCTTTACCAATCATTCAATCTAGTCACACAAGCATGAAGAAAGCAATGATCCAGAAAGAAGGAGGCCGATGGATCATCTGTCTCTCTTTATGAAAAGAGCACACAGCCCTGAGCGATGTATGTTAAATAGGTTGACGTGACATACGGCTAAGTACGGTGACCCATACTCAGAATTTGTTCTCTGCATTTATCCCATCCAAAGTGCACACACACAGCAGTGAACACACACACCGTGAACACACACCCGGAGCAGTGGGCAGCCATTTATGCTGCGGTGCCCGGAGAGCAGTTGGGGGGGTTCGGTGCCTTGCTCAAGGGCACCTCAGTCGTTGTATTGCAAGCCCGATACTCGAACTCACAACCTTAGAGTTAGGAGTCAAACTTTCTAACCATTAGGCCACGACTTCCCCCACATTAGGCCACGACTGCCCCCATGAGCAGCAAGTTGCTTTGGTGTTCCTATGCTGTGACAATGGGACTACAAGAAGTTCATAACATGTTGCTATGGTATTACAGGAGGTTGCTAGTGTGTTCTTAGGCTGTTGCTATGGTATTACAGGTGGTCACTATTGTTGATTACTGTGTTATTACAGGTGGTCACTATTGTTGATTACTGTGGTACAGTACTACAGGTGGTCACTATAGATTACTGTGGTATTGTTGGTACTGTGTGTGTGTGTGTGTGTGTGGGGTGGGGGGTGGGGGGGTTGTCGGTGCCTTGCTAAAGAGCACCGCAGTCATGGTATTGCCGGCCCGAGACTCGAACCCAAAACCTAGAGTCAAACTATCTAACCGTTAGTCCACGACCCCCCCCCAATTATGTAAATAGAATGTGTAATACTGTATCGCACTGTGTATATTTCTACACAACTAAATAAAGTGTTTTAATATCCAGCCTGTGCTGTTGAACCTGCTTGATGGTGACCAGATGCCTGGAAATGTCAAATAGCTGATGGCAGGAGAGTAAGACCCAGCGTTCTCCTGGCTGGCGGAGATTCACCGAGCACACCAACACAGAACAATGAACAGAAACTGGACGTCTGAAAGGTTATTAGCGTTTATTACTCACAAGAGCTCATTATCGGAATACTACGCTGTGCTGGAGTTCTGGCTCAGAGAACTAACTTTTTCTCCAACATCTGGAGATGGTTATGTTTCCTCATCGTTAGACAGAAAAATGTTTAAAGCTGTCAGAACATTTAAAGTCTCAGAACTGTCAAGAATTTTGGTTCTTTAAGAATTGTCCAACATTACGGAGTGGCGAGATTATCACTACAATCTTAAGTAAAGAAGGAAGAGACATTTTAAACCCTGGAAAAATTAAACCCTGATTTTTACAAAAAAAAACTTGTAGATTAATAACTACGTTGTTTCTAGAATAAATGATTAAATGTTAAAAATACAGTTAAAAAAAGTGAGATTTCAGACTCAAAATAAAAAGTCATAATAATAATAATAATAATAATAATAATAATAATAATAATAAAAATAATAATAATAGCACTTTAGAAAATTAAAAGATAATTATTTCAACATTTACATTGTTAAAAATGTTATTTCTGTATTATTAATACTTAAATAATTGTATGTTTTTAAAATGATATCAATTATTGCATCGTATTATAAACATTCTTTATTAGTATTTTTATTGTTTTCTCTCTCTCTCTCTCTCTCTCTCTCTCTCTCTCTCTCTCTCTCTTGTTCTCTCGTTATTGATCACTCTCATATTTCCTGTGAATTTAATGTAATTAGCTAAAAAGACACTGATGTCTTGTGATATTTTCTCACAGCACTTTGCGAAAGCGCGCGCACTCGGACAGCTCGGCTGCTCTGTTAGTGCGCTTATGTGTGTAAAAAACCAAATAAAACCCTGTAATACAGACCAGTAAAGGAGACCAGCAGACGAGCAGCACACACATGATTCCCATGAGCTGGATGACCGTCTCAGTTGTCAGCCTCTCCCACTGTTTGGACCACTGAGACGCGCTGGGTTTGACTCTGCAGCGCGCCACTAGCGCACGGATGGTCACCACGTTACAGGAGAAGGTGACGAGCAGCGAAGAGATCCCGAGTGCGGCGAAGGTCACGACGAAAAACGTGTTCCCACTGACGTTGGTGTCGCCGGTGCTGATGAAGCACCACGTGCCAGGCCACTGCACAGTGTACTTCCCGACACCAATGATGGGCAACAGGGCGAAGCACAGCACCAGGCACCAAATGGTGACGAGCACGTGCTTGGTGACGGTGGTCTTCATGCTGTTGGAGTACCAGTGAGGCGCGGTGATGGCTAGAGCCCTTTCCACAGCCATTGCGCTCGCAAAGAACAGCGAACACAAGCCGAAAGTAGTCATGCACACGCCAAAGAACGGGCACAGGGTCCCGGACACGTCGACGCGCTCCCATTGCAGCTCCGCTCTGTACACAGAAATGACAATCGGGCTCGTAAGAAGCTGTCCGAACAGATCAGTCAGCGCCAGAGAGCCGATGCACAGCAAAAACGACTGTTTCCGTCTGTTCTCTTTTCGTCTGTACGCACTGTAGACCAACAGGATGGCCAGGAAGTTGCCCACCATCCCCGTCACCATCATGGTGATGGGGAAGGCGATGGACACTGAGCCGCACGTCGCGCTCCTGCTGCTTTCACCCGCAGGATCACGCGCGGGTTTGGATGCGTTCGACACCAGCATTGCGTCTCCTGAACTGTTCGAAGGTAGATCGGATTCACATTTGGATGTCATCCTGTCTGTGTGGTGGTCATGGTGAGAGACACAGGAGCGCCGAGTGCAGGGAGAGAACGTGCGCACTCGTTACGCGTCCGAGCGCAGAGGTGGGACTCCTTCATAATGGTCTGATGTGCACAAGCACTGAACAGAGCTAAAGTAGCATCTCTCTCTCTCTCTCTCTCTCTCTCTCTCTCTCTCTCTCTCTCTCTCTCTCTCTCTCTCTCACACACACACACACACACACACACACAACAGAAACACACCCATGATCAGAAACACACCCATGATGCAGCAGAAAAGTCACACACGTGTTTTCCTCATGTACAAAAAAACAAAACAAGATACAGTAAACAAACAAACATAAAACATGTTACGGTTATATGTTACGCCCTGAAACTGCACACGTGTGCAGAAGCAAACACGTGAAAAATCATTATTCTCTACAAAAGAAATGAACCATATGAAACACGTGCATTTTAGAAACACCATCACCTGAAATACACGTTGAGAAACCGTAACTCAAACAACACGTGTCAATGTATATAGGGGTCAGAAATAAAGGCAATGCTTACTGTAAAATGAATATTAAATTAGAACACTGAATAAAAATATCATTAGTCTGTAAAAAATTATTGTAATTCAACTGCAACTTTATAGCGGTTCTGTTTTATTTGATCAGTTTATCGCTTATTGCTGTTGTTAAGTTTAACCTGAAAGTTTGCTGCAGCTCCACTGTAACTTTCCAGCAGATACTTTTATTTTGTAGTAACTTTATAAGTGATTTCATTTCACTTTAAAATAGAAGGAATGTTCAGTAAAAGTCTTTAAGCCCTAAACACACTGTTCTCTCCTGTGTGTCTGAACTGAAGTCTCCTTTCCTTCCTTGACGCGTTATAAGCTGCATACAGTGCATCAGTGTAAATACTGTACCTTTATATTCATTATATTCAACATCACACCAAACAGAACACAAACCCAACACGTCCCCAGGTCCCAGCAGTGACACAGGAAGGTCTGCTGACTTTATTACCGACAATGAACCATTTCATCACAGTGACTTTCCTTTTCATTAATAAAGCAGCAAATACACTTTTAATCATTATGGTGAATAATTGTGGTATTATTTAAAATGTAACCAGCGCCACCTGGAGACCAATCAGTGATGGTGCTGTAGAATAATTAATTGTACACGATTCTAAATGTTAGTTAAACGTGTAAAATGTGACAATAGTACGTCTGTAGTGTATATTTAATACAGTAGTGTATATTTAACATGTGCTAAGTACGTGTCGTGTCCTTACGGGAAAATACCCAATGACAGGCATTATTTTCCTATAAAAAGCTCTGTCCTGCACTGTCATTGTCCTTCTGTCTTTTGTCCTGCACTGTCTGTCTTTCTATCTTTTGTCCAGCACTGTCTTTGTCCTGCAGTCTTTGTCTTTTGTCCAGCACCGTCTTCATCTTTCTGTCTTTTTATCTTTTGTCCAGCACCGTCTTCATCTTTCTGTCTTTTTATCTTTTGTCCTGCAGTATTTGTCTTTTGTCCTGCACTGTCTTGTCGGTCTTGTCCTGCACTGCGTACACCAGGTCACACAGACACATGTCGGAACTCAAAGCCCGCCTCTGCAGTTTTATGTATCTAGGACTAACTTACTAAGTCCTTATCTCGGTCTATGTTCTATGCAACACCCTGATCCTGGAGAAACGTTGTCTCATGTCACTGTGTACTGTAACAGCTATATATTGGTTGTAATGACAATAAAAGCTTCTTGACTTGAAATCCAAAGCAACTTGTCATTTCACCTAATAAAGACCAACTTTTATTTAAATCCCTTTAATCCCATTAAAGATTGTTGAACATCCATAAAGCCAGTTATTTCTCTCACGCTCTTGCCTACGTTCACGCAGCTATAAAGGGTCTTTCCCCTCACCAGCCTTTCTGTGCAGAAGACGTCCTGCTCGGTCCTGGGATTACCACATAGCGCTCGCTTGAGAGAAAACTGATGGACTGCAATCAACACAAAAATTAAAGATTTAGCTCCTTTACCGTTTCTGAAAGAAAATAAACTCTAAACATGCAAAATACCACTTAAATCTTTTTTTGTGCCCCAACCCGAAACCTAGATGTTTCCTGATTCATAGCTACCACATGGTGTGGTGTTAAAAGTGACCGTAGCTCATAACTGCTCTGGTCTGTTAGTTCCTCTGGAGCTCTTGGTTACACAATAAACCTATGTATCTATACTATAAACTGTTATAGAAAGATTTACATTGCTTACAGTGACATTATTTACAATGACATAATGTCCTGTCCAGTGCCAACAAGGTGAGGATGAGGTTCACTTCGGAGTCTGCTTCCTCTCGAGGTTTCCTCCTCACATCATCTCATCTCAGGGAGATTTTCCTCATCACCGCCACCTCAGGATTGATCGTTAGGGGAAACGATTCATTTAGTTTAAAACTTGATTCTGTTTCTTTGCTTGTAAAAGGCTGCATTGAGACTGTGTGCAGTTAAAAGTGCCGATGTTTCCTACATTAACATTTACTGCATCAAGAAACGCACAGATTCACCGCTGACACTGGAGACTCCTTACACACAACAAGTTTGAAAACGGTTTCAATATCTTAGTTCACGTAAACGCTGCCGTCCGAGTCCCTGTGACGTAGTTGTTGCTATAGCGACAAAGAAGTTAAACAACACTTTGTCCAACCAGAAATAAGAATCCAAGAGAAAAAGGAATTGATGTAAATGAAAATCAGCACACGGGGGTAAGTTGAACAGGGATTTATTTGCACCGATCACATTGCCGTGTGGTTCTAATGAATCGTAAACTACTTCCTCTAAACGATACGCAACATGTGAACAAACGCGTTAACGTTCTGGCTTTGTAAAGCTGATCGGGGACAAATCAGAAATTTTTGCTATCGGATCCCAACCAGGACTTAAAAAATAAAAAGTAAAGCTTCACCCCCCCACACACACCCCCCCACACACAAAGTAGACCATACTTACCTTCACCTTACACACAACTAAACGTCAATAATGACGCATGAAACTCGATTACCTACAGCGTTCAAACGGGTATTTGAAAAACCAGCGTCAGCAAATAATTCATGAAAATTCTACGCGATGTTTTTATTAGTTTGTGTAGAACGACTTCCGTCGTTATCGGCGTTCGGATAGTTCACGCCGTCAGAAAGGCAGATTTTGGTTACCATTAAAGAGAAAAAACACAGACTGATTATTTGAATACTGCGTCACTCTCACTTGAAACAGCAGTGTGGGATTTGTTCTTTTCTCCACAAAGACAACATGCAGTTAAGTAAGATTTCTTTTTTTCCCCTGTTCTTTTTTTTATATTTAAGACTTTTGTTAATCATTTCTTTTGTGAGCTGGAGCCAGAACCAGAAGATCCGGATGAGACACGCCCCCTAGAGGTAGAGAGAGAGAGACAGAGAGGAAAAGAGAGAGAGAGAGAGAGCACAAATAACTTAATGTCATGTCAGATCAAATTAAAATAGATATATATATATATTTATATATTTATATAAAAAGCACAAATACTAAGAGCGAACCTGCCAACCAACAGAATTCATCAGGTTTAACAAAAAATTAAACCTGATGAATTTTTACACCTAAATCACTCGTCTGATCGCGACAAGGTTTTCACCAGTAATCTGCTCTAATCATTAAAACAGTAATAAATCCCTTCCTAATGATCATCAACATTAAACACTGGTTAATAACTAATGTCTTTTACTGGCTCTTATTCATTTTCTCTCAATATTGTCCTGTACTATTGGGGGAAGTCGTGGCCTAATGGTTAGAGAGTCTGACTCCTAACCCTAAGGTTGTGGGTTCGAGTCTCGGGCCAGAAATACCACGACTGATGTGCCCTTGAGCAAGGCACCGAACACCCCAAACTGCTCCCCGGGCGCCGCAGCATAAATGGTGCCCACTGCTCCGGGTGTGTGTTCAAGGTGTGTGTGTGTTCACTGCTGTGTGTGCACACTTTGGATGGGTTAAATGCAGAGAACAAATTCTGAGTATGGGTCACCGTACTTAGCCGTATGGTCACGTCACGTTTACACACGTGCACACATACTCCTGTACAGTAGCTAAACTTTGTCTACTTTAGTCTAACATCAGGAAACATGCCCTTCTTAGCCATTTAACTGATCAGTCAACGATGTCGTTATTCCGACTAAAAGATTGCGTCCCGAATTAAAACGACGCACTAACGCTTGCTAGCTTAACGACTCGAACATGAGCTAAACGCGATAAGGACACACGATGGATTTTAGTTCTGAGTCATGAATTCAAAACGTTTATGTTTAAAGTGAGTGCGCTGCATTTTTGTAGCCTGTGGGATCTTTAGGGACCATTTGGCTGTAAAGCAGAGGAATAGAGGAAAGGGGCGGGGCTTTCCGTTCACTGGAAATTATAATAATGGTTTAAATATGTTTCAGTGGGCAGAGAAAATAAAATGCTGACTCGCTAAGTGTTGTTCACTATACTAACAATCAGATGGGAGAAAAGGGGCGGGGCTTCTAATTGGCGTCATACAGCAAGGAATGTAGGAAAAATCAAGACTAAGGGGTGGAGCTTCCCGGGGTGTGTGTTAGATTTTAAAACGCCAATTTAACGAGCAATCACGTCCTACGTGAAGGTTGGCAGGTTCGCAAAATCTCCGAGTAAAATGACAAAACGGTTCGTCAACAAGATCGTAAAATGTAAAAAGAAGCAATGGGCCATTTTTTTTTTACACCACAGAAACCCAAACCTTTCGGACGACTGGGAGCGAGAGCGTCTTTTTTTGCGTCCGCCAGAGGAGGATCTGGAGCGGCTTCTCTTCTGGCCTCGGTCAGGAGACGGCGAGGACGAGTGAGACCTCTTTCTCGAGGAGGCGGAGCCTTTCCCAGAGCGGGAGCTGGATCTTTTAAAGGGGATATAGCAGGCGGTTTTCATCAGTGACGCAAAAGCATCAACGTTTCAACAATTACACCAAAAGGATCATTTTCATCATCATCCTCCTCCTCCTCACACAACCGTACATGCTGCTTTCTAATAACAATCTCCTTCACTAGAGAGTCGTTTGTAATTACAAGTCAGGAATTCTAACGGCGCCTCAGAATCGTGTTTAGTAAAAAATATTAAAAAACAAACAAAGAGCTGCTTCTGCTGAGTCGGAAACCACTGCGAGTTCTCATACACTCTCTCCCATGGAGAGCGCATGGCACCTCATTCACCTTGAGCGAGACCTCGAGCGAGAGCGCGACCTGGAACTGGATGAGCTCCTGGACCGGGATCTGCAACACAGAGCGACACACTTCCAATGTCACAAGAACAAAATGGGTGAGGAAAAGAAAAGAAAATAATAATAATAAAAAAAAAGCTGAACATTTGACAAACAAAAAAATTCACATGATTCATAATTACATTTTAAATTATGCTTCAATACTGTAACTTAATGCAGCTATAATAAAATACATAATTAAGAGCTCTACTTCACCGTACAGTCACTTATAGAGCCTGAACGGTGATTGTGTCTTATGGGCGTGGTCGGTCCGACAGGCCCCGCCCCCCGATCACTAGCCTAGCATCTCGATATTAACTCTGGCTAATTAAATCTCTTATTAATCAGTTAGTTCCATGCTTCATTAGTTAGCCAAACTGTACGACACGTGAGCACTCGTGCGACATCACGTCGATATATCCATGACGTCACCACGCGCTTTCCTGACATTGTGTAGAGACCGGATTTATTTATTATACTGTCCTTTTTTTTGCAGTCGTTCTTCCGCTTTGTGTATCGAGCTAACGGAGTAGGAAGTGACGCAGTGAGCGAGGACGGAACTGCAGAACTGAATTACCGAAGCGCTGAGTCACTTCCTGTCTTGCTAGTGTGAATTATTGATATTCTCTCTCTACAGGATCCTGTGACTCAATAAGAGAGGAGAAAATTTCGAATTTCCAGAACAAATCAGAACGCATTAGACTAAAGCACTCGGACGGGACTAGTTCTACGTGGGGACGTGGAGTAATGCAATTGTCTGTAATATTAATTGGCCAATTCGCACGGGACAAGACATCTCAGTAAAACTGGCAGAAGTGGCAGAACTCGCTTTACGCACCACAGTAACCTCCTTGTCGTCATGTGCGTATGTCGTTGCTTCCTGTTATCACGTGCGCAAACAGACAACATGGCGCCTCAATGCTTGCAAAACGCGTCAAAAACAGGAAATGACGGAATTTTACCGTACATATTTACAGCAGGTCTATTCGGACGGGATTAGTATTACCTGAGGTAATTTTTCCGGACCTTTCTACAGAAGGTAAAAGTCGCCGTAATCTTTACTGACATTGTCCGTAATGATTACCGAGATGGCGCATTCGGACGGGACTAAAATCACAGAGAAGCTCTGGTAATAATTACTTTACTCCCACGTCCTCACGTAGAACTAATCCCGTCCGAATAGGGCTTAAGAGGGAAAAAACCCAGAAACTTAAGTGTCCGAATCATTTCTCTGATTGGACGATTTGACTGATGTTTAGTGATGTTTTCGCCCTGGTTTCTAAACAGGTTGCCATAGAAATCGGCTCGTTTTTTAGACACCGTTTGCCTAGTTATGTTTTCTACACCAGAGCGGATGGACCTCGCGTCACGTGACGACCGCACAAACATGGAAACGTGCCTCGGGCTTCCACGATAAAATCAACACACAATAGATCAATAAAATAATCAATCAATCAATGAGCGAACAGGTTTGAATAAAGAGGTTAAGCTGATACTGACATTTTGTCTGGCGTTACCCTTGACTTGTACCCTTTTACCTGGACCTGGACCGAGAGCGGGAGCTGGAGCTGGACGAGCGAGACGACGAGCGAGAAGAACCCGAGCCGCTGCCTTTCTTCTCAGACGGTTTCGCCTCGTCGCTCACGTCGAGATCGTACTTAGACAAATCGCCGTCGTCTTCATCGTCGTCCTCATCCTAATGATAAAAAAAATAAAAAAATTAGATAAAAATGACCAACACGTAAAAACAAACACAAACCGTTTTAATCAAATCGAACTCTTACATCAAGTTTGTATTTTGAAAGATCGCCATCTTCTTCCTCCTCCTCCTCCTCTTCTTCTTCCTCCTGCTCTTCCTCCACCTCCTTCTTCTCTTTCTTTTCTGGTTCTCCCTTCTTTTCGTTGTCCTTGTTTTTCCCTCGAAACTTTTTCTTTATGCGACCAAACTAACAGGAAACACGTTAACACAGTGACGATTAAACCCCAAATGTTTTCAGGGATTTTAAGGCTTTCAGTTTGTTGTTCCTTTTTGTTTAATAAATGTATCATCGTTTTTTTTTAACGTGACGTGTTTCTGTTGTGTCAAATGTTCACCATGAAGCTGTGCCACAAATATCAATTAAAAAAAAAAAAAAATGTATATATAGAATAAAAAAAAAATTTTTTTTTTAGAAAAAACATTTCTTGTTTGTGTCTTTTTTCTTTTCTTTGCTAAATTTACGGTCTGGACTTTAGGGAGGTTACGTAATCAAATTTCTATGGTTTAATTTTTAAGTTATAAAACCGGAGTTTTACTGCCCGATCGAGGGCATTTAAATAAATACGGATTAACGATCAGTTTGAACTCGTCTACCTCGTCGTATTCGCCGTCCGATTCTTCTCTCTCGTTGTAAACCAAATTCTCTCTTTCGTTGAAACCGCCACCGTATCCTGTTTTAAAGAGGAAATAAAGAGAAAGATTGTAATATTGATTTACACAAATAAAAGACGGGGACAGTGTGTTTAATAATAATAATAAGAAGAAGATGTGATCGGTGACGTCACCTGTCCGTTCCTCAAGTTTGGCGTATTTAGGGGTGTTGCACATGTTACACTCTGACCTTCTGGCCCAGTTTACATTTCCACACCTTTATCAATAAGTAAAAAAAATTAAAAAAATAATCATTATTATGCAATAACTTATGATCGACACTAATTCAAAAAATAAAAGTAAATAAAAGAAGCGTGAGACGCTTCAGTTGGCTTTCACCCAGATGAATTTCAAGGGGTGCCAAAAATTCAGATTTTTTTTTTTTAAACAACCTTTTAATAAGAAAATAGACTGACTGAGAAATACTTTTGAAAAGCCTAGGGAAGGGTGCCAATACTTATAAAGCTCACGTTTTGCACTGCCAGTCGTTGGCGCTAAATAGTCCCCTGCTCTTCTCAGCCAGAGTCTTCCCGATCTCCGTTCCTCCGGCCTTCATCAGCTTCGCCTCTGTCGTTTTCTCTGTACAAACGAGTCGGTGGTTTATTTATTACAGTAAAGACGAACAGCACACGTGTGTGAGGTTAACGATGCTGTGTGTCTATTGGCCAGCGCGAGCATCATTACTCACCTCTTCCACATCGGTTACAGCTTGTTCTTCTGGCAAAATTCACATTTCCACATCTTGGGGAAAGAAGAACAAGAAAAATTATGATCAGGGACGTGTCTGATGATCTGTTACTGACACACTGAGGAGCTGCTGACTTCTCAAAAAGAGAAATCCAGAACGGATGTGAGGTTTATTCATTCATCACGAAAAACAGATTAATGCCATCAAGACAACAGTTCAGGGGAATGAATACTAAATAACTTGTTAGACTTTCTGTACCTCAGTGCTCTTCAGACAGGATTAGTTATCTAGATTATTACTGGATTACATTATTATTTATTAATTCAGATAAGGGCTTATCAGTCGCCGGTTACTGAAGTGGAATCCAGCAGACCGGCACGACACGACGTCATGGCACAACCAGACGTGATACTGTTACATGATTGGCTGTTAGCGCGTTGTTTCTAGGTTACCAGAGAGCGAGTGCCTTTGTTAATGCAACCAAACTTGCTTTGCGACCTCTGTTTTCTTCGGACAAAGAATAGTAACAATAAAAAAAAAAAAAATCAAAACATTTTATCGAACACATTTTTTATTGATATTCGGTCACGTGTCTATCGCGATACGTATCATTATACCACCCAGCCCTAATTCAGATTAATTCCCTAGGTGAGGTGTACATTTGGGGTTTTTTTAACATCTCCAAGTCTTTTAATACTATGACCTGTAATGCTCAGAGTGAAGCTACTGGACATGCGACTGGATACTCCTCTGGTGACATGGATCAACTGCCTTAAAGGTCGAACACACAATACGCTGCAGAACACCATCTCAGACATCATAGTGAGGGAGTAGCACAGTAACATCAGGGAACATTCTCTGATGATTCTGCTGATGTACTGTAGGCTGTATTAGGAGAGGTCAGGAGGCCGAGTAGGCGGTGGACGGCTTTGTGGAGTGGTGCAGACCAAATCACCTGCACCTCAATGTCTAAACGACAAAAGAGCTAGTGGTGGATTTTAGGAAGCAGAGACCTTCAATCAGCATCAAGGGCACGTCTTGTATAGTGTTATTTACGTCTGTATTGTATAGTATAGTGTTATGTCTGTATTGTATAGTACAGTGTTATGTCTGTATTGTATAGTATAATGTTATTTACGTCTGTACTTTTGAGAGTCACAAACAATTGGAACCGAATTCCTTGTGTATGTCAACACACTTGGCCAATAAACCGGAAAAGGATTTAAAAAAAACAAAACAAAAAAAACCCCACAAACAAGAATCAGTGAATCATATCGGAATCACTTGTATCCGAAATAAACGAGTCGATTCAGTAAGAAGAATAGTTTTGCATGTGACACAAAGAGAAGGCCGTGTTTTAAAGTAAGGTCACTTGGTCCTGAATAAATGTTGACCTGCATCAATCCGTGCGATTCTTAACGAACTAAATGTGAATAAAAAGCTAGTAAAAGGTTTTTAAGGTGTATTATATTTTATCCTCTCTGGCGGTTCCGTTAGCTTGCAGGGTTTTAGCCTACATGTAAACAGACGTTAGCTAACAATGCTGCTGCTGAATTAGTACAAACGTACACAGATATAAACCTCCTCACGGTGTTTAAGAGGTAGTTTGGTATTTAAAGGAGTCTTCGGTGTGAAACAACGCAGGCCGAGTTACACAGCGTTAGCAGCTAGTTAGCATTAGCTGCTAATACCTCAATATCTTTACGTGTTCGTTCTAAAGGCGACTAAAACTACATTAAATCACAACACAGCAACAAACACTTCATTATACGTTTACTTACTTTTTATCGGGACAAATCCAGTCTCCGTCGCTGACTCGAAAACTCTTCCCAGACATTTTGTGTCTCCAAAGTGGTCCGGAATCTCACAGGGAAACCGACGGCGCCTGAATATAAATACTCCCCCAAATGTAGATTCTTAATTATTAACAGTCTTATCCGTTTTATGTTTTTTTATAAAGCATGTAAATAGATGTAGATGTATATCGACCATCGTGAGAAGGATTTAGATTTAAATCTGACCGGTTTATAGGCGTGTTTTAGACAGGCGACTTATTTAGACACCTTACTAAGCGAACACGTCGTGTGAAGGTCCTTGAGTGAGAGTGGTTATAATATGGGGGCGGGGCTCGGGCCAAAAATGTGCTTCATGATCGGCTCATTTCTAAGAGTCGACTCTTTCGAGTCCCGAACTCCTATTCCTGACCAGCTCAAGTGTTTAAAAGAGTTTTCCACATAATATGTTTCCATGTGAAGCAGAATTACCTACACAAAAAGATAGGAAAAAAACAAAATAAAAGAGAAAGAAGTAAAATCAGAAGCGAAGATCACGTACGAGAGTCGGCTCTGAAAGTTCTCTCAAAAGAGTCGATTCAAGAAACAGTGGTGTGGTAGAGAAACAGAATCAGGTTTATTGGCCAAGTGAGTTGAAGTAAAGACATAAATAACACTATACTATACTATACAAGACAATACAGACATAAATAACACTATACTATACTATACAAGACAATACAGACATAAATAACACTATACTATACTATACAAGACAATACAGACATAAATAACACTATACTATACTATACAAGACAATACAGACATAAATAACACTATACTATACAAGACAAGACAGACATAAATAACACTATACAAGACAAGTCAATACAGACATAAATAACACTATACTATACAAGACAATACAGACATAAATAACACTATACTATACAAGACAAGTCAATACAGACATAAATAACACTATACTATACAAGACAAGTCAATACAGACATAAATAACACTATACTATACAAGACAATACAGACATAAATAACACTATACTATACAAGACAAGACAATACAGACATAAATAACACTATACTATACAAGACAATACAGACATAAATAACACTATACTATACAAGACAAGTCAATACAGAGATAAATAACACTATACTATACAAGACAAGTCAATACAGACATAAATAACACTATACTATACAAGACAATACAGACATAAATAACACTATACTATACAAGACAAGACAATACAGACATAAATAACACTATACTATACAAGACAATACAGACATAAATAACACTATACTATACAAGACAAGTCAATACAGAGATAAATAACACTATACTATACAAGACAAGTCAATACAGACATAAATAACACTATACTATAGATAGGAAAAAAACAAAATAAAAGAGAAAGAAGTAAAATCAGAAGCGAAGATCACGTACGAGAGTCGGCTCTGAAAGTTCTCTCAAAAGAGTCGATTCAAGAAACAGTGGTGTGGTAGAGAAACAGAATCAGGTTTATTGGCCAAGTGAGTTGAAGTAAAGACATAAATAACACTATACTATACTATACAAGACAATACAGACATAAATAACACTATACTATACTATACAAGACAATACAGACATAAATAACACTATACTATACTATACAAGACAATACAGACATAAATAACACTATACTATACTATACAAGACAATACAGACATAAATAACACTATACTATACTATACAAGACAATACAGACATAAATAACACTATACTATACAAGACAAGACAGACATAAATAACACTATACTATACAAGACAAGTCAATACAGACATAAATAACACTATACTATACAAGACAAGTCAATACAGACATAAATAACACTATACTATACAAGACAATACAGACATAAATAACACTATACTATACAAGACAAGACAATACAGACATAAATAACACTATACTATACAAGACAATACAGACATAAATAACACTATACTATACAAGACAAGTCAATACAGAGATAAATAACACTATACTATACAAGACAAGTCAATACAGACATAAATAACACTATACTATACAAGACAAGTCAATACAGACATAAATAACACTATACTATACTATACAAGACAATACAGACATAAATAACACTATACTATACAAGACAATACAGACATAAATAACACTATACAAGACAAGTCAATACAGACATAAATAACACTATACTATACAAGACAAGTCAATACAGACATAAATAACACTATACTATACAAGACAAGACAATACAGACATAAATAACACTATACTATACAAGACAAGACAATACAGACATAAATAACACTATACTATACAAGACAATACAGACATAAATAACACTATACTATACAAGTCAATACAGACATAAATAACACTATACTATACAAGTCAATACAGACATAAATAACACTATACTATACAAGACAAGACAATACAGACATAAATAACACTATACTATACAAGACAAGACAATACAGACATAAATAACACTATACTATACAAGACAATACAGACATAAATAACACTATACTATACAAGACAATACAGACATAAATAACACTATACTATACAAGTCAATACAGACATAAATAACACTATACTATACAAGTCAATACAGACATAAATAACACTATACTATACAAGACAAGTCAATACAGATATAAATAACACTATACTATACAAGACAAGTCAATACAGACATAAATAACACTATACTATACAAGACAATACAGACATAAATAACACTATACTATACAAGACAAGACAATACAGACATAAATAACACTATACTATACAAGACAATACAGACATAAATAACACTATACTATACAAGACAAGTCAATACAGACATAAATAACACTATACTATACAAGACAAGTCAATACAGACATAAATAACACTATACTATACAAGACAAGTCAATACAGACATAAATAACACTATACTATACTATACAAGACAATACAGACATAAATAACACTATACTATACAAGACAAGACAGACATAAATAACACTATACTATACAAGACAATACAGACATAAATAACACTATACAAGACAAGTCAATACAGACATAAATAACACTATACTATACAAGACAAGTCAATACAGACATAAATAACACTATACTATACAAGACAAGACAATACAGACATAAATAACACTATACTATACAAGACAATACAGACATAAATAACACTATACTATACAAGACAAGACAATACAGACATAAATAACACTATACTATACAAGACAATACAGACATAAATAACACTATACTATACAAGACAATACAATACAGACATAAATAACACTATACTATACAAGACAATACAGACATAAATAACACTATACTATACAAGACAATACAGACATAAATAACACTATACAAGACAAGACAATACAGACATAAATAACACTATACTATACAAGACAAGACAATACAGACATAAATAACACTATACAAGACAATACAGACATAAATAACACTATACTATACAATACAGACAAATAACACTATACAAGACAATACAGACATAAATAACACTATACTATACAAGACAAGACAATACAGACATAAATAACACTATACTATACAAGACAATACAGACATAAATAACACTATACTATACAAGACAAGACAATACAGACATAAATAACACAATACTATACTATACAAGACAATACAGACATAAATAACACTATACTATACAAGACAATACAGACATAAATAACACTATACAAGACAAGTCAATACAGACATAAATAACACTATACTATACAAGACAAGTCAATACAGACATAAATAACACTATACTATACAAGACAAGACAATACAGACATAAATAACACTATACTATACAAGACAAGACAATACAGACATAAATAACACTATACTATACAAGACAATACAGACATAAATAACACTATACTATACAAGTCAATACAGACATAAATAACACTATACTATACAAGTCAATACAGACATAAATAACACTATACTATACAAGACAAGACAATACAGACATAAATAACACTATACTATACAAGACAAGACAATACAGACATAAATAACACTATACTATACAAGACAATACAGACATAAATAACACTATACTATACAAGTCAATACAGACATAAATAACACTATACTATACAAGTCAATACAGACATAAATAACACTATACTATACAAGACAAGTCAATACAGACATAAATAACACTATACTATACAAGACAAGTCAATACAGACATAAATAACACTATACTATACAAGACAATACAGACATAAATAACACTATACTATACAAGACAAGACAATACAGACATAAATAACACTATACTATACAAGACAATACAGACATAAATAACACTATACTATACAAGACAAGTCAATACAGACATAAATAACACTATACTATACAAGACAAGTCAATACAGACATAAATAACACTATACTATACAAGACAAGACAATACAGACATAAATAACACTATACTATACAAGACAATACAGACATAAATAACACTATACTATACAAGACAAGACAATACAGACATAAATAACACTATACTATACAAGACAATACAGACATAAATAACACTATACTATACAAGACAATACAATACAGACATAAATAACACTATACTATACAAGACAATACAGACATAAATAACACTATACTATACAAGACAATACAGACATAAATAACACTATACTATACAAGACAATACAGACATAAATAACACTATACTATACAAGACAATACAGACATAAATAACACTATACAAGACAAGACAATACAGACATAAATAACACTATACTATACAAGACAAGACAATACAGACATAAATAACACTATACAAGACAATACAGACATAAATAACACTATACTATACAATACAGACAAATAACACTATACAAGACAATACAGACATAAATAACACTATACTATACAAGACAAGACAATACAGACATAAATAACACTATACTATACAAGACAATACAGACATAAATAACACTATACTATACAAGACAAGACAATACAGACATAAATAACACTATACTATACAAGACAATACAGACTATACAAGACAACACAGATGTGATACAATAGATATTATGAGTATTAAATATAAATACAGAATATATGACTGATCAGTTATGTACATAAAGTGTGAGAAGTGCAAATAACAATATTGTGTAATATGCTTTTTGTACAATATACAGCAGTAGTGTGTAACATATACGGATGATGTGATGACTGACAGTCCTAATAATGCATTACTTATAGATATGAAGCAAGGATATAATTATGGTGAGTCAGGGTAATTGTCTGGGGAAAGAAACTGTTCCTGTATCTGGCAGTTTTGGTAAACAAAGCTCTGTTGCTCCTACCAGAAGGGAGAAGCTGTGAGAGGTTGTGTTCAGGGTGCGAAGGATCAGTGGTGATTTTTCCTGCCCAGTTTCTGGTTCTTGTGTCGTACAAGTTCTGGGGAGTGGGCAGGGTGGGCACCACTAATTATTTCTGCTGTTTTTACTGTGCGTTGCAGTCTGTTCCTGTCCTGTTTTGTTGCTGCACCAAACCAGATGGTGATGGATGTGCACAGGATGGATTCAATGACTGCAGTGTAGAACAGCATCAACAGCTCCTGTGGCAGACCAGACTTCGCCTTCTTGATGACAGAGTTTATGCTGGACTCCCATTTCAGGTCTTGGGAAATGGTATTGCCCAGAAACTTGAAGGCCTCCACAGATGACACCGGGCTGTTGGATATTGTGAGGGGGAGTTGTGTTGAACGGTCTTTCCTAAAGTCCACTATCATCTCCACAGTTTTGAGGGTGTTTAGCTCTAGACTGTTCTGACTGGACCATAACACCAGCCGCTTCACCGCCGGCCGGAATGCAGACTCATTGCCATCTTGGATGAGAACGATGAGCGTAGAATCGTCTGCAAATTTCAGGAGTTTGGTCAGCTGAAGTGCAGTCATTAGTGTAGAGGGAGAATAGCAGTGGGGAGAGGACACATCCCTGAGGAGCGCCAGTGCTGATTGTCCGAATGCTGGAGGTAACCCTTCCCAGTCTCACCCGTTGTTTCCTGGTGACGCACTGACAGATGGAAGGTGGTATAGTGAGACTTAGGAGTTTGGAGTGGAGAATTTCTGGAATTATTGTATTAAAGGCTGAACTGAAGTTGACAAACAGAATCCAGGTGTATGTCCCTGGGCAGTCCAGGTTTCCCTGAATGTAGTGCAGTCCAATGTTAAATGCGTCAAACTGTAGGGGATCCAGCATCTGTTTTCTTTAGGTGGGCTGATATTGTGGGACAATTAATATGCTGTGTGTATTTTGGAAGTTCAAGTGTTAGTTTTGCCCTGTTAAAGTCTCCAAGGATAATAAAAAGAGAATCCGGATTATTTTGCTCCAAGCCTGATATTTGGTTTGCCAGGTTTTGTAGTGCATCACTCACATTGGCCTGCGGTGGGATGTAAACTCTGATCACAATGAATGAGAAGATTTCCCGTGTTGAATAAAAGGGTTTACAGTTTATGAGCAGTGATTCCAGGTTTGGGCTGCAGTATTTATTCAGCACTGTGATATCTGTACACCAATGTTTGTTAATGTAGAAACAGATTCCCTCCTTTTCATTTTACCCGATAGCTCCGTTACGTGATCCGCAGTGTAAGTGGAAGCCCGAGAGAAGTAATCTACTGTCCGGGATCCAGTAACTGAAACTAAAACTGTCCTCTATCTAAAACTAAATCTAAAACTCTCCTCAACTGTGATGAAAAATGACATAATCATCTTTTTGGAATATAAATCTATGTAATTCAAGGTGTAAATAAGATAAACTTCATTCATAATTTAAATCATAAATTGCCTTAAAATTAGTAAGGATTTGAGTGTAACATTAGTAAATATTCAAGCAGGTAATGATTTAATTATCTATTTAATATAATAGATAATCTATTTAATAATTTAATCTATTTAATTATGGTAAAATAAAGTAGATACTTTTTTAATTAAAGTTTACAGTCATAAGTCAATAGTTTGTATTGATTATGAGAATAGGGGGACACGGTGGCTTAGTGGTTAGCACGATTGCCTCACACCTCCAGGGTTGGGGGTTTGATCTCCGCCTTGTGTGTGTGGAGTTTGCATGTTCTCCCCGTGCCTCGGGGGTTTCCTCCGGGTACTCCGGTTTCCTCCCCCGGTCCAAAGACATGCATGGTAGGTTGATTGGCATCTCTGGAAAATTGTCCGTAGTGTGTGATTGCGTGAGTGAATGAGTGTGTGTGTGTGTGCCCTGTGATGGGTTGGCACTCCGTCCAGGGTGTATCCTGCCTCGATGCCCGATGATGCCTGAGATAGGCACAGGCTCCCCGTGACCCGAGAAGTTCGGATAAGCGGTAGAAAATGAATGAATGATTGATTATGAGATGTGAGAACATCCCTTCAGTGGACATGAACAGAATTACTGATGTTTAATAAAATCACATGAAAACAAAGTGCTGTAGAAACACAGACAGAAGTGAATTAAAATACAAACATGTTTTTTACAGCTTTAACTGAACTGTTATTACTTAACAGAATAATCAACAAAATCTTTACGTTACTTTACATGAAATGATATGCTGCGTTGTTTTAGAAGATATTTATTTAACTAGTTAGGTGTCTTTCTGAATGTAACAAAAACAACTGAATTAATATGATTGTGTGATTTTTTTGTGTTAAATAAACTCGAACAGTGATTAAACACATTTCTTCCCCTTCCTCTCTGAACAGCTCCACATCTTCTTCTGCTTCTCTCTCTCTCTCTCTCTCTCTCTCTCTCTCTCTCTCTCTCTCTCTCTCTCTCTCTCTCTCTCTGTCTCTCTCTCTCTGTCTCTCCATCTCCCTCTCTCTCTCTCTATCTCTCTCTCTCTGTCTCTCTCTCTCTCTCTCTCTCTCTCTCTCTCTCTCTCTCTCCAGCCCCCCCTCTCAGCCTCTCCGTCTCCCTCTCTCTCTCTCGGGATCACACTCTCTCTGTCGGTCTCTCTCTCTCTCTCTCTCTCTCTCTCTCTCTCTCTCTCTCTCTCTCTCTCTCTCTCTCACTCTCTGCCCCCCCCCCCGCCAATAACAATTCATTTTAACACAGATTCCATTGTGTGAGAAAGTGGACACTGCCATCTGCTGGGGGGAGATGACGCATAATGTACAGTGAAGTGAAATAAAGAAATAAATAGGAAAAATAAGCTCTTATAAAACATTTCAGCTCCAAAATAGGCTTTGAATCCATTGTTTTTAATCATTTCCCTGCATCTTTAGTGTACACTTAGCTTAAGTTAACTAGTATAAATATTAATAAAATCCATAATTTTGTGGAATTGGTTTACTGTGACATCCGGACCCTTTCAATATGGCGGACGTTTTGACGTATTTTTGCTAGCTAACGGCTAATGCAGCATTCACACCTTTAGACCATATTTAAAACATATCCTACTCTTCCTGTAGCTCAGTTAAACGCACAGACTATAGAACAAAGCACACAAACACTGAAAGTCACACTGGTTTCTAGATTTCCCTAAACTGACATTCAAAATCAGAAAATGAGAAAAGTCACACTTGCATAATTATTTTGTTGTTGTTGTAACACAACTAACACTACAATATTTTGAGTAATAGTTTGCACACCCCTAAAAAAACACCTACAAGTTAGACAGCCATCTATTAATCTATTCTTTTCCCCCAGCATCTGTAACATGTAAACACAAACACTGTCTTATTTTCCTGTATTAATTAACTTGTGTTTGCTTCAAACTTATGTGGCCTTATTTCAAATCAAAATCAAATTTTATTTGTCACATACACACAGTGAAATGCTTTAAGTTTTCACATATCCCAAGTTATTATGGGGTCAGAGCGCAGGGTCAGCCATGGTACTGCACCCCTGGAGCAGGTGAGCCTTGCTCAAGGACCCAACGTTGATGTCTCAGCAGCTTGTGAGTTTGAACCCAGACCTTCTGATCAGTAACCCGAACCCGAACCTTAACCACTGAACCATCACGTCCCCAATTTAACCGCCCAATAAAACACTCCACTATTTCTGTTTAAATCAGTGTGAATTTATTGTCTGTATAAAACTACATTTCTCTGTCCACAGAAAATACTGCAGGTTTATTGTAGGAGCCATATTAAATGTATGTCATGTGACCGTGGGAGAATAGGGGCGTCAGTAATTATGTAAGGTAATTATGTAACCTGTGTGTAGCTTTGCAAGCATGGAGGTGAGTGCAGGAGCACATATTTTTTGGTTGCCCGTATAATCAATGTATAATGATAATATATTCATTAAGAAGCAGTATTGATGACCTTGAGCAAATCACTGTTATACATTGCTATATAGACACAATCTTCAAATGGATGGAGAATAAACAGCAAACTGCAGTGACGATTAACGTGTCACGATTTTATTGCTTCCCACTCAGCTCATTGGCGGTTTTAAGACTATTGTGCCGCTACAATTATCATATCTTGAAAACAAGTAAATACATTCATACATTTTCCCCAAAACTTTGTCTGGATAAATGAAGTATCTGACTCAGAGGAACACGATGGAATTTTATAAGCTCAGAATTTTATATGATTGTCTAACCATATACACTGTAATGCTCTCGTTTACTTCACAAGCTCAGACGTCCTTGTCCACGGTGATATACTACGGTGCTTTTAAGTCTCTACTGATGAATACATTCACACTGGTTCACTAGGTTACAGATGTAGGATACCATCAACCTAAAAACTCTTTCTATTTTTAAATACACACATAAAACAAACCGTGGAAATAAGTTGCACTAGTTGGTGTTTCAGGAAGAAGAAGGTCTTCATCCGTCATTTGAAGATAATCAGTGACTCAGCTGTTCGGAGATCTAGGAGAAGTTCATTCCACCACCTCGGTGCCAGAACAGAGAAGAGTCTTGATGTACAATAAACCTCCCTCTTTCCCTGAGAGATAATGGGACCAGTTGAGCAGTGCTGTAGATCTGATTTATCAATAGAACAATAATAATTAACAGGACCATGATATCCTCTCTGAGTTCCCCGACTTGCAGTCGATTTACAGCAAGCAGTGCTGGACCAAAGCCAGGAAGATAGTGAAGGATCTCAGCCATGTGAACAATGGACTCGTCCCTCTGCTGTGTTCAGGGAAGTGTTTACACTCATTGAACATCAAACACAGAGGGAATTAGAAAGAGCTTCCTCAAAGCCATTCAGGACCTCATCCAAGACAGCATGTAAGACTAGAGCTTGGACTTCTGCACAACCTTGAATACCTCAGTCAGATTTTTGCACAGAATATAACACACATATTGGACTAAATGCACACATCTGCACTTTATTATTTACAATAGTCAGATTGCCACCAATCTAAATTCATTTACTGTTCATATATATATATTCACTATGTATTTTGTAAATTGTTTCCCTTCACCTTGTACAGGCAATTCTGTTTCTAGATTTATTTGAATTATTTTTATATTTCACATTTTGTCCACTAGATGGCACACTAATGTCACACCTTGTATTCAGAAGCTGGGCGTAATCATTTTGCCCCCTGTGTGTTGAGCAGGTTCCTGGTAAGTTGTATGTTTTGTACAAACTCTAAAAGCATTTCAGGACAAAAGCAATTCTATTTAGTGACTGGGGAATAGGTGGATTATGATGATAATGATGATGATGATGATGATAATAATACTAATAAAAGGCACAGGATTTCCACTGATCCTTCTGTTCCATTTGAAAATTCCTCCAAAGTGCACATTTGGAGAGCCTTATCTGTTAGCACGAAGGGCTCTGAGTTGTTGAGCCAGATGGAGTTTGGACATCCCCCCCAGTGCTAGTTCTCGGTCCTGCAGGGACGCAGACACACACGAGCTCAGCAAGCCAAAGCCTGTCCTCCGCATACACACCATCCTCTGCCAAATTCACACTGCTTCAGAGGCCTCTCTCACAGCCAGGGTATCGACTCTGAGTCACAACGCCCAGGTTGCTGCTCTTGTTGTTTTTACCAGTGTTTATTTTTACTCTGGGATTCAGAAATTGCCCGAGGTTGTATATAAACTACTGCAATTGATCTTAAACACGGCACTTTACATAAAGAATCATTCAACAAGAGATTCGTCTGAATTCCGCCGAAGAACATTAGGAATCGATTATCTATACATTACGCTAATAGTTCCTGAACATAACTCATGAAAAATATGATAATGTTTTTTTTTAACCCCAACATTCAATAAAAGATCTAGACGCTTCCCCAGCTGGAGTACCGACTGTTGCTGTTTTATTACCTGTTATGCAAGCATTTATTTTTATGCTGAAATGCAGAATTTGGCTCAGGGTGATATTAAACATCTACATTTAGTCAGGCTCAGTTTAGTATGTGGTTATTACTAGCTATTAAAATGTGGCATTACCAAAAGAGTCAGTTGACAAAACATTAGTTTAAATTAATGTACAGTGAAAATGGTTAATTTAAAAATTATGGAAAGACTGAATATAGAGTAAGAAACAAATGACGACACTTTATTTTAAAATACAAACAACAAGAAGTGGTGGTCTTAAGAGCTTTCTGCCATACTAATGCTGCTTCAGGTATCTCGACCCCTCTGAGATGTATCTAAATGAAATGATTCGTATTAATCTTCTCATGTTGCTTTAGCATTTATTCATTCATGCTTTAATGTCTACTCTTAGTTACACTTAGATTAAGTTAGGCATTAATAATGATTAATATATTTACAAAAAGAGTCATTTGAGTGAAGTGATGCTAGTTAACCATGAAGACTCTTTACACAGGATGAACTTTAACCATCATCAGAATCCAACAGAAAGCTTTTTTCACACGGATAGTTTCACCATTTTAGAAAGCTGTGTTACTCTGTTTACAAACTTGGCTACAAAAAGATTAAGAGTCTCTGCTCTAAGATGAGAACATTGTTAGAGACTCACCCAACAACCAACCACCCTAACCAGCACAACCACCCCAACCAGTACAACCACCCCAACCAGCACAACCACCCTAACCAGCACAACCACCCCAACCAGTACAACCACCCCAACCAGCACAACCACCCTAACCAGCACAACCACCCCAACCAGCACAACCACCCTAACCAGCACAACCACCCCAACCAGCACAACCACCCTAACCAGCACAACCACCCTAACCAGCACAACCACCCCAACCAGCACAACCACCCTAACCAGCACAACCACCCCAACCAGCACAACCACCCCAACCAGCACAACCAGCCTAACCAGCACAACCACCCACACCAGCACAACCACCCTAACCAGCACAATCACCCCAACCAGCACAATCACCCCAACCAGCACAACCACCCTAACCAGTACAACCACCCTAACCAGCACAACCACCCCAACCAGCACAACCACCCCAACCAGCACAACCAGCCTAACCAGCACAACCACCCTAACCAGCACAATCATCCCAACCAGCACAACCACCCTAACCAGCACAACCACCCTAACCAGCACAACCACCCCAACCAGCACAACCACCCCAACAAACACAACCATCCCAACCAGCACAACCACCCCAACCAGCACAACCACCCTAACCAGCACAACCCCCCCAACAAACACACCCATCCCAACCAGCACAACCACCCCAACCAACACAACCACCCACACCAGCACAACCACCCCAACCACCCTAACCAGCACAACCAGCCTAACCAGCACAACCACCCACACCAGCACAACCACCCCAACCAGCACAACCACCCTAACCAGCACAATCATCCCAACCAGCACAACCACCCTAACCAGCACAACCACCCTAACCAGCACAACCACCCCAACAAACACAACCATCCCAACCAGCACAACCACCCCAACCAGCACAACCACCCTAACCAGCACAACCCCCCCAACAAACACACCCATCCCAACCAGCACAACCACCCCAACCAACACAACCACCCACACCAGCACAACCACCCCAACCAGCACAACCACCACAACCAGCACAACCACCCTAACCAGCACAACCACCCCAACAAACACACCCATCCCAACCAGCACAACCACCACAACCAGCACAACCACCCCAACCAGCACAACCACCCCAACCAGCACAACCACCACAACCAGCACAATCACCACAACCAGCACAGCCACCCTAACCAGCACAACCACCCTAACCAGCACAACCACCCCAACCAGCACAACCACCCCAACCAGCACAACCAGCCTAACCAGCACAACCACCCCAACCAGCACAACCACCCCAACCAACACAACCACCCTAACCAGCACAACCACCCACACCAGCACAACCACCCTAACCAGCACAACCACCCCAACCAGCACAGCCACCCTAAGCAGCACAGCCACCCCAACCAGCACAGCCACCCCAACCAGCACAACCACCCCAACCAGCACAACCACCCCAACCAGCACAACCATTCCAACCAGCACAGCCACCACAAACAGCACAACCAGCACAATCACCACAACCAGCACAGCCACCCTAACCATCCCAACCATCCCAACCAGCACAACCACCCCAACCAGCACAACCACCCTAACCAGCACAACCACCCCAACCAGCACAACCAACCCAATCAACAAACACAACAAACAAACCAACCATCAAAACACACAACAACCAATTATTAAACACTCCCAATCTACTATGTAACACAACCCATAAGCCCAGCCAACACAACCAACCAACCCACTCAACCAAAACAACCAACCATCAAAAATGACCTTTATTAAATAACACTTTTAGTTTATTATATACCTGTAAATGCTACAGAATTGTGTTCAATTACTAATGTATTGAATATAAATCTATTAAAATAATAAAGTAATAAGTGGAGTATTATTTAATGTTACTGTCACGAAGTGACACGGTGAGACAAAGGCGAGTGAGGATCCAAATGCAGTTTAAAGGTTTTTACTAAACAAAACACAAACAAACAGGCAGGCAACGCGGAACAAACAGGAAACGGGAACATGGACATGCACACACCAACAACGACCAACCACATTGAAGTGAACAGACAGAGTATATATGGTGAACGAGAACCAATCACAAAACAGAGACAGACAAGGACTAAGACAAAACACCTGGGGAAGAGAATGAATGTAATTAGTGTCCATGGTAACAGATAGGTGGGCGGGGTCAACAATTAACATCAGGGAGAGACGGCAGACAGAAACAAGGGGAAAACACAGACAGACACATTACAGAGCCCCCCCCCTACGAGCGGCTTCCAGACGCTCCCACGTCCACAAAACCCAGTTCAGGCGGGTGGAGCGAAGGCGCAACCAGGGTGGGAGGGCGGGTCGGGTTCGTGTAGTGGTGGCGCCCGCCGAGCAGGAGGCCGGGGTGGCGCCAGCCGAGCCGCAGGCCAGGGCGGCGCCGGCAGAGCCGCAGGCCAGGGCGGCGCCGGCAGAGCAGGAGGCCAGGGCGGCGCCGGCAGAGCAGGAGGCCAGGGCGGCGCCGGGAGAACAGGAGGCCAGGGCGGCGCCGGGAGAACAGGAGGCCAGGGTGGTGCCGGAGGCAGAGCCAGAGACCAGAGCAGGACCGGAGACCAGGGTGGTGCTGGAGGCGGAGCCAGAGACCAGAGCAGGACCGGGGACCAGGGTGGTGCTGGAGGCGGAGCCAGAGACCAGAGCAGGACCGGAGACCAGGGTGGTGCTGGAGGCGGAGCCGGAGGCCAGAGCAGGACCGGAGACCAGGGTGGTGCTGGAGGCGGAGCCGGAGGCCAGAGCAGGACCAGAGACCAGGGTGGTGCTGGAGGCGGAGCCAGAGACCAGAGCAGGACCGGAGACCAGGGTGGTGCTGGAGGCGGAGCCAGAGACCGGAACGGAGTTGGCAGCCAGGGTGGTGCTTTGGGCCTATGAACAGGGACAGGAGGTAGAAGGGCTGGCAAGTCCAGCGAAGCAAAACACAGGGAAACAGAAACATGCATAGGTTCAGGCCAGGCAGAGAGTTCAGGTAGTTTGGGTGTCATGATGTCGACCGCGTCCTTTGACTCAGTCATTTCGGTCGACCCGGCCGATTCGGCTGGTTCTGTCAGCTCGGCCGGTTCCGTCGACCCGGTCGGTTCGGCAGGTTCCGTCGACCCGGTCGGTTCGGCAGGTTCCGTCGACCCGGTCGGTTCCGTCGACCCGGCCGGTTCGGCAGGTTCCATCGACCCGGTCGGTTCCGCCGGTTCCGTCGACCCGGACGGTTCCGTCGACCCGGACGGTTCGGCAGGTTCCTTCGACCCGGTCGGTTCCGTCGACCCAGTCGGTTCGGCAGGTTCCGTCGACCCGGTCGGTTCCTTCGACCCGGTCGGTTCCGTCGACCCGGTCGGTACGGCAGGTTCCGTCGACCCGGTCGGTACGGCAGGTTCCATCGACCCGGTCGGTTCCGTCGACCCGGTCGGTTCCGGCGACCCGGTCGGTTCGGCAGGTTCCGTCGACCCGGTCGGTTCCTTCGACCCGGTCGGTTCCGTCGACCCGGTCGGTTCGGCAGGTTCCGTCGACCCGGTCGGTTCCGTCGACCCGGTCGGCTCGGCAGGTTCCATCGACCCGGTCGGTTCCGTCGACCCGGTCGGTTCCGGCGACCCGGTCGGTTCGGCAGGTTCCGTCGACCCGGTCAGTTCCGTCGACCCGGTCAGTTCCGTCGACCCGGTCGGTTCGACAGGTTCCGTCGACCCGGTTGGTTCGGCCGGTTCCATCGACCCGGTCGGTTCCGGCGACCCGGTCGGTTCCGGCGACCCGGCTGGTCCAGCTGGCGGCTTAGGGATGCCGGCCGCCCGAGCCGACCTCATCGGGGTATCCGCCAGTTTGGAGACCAGCCGGTTAGCACGGACCTCAGCCGAGCTCGCCGGTACGGTGGCCATGGGAACTGGCTCAATCACGGATGTGCACGGGACTGGTCTGGGCGGAGGCACTGTGGAGCATTCGGGCGTCCGTGGCTGATTCCACTCTGTGGCCCACGGATCCCGATGCTTGCTGCCCCCCCCCAAAAAATACTTACGGCCGGCTTCCGTCTCTACAGTGCTCACGCTCAGCGTGGACCCGTCCAGGAGCAACGCCAAGTTGACGAACTCCGAGAATATTTCTCTGGTAGACGGTATCAAATACCGCAGGATCTCCCTTAGTCCGTGCTTAAAAATGTCTTTGAGCGCCTTCTTATCGAAGTTGACCTCGTTGCACAGGTCCAAGAATACCTCCGTGTACTCCTCAACTGGGGCGTCCTCCTGACGTAGGCAAAACAGGAGTTCTGCTGGATCCATTGGAGGTTGGTCGTTCTGTCACGAAGTGACACGGTGAGACAAAGGCGAGTGAGGATCCAAATGCAGTTTAAAGGTTTTTACTAAACAAAACACAAACAAACAGGCAGGCAACGCGGAACAAACAGGAAACGGGAACATGGACATGCACACACCAACAACGACCAACCACATTGAAGTGAACAGACAGAGTATATATGGTGAACGAGAACCAATCACAAAACAGAGACAGACAAGGACTAAGACAAAACACCTGGGGAAGAGAATGAATGTAATTAGTGTCCATGGTAACAGATAGGTGGGCGGGGTCAACAATTAACATCAGGGAGAGACGGCAGACAGAAACAAGGGGAAAACACAGACAGACACATTACAGTTACATTTTTTTTGTACATTTTAACCTGGATTTAAAAACACATATAAAATTGTAAAATGTTTCTCAATCAAGTTCAGCAAGAGACACCAAAAACTTGACCATTTAGAGCATAATGTGTCATAATGTGGCATAAGCAGGACTTTGTATTGAATGCAGAACTTAATAAACAGTCAGTGTAGCTTGAATAAAGCCTGAGTAATGAGCTCTGATTTTTTTCCCCTGCTGAGGATGCGGCCTGCTGCATTCAGAAGCGTCTGAATCGACTTTAATGAGGCAGCGGGGCAGAGACTTGTTACAGCAGTAAAAAAATCAGATGGTATAAAAGCATACGCTAGTTTCTCAGTGTCATATAGCCTTAACATATTTCTTAGTTTAGCTGTTTATTAAATTATAATGGAGTTTTATAGACTTCAAACCACCATCTTCAAATTCTTAATGGCAGCTCCAGGGTTCACAAAATAGTCATCAAACTCTCGGCTGAAATCAGCAACATCTAACGTGTTAGTAATTCCTCCAACTTTAGCATTTCTCTTTCGTCAGACTTTTGAGATTGTAAAGTTTTTTCATCTATTACTTTCATATCTTTTGTCTTTTACTTTCTGTAGATTATTGACATGTAAAAGGGGCTGTTTATAGATAAAACAATGAAGCACCTAGTAACCCTGTTTAATGCTCATAAGGCATAATGAAACCTCACTAAACATGAAACCTGTTCGTTTACTATAGTGCTGCTGAACTCTGGATTTTGATTGGTCAGAAGGGGTTGATTCATTTTCTATAACAGCACCACTGAGACCACAGGCAGTGCAGCGGCACATCCCAGGTTTGATTTAATTAATGATCTTACACAGGTACGATATTATAGCGGACGCTTCACATGATCTACAGGACCTTTAACACTGAGAGTTTAGTCTGAAACAAAGCACAGCTTGTAAACATCAGTCATGTGGACCAGGAAATGCACAGAACCCGAAACTACCTGATGGTGGGATTGTTGTGTGGAGGATTCATTGGAACTGTGTTGCAATTCCTGTTAATGTGATCTCTCTCTCTCTCTCTCTCTCTCTCTGTCTCTCTCTCTGTCTGTCTGTCTCTCTCTCTTTCTCTCTCTCTCTCTCTCGCTCACTCTCTTTCTCTCTGTCTGTCTCTCTCTCTCTCGCTCACTCTCTTTCTCGCTCTCTGTCTGTCTCTCTCTCTCTCTCTCTCTCTCTCTGTCTCTCTCTCTCACTCACTCTCTTTCTCTCTCTCTCTGTCTGTCTCTCTCTCTCTCTCTCTCTGTCTCTCTCTCTCTCGCTCACTCTCTTTCTCGCTCTCTGTCTGTCTGTCTCTCTCTCTCTCTCTCTCTCTCTCTCTCTCTCTCTCTCTCTTTGTCTGTCTGTCTCTCTCTCTCGCTCACTCTCTTTCTCGCTCTCGCTCACTCTCTCTCTCTCTCTCTCTCTCTCTCTCTCTCTCTCTCTCGGTGCATGCTGGGAGTGTGTGAGCGGAGCGTGTGGAGCGTGTGAGCGTGAGCGTGCTTGTCGCGTTCATTTCACTTACTTTTTTCTATCTTTTCTTGATAGAATTTTTCCTACTTTTGTTTGTTTGTTTATTTTTTTTGTTTCTCTTTAGTTTTTGTAAACATCTTAGTACCCCGTTTTAAGGGAAAGCTCTGGGCGTCAGCGCCGGCTTGTTGCTGGAGAGCATGGCGGCCCAGGGCACCCGGGTGTACGACACACTAACGCGGCGCCACGGAGTAAGAGTGGCGACCGGCGCTAGTGTGGAGGACTGCTGTCTGGCCGCCGGGGACGTGGTCGGAGATGAGAATGTCTTGGCCGCGTCCCGTATGAACAGCGCAGTAGTCCTATTTGTGAGCACAGTGGAAAGGGCGAACTTGCTGGCTCAGAAGGGGATTGTAGTCGGAGGCTCACTTACCCGTGTGTTCCCCCTTTCAACCCCTTCTAAGAAAGTCACACTGTCTAACGTCCCCCCCTTTATTAAAGACGAGACGCTGGAGAGGGATCTCTCCTGCTTTGGCAAGCTCGTCTCCCCGATAAAGGTGATCCCTATCGGGAGTAAGTCTGCCCGGGCGAAACATGTGGCGTCATTTAGGAGATTCACGTATATGATCCTGAATAGCAACATCACCGAGCTGGAGCGCACGTTAACATACAAAAGAGACGGCGTCGATCACGTAATCTACGTATCGACCAACTCTATGAAGTGCTTCGGCTGCGGTAAAACCGGACACCTGGTGCGCGCGTGTCCCCGGGCAGCGGGGGGGAAAGACAGTACATTGGGTGAGAGCAGTGTTCCGACCCAGGACAGGGCTGAGACGGAACACACTACTCGGGCGGACGGGGAGGTCGGGGAGATTGCTCCGGCCTCGGAAGGAGAGGAATCGGATAGCGCAGCGGCTGCGCTAACTAACACCGTGCAACCTGTGAGAAAGCAGCTGAAGTGTTAAGCACTGAAACCGACCCAGTACCGACGAGAGGGTGAGTAATACTGGGTGTACTGAGCTTACTGTGCAGGCTGAGCACAGTTTACAGGTTAATTAATGCAGAGCTTAACACTGATGAAGTTGTAAAAAACACACAGGAAAGCACTAGTGGTGATTTTTCACTGTTGGAGGAGAACACAGACACTGTGATGATGGAAACTGAACAGATCGTTTTTAAACGCCATCAAAAAGAAAAAAGAATGAAAGAGGTGCGTCGATGTGTGAAACATGCAAAAAAAGCAGACAGAGAAATCGTACAAACTGAAAGTGATGCAGAAAGCGATGTGTCTGATACCAGTGTTACCAGTGTTCCCATCGCTGCTGTAAACAATGTGACCAACAAAGAGTACAGTGCAGATGAAATTAAACAGTTCTTAAGAATAACAAAAAACATGAAATGGTTCCAATTGGTGAGCATTTCCCAGATCTAAAGAGACTGTCAGATGCAATAAGAAGGTTCATGAGTGAAGGCTGCTTTGAAGGCAAAGAAGTGTACCGCTTAAAGAAAATCGTTACCAGGATAAACAACCAGTTAAGCAATGATGGCAGTGAAAGTGAGTAGTAACTTTGCTAGTCCTGCTTGGTCTCACACTCCGCTACTGTTTCTCACTCTCTTCTACATCATGAAAGACATTCAATTGCATCTCTGAACGTCAACGGAGCGAGAGATAGCAGGAAGAGAGTGGAGTTATATGAAATAGCGAGGCAGAAAAAAATAGATACTTTTTTTCTTCAAGAGACCACAGCGACGGTTTAAGAACGCTGTCGACTGGGACACAAGAATGGGCCGGCGTCTCCTGCCTGAGCCAAACACCTCCACTAGTGGAGGAGTGCTATTTATTTTCGAAAAGTTTTACACCGGTATCATACAGCACAGAGGAGATAATAAAAGGCAGACTTTTAAAGTCCGAGCCCAGTTCGAGAACCATTTTATTGTTTTTATCTGTGTTTATGCTCCAACCTCACCTATAGAGAGACTGGGTTTTTTAGATAAATTATGCGAAACCTTTAGAGACCTGTAACAGTGAAGAATTTTTATTTGTTGGTGGAGATTTTAATTGCACAACAGACAATAGCGACCGTAACCATGTTGAGCCCCACACACCATCACGTACACGGCTAACTCACATCATCAAGAAACATGATTTAAATGATGTTTGGAGATCTCTCCACCCCTCTACCAGACAGTACACATGGGCTCATGTTTGCAATAATTTTATGTCTCTTGCAAGGTTGGACAGATTTTATGTTTTTAAGCATCATTTAAGCACGATTAAGAGCTGTTTTATTAGCCCTGTTGGTCTTTCTGACCACAGTTTGGTTTTATGTAAAGCAGTTTTAAAATCTATTAAACCAAAGAGTGCATATTGGCATT
>NC_062522.1:3664018-3666518 GCF_022655615.1 Tachysurus fulvidraco
TAGAGAGTGAGAGTGAGTAAGAGAGAGAGAGAGAGAGAGAGAGAGACAGAGAGAGACTGAGAGTGAAACAGAGAGTGAGAGAGAGAGAGAGAGAGAGAGAGAGAGAGAGAGAGAGACCTGAGAGTTTAAAGCAGGTGTTAATGTTATTATTATTACTGTATTGCTATATTTTAATAAAGAGCGGAGTGATATAGACGAGTGAAGTGAACTCTAGCTGTTATGTAAGAGTAGAGGAGTGCGGGTGAAGAAGGGCTGCCAGCTGTGCTGGTATTTGGATGAGAGCACCTGCCTTGTCACCTCATTGTAATCTTTCTAATGCATATTCATCAGCGATGCCTGGGAGGCCGTCTCATCGGGAAGGTCACCCGCTATGGGGCTCGGCTGCTACTGGAGCTCCGCTGCTCTGTGCTCCGAATGGGAAGAGAAAATGCTGAGCAAATATTCTCCTGCATTACAGCATTACATTACTGCCACCATCTCTGAGGTGAGACAGCTACAGCAAATCACAGGAATACTCTCTTGGTACGGTCAAGTGCAGAAGTATTGGCACCCTTCAACCTATCACACAAACATTTTCTTTTGAATTTCACAGTTTTTTTTTCTTCCTGCTTACACCACTAGGTGACCAGCATGTAAATCTACTGTTCTCAGAATGGTGTGTGGGGACACAGGGGCAGGTGAACCCCATACACACCAGATTTATGTCTCATTGTGATGCACCGATTAATGTTACAACCCGTTATTATATCATAATTATATATTAATATTAAGTTATTCTACCTAGAAATAATGTAAACTAGAATCTAATGATAATTTTAATAAAAACCAACAAAGATGGTTAAAAAAAGCTGAATAGCTGAAATATTTTTGTACAAATGCAAATAATGGGTCTATTTTTAAATCTATACAGAGGATCGATCAAATACGAACGGAAATATATTTGTATTTCTGTAGGATCAGACGTGTCGCAGTCCTTTATAAATAAAATGAAGGATAGAAAAAGACAAAAGACAAAAAATATATAATTTGTGTATATAGTCATATTTTCAGTTTTCAATGAAATGAATGAAGATTCATAATAAGATTCAACAGAAAGGAACTTAAACAAGAAACAAGAAGAACATCTCAACTTAACTCCAAGTTAAAAGCCAGAGAAATGAGCATCCGCTTAAAAATCGGATAAGACGCCGCCGTCCTAATGGACACCTGAAGGTTAATCCAGAGCTCGGGGCCAGTTAGGTCAAAATCTCGATAACCTCTATGCTTTATTTTGGAGCTGTGGGAAGAAAGTAATCTCAGATCTAAGTGATCAGGATGGATCGTGTAGCTCAGCATGTCCGAGGGTTCTTCAGTGATCTAACGACAAAAGAATGCAATGTTATAACTAATTTTAAATGTTAATATGTGTGAGGTGCTCGTGTTTACGTCTCACCATCAGAAGTGTGGCTTGTGGCATTATGAGATTATAAATGTGAGCTATAGATTTCTTTAAGCTAAAAAAAATAAAACAAACAAACAAACAAACAAAGAAACAAATAAACAAATAAATAAATAAATAAATCTGGGATAGAAAATGTAGACAAAAAAAAAAGAAGAATCAATTGTTTCTCTGATATAATGTTAAAAACAGAATCACACACACACACACACACACACACACACACACACACACACACACACACACACACACAAACACACACACACACACACACACACACACACACACACACACACACACACACACACACACACACACACACACACTTCATGGCTAATAAGATGCTGAAAATTAAACAATAAATAAAAAGTAATCCTCGTGTGATGTTAAAGCGAATTTGAATGCTATATGAATTTGGAGGGTGCCAATACTTTTGAAACAGAGCGTTCATTCAGATGCACTCGATTCATACTAAGTATATTTAATATGAAGCGTGCCGATACTTCTGAACGTGGTCTGAAATCGTTGTGGGCTTTAACACACGCTTTCCTCTTTCACTAGCTATTCATCGAATCCCAAATGTTTACACAAGAAACATCTTGAGGTTCCCTGACATTCCAGCACCAGCTCATGTTTACAAGGTGACAGCTGGAAAAACATCAGGTGAACAGAACAATCCCACCAGCGCAAAGCTTTTGTTCCGACATCAAATGTAATGCTGTGCAGACGAAGCGCATACAGACTGACAAATTCTTCCCCATGACAACACAAACTCTCAAATCAACCGCAGTGTAAAACACAGAACACCATTTTTAAACCTCCTGCAACCAAACCAGGGCAAAATCTGCACTCTGATCTATGAAAGGTTTCCATCAACGTGTCACAGCACATCTTACACAGCAGGTGCCGTTTACTTTTGGGAATCGTTTTCAAAAAAGAGATCAGAAAAAGAAATTGAAAATAAAAAGCCCTGGAAAAAAAAAAGAAAGGAAGGAGGAAACACTGCTTTAGAATAAATAGACAAATTGCGGGGAAACAAATAAAATAAAAATAACACCGTAA
>NC_062522.1:3671518-3714018 GCF_022655615.1 Tachysurus fulvidraco
TGACCCAACATTACTCACCTTTTACGTTTCTCTAATAAATATTTCGTGCCGTGTAATTATCACGTGCTCCAAGCTCACCAGAACAGACAGAAAACAAAACCTAACCTTTTAAATGTCATGAAAACAGAAAAATAATCAAACATATTCAAAAAATGTAGCAAGAAAATGTAAATATAAAATTATGTTTTTTTTTTTAAACAAAGAAAAAATTTGATTAATTAGAGCTGAATATAAACCTCAATAATCATAATGCAGAACAGGAAGAGGAGGAGCTAAATCAGGAAATTAACAGGGCTTGTGCAATTAGAACGTTTAAAGAGGAAGATTTAAACGAATAAAGACAAAGACACCAGGAACAGACTTGAAACGAATATAATATGTTTAGACTTTAACACAGAGTGCCGTCTACACCAGTTACAAATACACAATCCTACACAATCCTACACAATACTACACAATACTACACAATCCTACACAATACTACACAATCCTACACAATACTACACAATCCTACACAATCATACACAATACGACACAATCCTACACAATCCTACACAATCATACACAATACTACACAATACTACACAATCCTACACAATCCTACACAATCCTACACAATCATACACAATACGACACAATCCTACACAATACTACACAATCCTACACAACCCCACACAATCCTACACAATCCTACACAATACTACACAACCCCACACAATCCTACACAATACTACACAATCCTACACAATACTACACAATCCTACACAACCCCACACAATCCTAAGCAACCCCACACAATCATACACAATACGACACAATCCTACACAATACTACACAATCCTACACAACCCCACACAATCCTACACAATCCTACACAATACTACACAACCCCACACAATCCTACACAATCCTACACAATACTACACAATCCTACACAATACTACACAATCCTACACAACCCCACACAATCCTACACAATCCTACACAATACTACACAATACTACACAACCCCACACAATCCTACACAATCCTACACAACCCCACACAATACTACACAATCCTACACAACCCCACACAATCCTACACAATACTACACAATCCTACACAACCCCACACAATCCTACACAATCCTACACAATCCTACACAACCCCACACAATACTACACAATCCTACACAATACTACACAATCCTACACAATCCTACACAATACTACACAACCCCACACAATCCTACACAATCCTACACAACCCCACACAATCCTACACAACCCCACACAATCCTACACAATACTTCACAATACTACACAATCCTACACGACCCCACACAATACTACACAATCCTACACAACCCCACACAATACTACACAATCCTACACAATACTACACAATCCTACACAACCCCACACAATACTACACAATCCTACACAATACTACACAATACTACACAATCCTACACAATACTACACAACCCCACACAATACTACACAACCCCACACAATACTACACAATACTACACAATCCTACACAATACTACACAACCCCACACAATCCTACACAATACTACACAACCCCACACAATACTACACAATATGACACAATCCTACACAACCCCACACAATCCTACACAACCCCACACAATCCTACACAATCCTACACAATACTACACAATCCTACACAATACTACACAATCCCACACAATACTACACAATCCAACACAATACTACACAATCCTACACAATCCTACACAATCCTACACAATACTACACAATCCTACACAATCCTACACAATACTACACAATCCTACACAATACTACACAACCCCACACAATCCTACACAATACTACACAACCCCACACAATACTACACAATCCTACACAATCCTACACAATCCTACACAACCCCACACAATACTACACAATCCTACACAATACTACACAATACTACACAATCCTACACAATACTACACAACCCCACACAATCCTACACAATCCTACACAATACTACACAATACTACACAATCCTACACAATACTACACAACCCCACACAATACTACACAATACTACACAATCCTACACAATACTACACAACCCCACACAATCCTACACAATACTACACAACCCCACACAATACTACACAATATGACACAATCCTACACAACCCCACACAATCCTACACAACCCCACACAATCCTACACAATCCTACACAATACTACACAACCCCACACAATACTACACAATATGACACAATCCTACACAACCCCACACAATCCTACACAACCCCACACAATCCTACACAATCCTACACAATACTACACAATCCTACACAATACTACACAATCCCACACAATACTACACAATCCAACACAATACTACACAATCCTACACAATCCTACACAATCCTACACAATACTACACAATCCTACACAATCCTACACAATCCTACACAATACTACACAATCCTACACAATACTACACAACCCCACACAATCCTACACAATACTACACAACCCCACACAATACTACACAATCCTACACAATCCTACACAATCCTACACAACCCCACACAATACTACACAATCCTACACAATACTACACAATACTACACAATCCTACACAATACTACACAACCCCACACAATCCTACACAATCCTACACAATACTACACAATACTACACAATCCTACACAATACTACACAACCCCACACAATCCTACACAATACTACACAACCCCACACAATACTACACAATACTACACAATCCTACACAATACTACACAACCCCACACAATCCTACACAATACTACACAACCCCACACAATACTACACAATATGACACAATCCTACACAACCCCACACAATCCTACACAACCCCACACAATCCTACACAATCCTACACAATACTACACAATCCAACACAATACTACACAATCCTACACAATACTACACAATCCTACACAATCCTACACAATACTACACAATCCTACACAATCCTACACAATACTACACAATCCTACACAATCCTACACAATACTACACAATCCTACACAACACCGTAATAATCTAGTTTAAATTCAGAGCAAAGTCTTTTAGTTTCCAGAAAACTGTAGTCGTGCAATAGAGAGTGGTCCAGTAAACGTCAGTAATGTCAGGTGATGTTATATTTCGTGCTCATATTCATCAGTAACACTGAACAGATTAAGGTCAGAGCGCTGAACTGAAAGGAATCTGAGGTGAGTCGTGAGTCGTGAGTCGTGAGTCGTGAGTCGAGCGCAAACCTTCCCTCATTTTGAGGTCTTTGGACTCGGCTATCTGGGCTCGTCAGGGGACTGTTCTGAACTCTTGTAGCTCTGGCTAAGCTTGCTCCTTCTCACTTCTCTTAATTTCTTTCTTAAGGCCATTTTTCACTTTCATTGATTTTAATGATTTTCTCCTCCTCTCTTTCTCTCTCTCCCTCCATCTCTCCCTCTCTCTCTGTCTGTCTGAAGGCAAAAACGTGGATGCGAGATTCTTGTTAAAAGTTGACTTTGTCCTACAGAAATCGATTGTGGACCAGAACCCGAACTGTCATGTTTAACTCTCCACTGACTTGGTGTGGCTATATACCTTTAAATCCAATAACTTTTAATAGTTATTTAACTGACTAAAATGTACTTATCTATAGGGAAGTAAGTAAGTCTTTATCACTCTCACCCTTTATATTCTCTCTCTCTCTCTTTCTTCCTCTCTCTCAAGTCTGTAATACAGCCTTATTCACCTCAAATTCTTCTGCTTGTTTCAGGTAAATTCGTCCACGGTCATTAAATGCACAAGTGCTCAGTGGGACCCAGTAATTGATTTGGCCGGTCAATAACACTCGACTTTTTTTGAAATAGTTGCTTTTGGGTCATTGTCCTGCTCTGGGGCGAAGCACCATCTGTTAAGTTTTGACACGTTTAGATGCGAGCAGTTAACTTCAAAAATCGTTTTGTCGCCGCCGCCGGCGGTCACGCCATCGATAAAGCCGAGTGAGCCACTAGCAGGCGTACCAGCCCACGGCTCGTGAGTTTTAAAGGGTTTGCTAATTTTTGCAACAGTACGGTTTCATTATTAGACTCTACAGTGCATTTGGAACAACCGTAAATAATTATTACCTGAATATAAATCATGAGGTCTTTACTCTACAGTGCTCTTATTAAGCTCCCAGTTAAATAAACAACACATTAAAATTTGACACAGAAGCTTGTTCTGCAGTTTTACAGGTGAGAAAGCTTTAGATTTAGTAATGCAGAATGTTTGATGAATAAAGAAAAAAACTCTGAAACCCTGAATGATCGGACAACCGTCAGGACTCAGCTCGGACTCTTGGCCATGTGCTTCTGTTTATGTTCCGGGTCACGTGTCTCCCCGTCTCTAAACACCTGTTCCCCATGTATTAAATGTAATGTCTATTTAACCCTGCTGCGTTGCCGATGGCAGCGCGGAATCATCGTCAGTGTACCCTCGTCTTTTGTCCTGTTTTATTTTCGTCCTTGTACCTGTTCTTTGTAATTGAAGTTATTAAACCCGTTTATTTAAAGCTATCCTGTATCTGGGTCTGTCTTCCTCCTCCTGTTGTGACAGAATGATTCCGCCAAACTCGGACCTAGCAGGACAGCTTAAAGCCTGGACTGGGTTATTGGGAGTATATATTTGGACTTTTTTCTTTTTTCCGGTGACATCGCTCCGCATTTTATCCGGCGAGGGGCACCGCTCCACTTCTGGTTCCCAGAGTAGGGACTGTCACTCCTGTTCCGCGGACGATGTCACCATCCTGGTTTTGTCTTTTTTTTTGGGTCCTGCAGCATCGCACCTGTTCCGGTGGGGGATGTCGCTTCACTTCCTGGTTTTCCGCGGGGTTGTTGCAGACCTGTAGTGGAGGATCTTTCATGCCCATCCCTCCCTCACTCCCTCCCTCCCATTGTGGTCTTCGTGACGTGGTCTGGCTGCGATGTGTCGGGGGTTGTTCTCGGCCCTTCTGCTCAGTGGTGGACGTCGCCCGGCCCTTCTGCTTGGCTGTGGACATCGCTCAGCCCTTCTGCCCGGCTGTGGATGTTGCTCAGCCCTTGGAGCAAGGCCCGTGTGCCTTGCTCCCCCATCGGCCTCGCCATGTGCCTTCCTCCCCCATCTGCCTCGCTGTGTTCCTTGCTCCCCCCATCGCCATGTGCCATGTGCCCCATCGCGATGTGCCCCTCTTGTATGTAAGAACCAGAAGCACCTGGACTCCATGTAAGAACCATCTAAACATGGAATCTATGTAAGACATGGAAGAAGATAGAATCCATGAAGAACCGTTCAGGCTGCATATTTATAAAGTCCAGTTCTTTCTAGGAAATGTTTTTGGTTCAAGGAATGGAGTAAAGGTGCTTCCACTTCTTTCTTGGAGATTTTGCGGGGTCTTAGATTTAGTTAAGATGCTCCCACATCTTTCTTGGAAATATTTCTGCTTCTAGAATGAAGTTCTGGTGCTCCTAGTTCTAATGTGGAGTCTGTTTTTTAGATGGAGCCAAAGTTCTCTCTTAGATGTTGTAGGGCTCTCTGATTAGAGGGACATGGAAGTTCAGCACAGAGACAAAGGATTAGGTGACAATCACAGTCTGGTTTATTTCAGAACACACAGAATAGTGTGAACAATAGCAGTGAAATAAGTGAGGAAACATGCACGGTGGTTTAGGTCTTGATGAGGTCTCCAGCCGGAGAACTTCCTGTCGCCAGACCCAGGAGCTTGGCACAGGCTTGGCAGGTGCAGGTAGCTTCGGTCAACCGGAGGAGTCTGAAACATAAAAAAAAAGCAGAGGGATACAGCACATTATTTCCGTCTGTGGGGGTAACCCATCTTACCTCCCCTGCTGCTGAGCCTGGCTTTTTTCTGTGGTGCTCTGCTTGAGTGTGAGTGCCACAGCATCACTCCTGATTGGTCCTTGCATTTTTGGCGGGAGTTTTTCCTGCCCTGCCTTGCAGCCTAACCCAGTGGTGCTGACTGTGGTTAGTGGTTCTGAAATGTCTGGGAATAGTGTCAGCGATGGTGGCCACGGTTTTCTGGCAGCGGATTTCCTGCGGTGAAGAGAGGCTTTTATATCAGATCATGCGGCAGCGCAGGTGCTGCCATCACAATGTCTTTACCCACATCAGCAAATTCTCCATATACAAACCCATCCTGTCTCAAATTCCTGATGTAAGGTGCTGGAGCAAAAGCTTTAATTTCAGCTGCACCTCAGGTAGATGGTCAAGATGGTCATGATCTCTGATGTTACCACCCTGAAGTGGATTAGTTTGCTGTAACAGCACGTCCACTGATGCTTTATTTCTATTACACCACAGCACTCGGCCAATGATGACACCTTTTTATGGAGCATTCACTGGAGAAACCTTCCATAAACGTTCTGACGGTCTCCGTACAGAAAACTGCTGTTTTCAATAGAAAATATTGTGGGCTTGTGGATCTGTTTATCATTCCTGATTTAATGGAGCAGAAACATGAATGGTGGCTGCACCTGTTGAAGATTGTAGTGATTTCTGATGGTGCACTTATGATGAGAAAAGGACTCTCCAGGTCCTCTTTATGCACCATAATGAACAATAGAATTAACAAACCTGCAATCAACCTAAACGTTTCTGTGTCTCAACAGCGCTGACTGCGAACAAGCACAAATACTCCAGGACAATGTGGGAAATTTCATATTTTTATATATCGTTATGGTGAATCGAGGACTCTTAAAACAAGCCCCTCTTGATGGACGCACACCTCGGATGATGAAGTGAAACTGCTTGGTTTATTTTCTCAAAACCAAACAAAAAAAAGAAAACAACAGAAAATCTATTTTTGTTTTATTTCAAAATATCCAACTTCCTGTTTGACGGTCATAAATTATGTACAGGTCTCTCACCACCTCATCTGTCCACCAACGGATCAGCTTTCAAAACTTTCACGCTAATACCACATTAACACCATCACGCTAGCCAGCCGAGTCAATTCTCTGCAACAGCTCGATCTTGTACATTGTATTCTGAGACTCCACGACTTCCATGATGGGTTTCTCGTTAATATATTACACTGAATGTTGCTGTAAAATGGTGAAGTTAGGAGTGAAATTTGACCATTTAAGAATCAGAAGATCTCTATGTAGTGCCAGAAGCACCTTGATTCCATGTAAGAACGAGAAGAACTCCATGTAAGAAGCAGGAGAACATGATCTTCATATATGAACTGGTAGAACTCCATGTAAGAAGTAGGAGAACATGTTATTCATGTAAGAAACAGAAGCAGCTGGACTCCATGAAAGAACCGGAAGAACTCCATGTAAGAAGCAGAAGACTGTGGTTTCCATACAAAAACTTGAAGAAATCCATGTGAGAAGAAGAAGAAGAACATGGTCTTCATGTAAGAAACAACAATCCAAATCCAAAAAGTCCAAATTTCATTGCTAGTGGTCCAAAATGTAAAAGAAGAAACAACAACAACAACAACAACAACAACATGACCTGTTTGACAGTCACAGATTAATTCCATCAAAAACACTCATAAAAGTCTTAAAGCAATTTTAAAGTTAACAAAAACTTGATTTTTGATTGATGTTTAATGGTTAAAAGGTTATAAGCTGTTTTGGGGAATGATAGCACCTCCAAGAGAGACGTCTAGTGATGAGATGTGACCTCACTTCCTGTTGGGAGACTTCAGATTGTATAGAACCTGTGAGACTGTTTATTTATTTATTTATTTATTTATTTATTTATTTATTTTATATGGAGCTTTTGCGTCTGTTAAGAATCTTGTTAAAGAGCTTTTTTTTTTTTTGATATTTTATGTCATTTATTATTTATTTTTATTATTTATTATTTATTTATCAAACTATTTTGATGAGTTTGTGAAGAGAAACTCAAGAAAGGATCCAGTCTTCTGAATTAGGACTCCGACTCCAACCCTCGTCTCCATCCGTGCAGTGATTTGGTGTTTGTGGTCAGATCTTCTTGCTTTAATTCTGGCGTAACAGAAGAATTTCTACAGAATAAATACAATGAATTCATTATGGAACAGATTTATTCGGTGTACCTGTTTGTAGCTGTGTAGCTGCTTACTGTACATCCTGCAGTCAGGAAAAGAAATGTATATTTAAAGAGGATAATTAACACATTAACGCTCCAGAAATATAATCAGAAAGGTTTAATGTAATGTTCATGTATAAAAGAGCTCAGAGGAACATCCTCATGGCTCTGAGATTGGCTGCAGAATAAAAACATTAAGAGCAGACTGAGTTTTTATGAAATGACCGACAGCCTCTTCATCATCTACAGTACAGTCGCTATTGACATGATCGAGGAGGAACTCGGTCCATCCTGTGATAGGAACTCACTCATGTTACACACACACACACACACACACACACACACACACACACACACACACACACACACACACACACACACACACACACAGCAAAACGAGCCAGACAGCTTACTACTATCAGCTTTGTAGACAAAAAGATACATGACGACGATGATGACGATGATGATAACGATGATGAGCATGTATAAACTCAGCCCCCTTAACCCTGCAGAAGCAGGGTTAACACATATAAAAAACAAACCTGTAAACATTTAACAAAATGTAACAACATACTGTATATAACATCTATCACATAACACAACATATGGCACAACAAACATATATAACATTAATCACACAACACACAACATATAGCACAAGAAAACAACATCCATCACATAACACAACATATACTGTAGCACGACAAACATACTATATATAACATCCATCACATAACACAACATATACTGTAGCACGACAAACATACTGTATATAACATCCATCACATAACACAACATGTAGCACAACAAACATACTGTATATAACATCCATCACATAACACAACATGTAGCACAACAAACATATATAACATAAATGACACAACACATATAACATCAACACAACAAAACAACATCCATCACATAACTTATAAAACGTAAAACAAACCATATAACATCACATCACATATCACACAACACGTCATAAAACACAAAACATATAAAAGCATATACTACAAAACAACACAAAATATAACACCATATAACATATCACAAAACACACAACATAAGAATTTACATCATATATATATATCACATAACACACATCAAAACAATGTGTAACACAACACAATATATAACACAATGTAGAAAAAAAACACACAACATAACAGAAAACATACATATTATATACAACATAAAACACACAACATAATACAAAACACCTAACATCTAAGATGCTTAACACACAACATAACATAAACCATACAACATACAACAAATAACACAAAACAACACATACACAACCTGAGAGAGAAGGTCATGAGTTTAGATCCCTGCACCACCGAGCTGCCGCTGTTGGGCCCCTGAGCCCGAGGCCCTTCACCTTGACAGCTCCGTTGTTCTACACCATGAGATGGGTGTGTAAGTCGATTTGGATGACGGTACACAAATTGTGTAGTCGGTAAAGAAGAAAATAATCAATTCATTCATTCATTCATTTTCTACCGCTTATCCGAACTTCTCGGGTCACAGGGAGCCTGTGCCTATCTCAGGCGTCATCGGGCATCGAGGCAGGATACACCCTGGACGGAGTGCCAACCCATCACAGGGCACACACACACTCTCATTCATTCACACACACACACACACTACGGACAATTTCCCAGAGATGCCAATCAACCTACCATGCATGTCTTTGGACCGGGGGAGGAAACCGGAGTACCCGGAGGAAACCCCCGAGGCACGGGGAGAACATGCAAACTCCACACACACAAGATGGAGGCGGGAATCGAACCCCCAACCCTGGAGGTGTGAGGCGAACGTGTTTGTTCTAAGCCACCGTGCCCCCCACAATCAAATCAATACAATGATTTTGTTTCTAAACACAAAATGGAGTTTCGAGGCTCAAAATGAGATTTTATTCTTTGCGCGACATTTGATTTAAAGCCGTATTTAATCTTCTAGTTCGAATTACGCAGCATGAATACAATCAATTCACACAGAGAATTTATTAACGTGATCCAATTAACTTATAAAATCCAATTAACTTAAGATATTCCCAAGCATGCTGGTGCTGATGGGAGGAAATATATATAGATATATAGCGCTGTGACGTGGAAAGAACTCCGACTCCATCCTGAGCTACGAGGAGGTCCAGTTTATTCCAGGCATTCGGGTGAACAAAACCAAACGGTGTTAATAAACATCATTCATTCACCTGGACCTGATGTACACATTTAATTGATTCATTAATTTAAAGAGCTTTTCCCCCCAGCGTAGCCTGGTAGTTAGCGTTAGCTAGCCAGCGTTTGCTATTTATCGCATTTTCAAACACAATAACGCACAATACATGCACTAGGCTAACTAGTTATTAGCATTTAAATTTAAAACCTCTTATTGAAGGACATTTCCAGTTTATCTCTCACTCTAGAAAGCAATGAACGCAATTGTTTAAATGAATGATGCAACGATTGACATGCTTTCTTTTTTCCGCAATAAATTGAGAATTTTTGCTACTTTTTTGCTTTACATCTGCAAAAAGTGGTGTTTTTTTTAGCTAGGTGTACAAGATGAACAAAACTACATTTGTTATGCTGTGTAAAGCTGCTGGGGGTCACGGTGGCTTAGTGGTTAGCACGTTCGCCTCACACCTTCAGGGTTGGGGGTTCGTTTCCCGCCTCTGCCTTGTGTGTGAGGAGTTTGCATGTTCTCCCCGTGCCTCGGGGGTTTCCTCCGGGTACTCCGGTTTCCTCCCCCGGTCCAAAGACATGCATGGTAGGTTGATTGGCATCTCTGTGTGAGTGTGTGTGTGAATGAGAGTGTGTGTATGTGCCCTGTGATGGGTTGGCACTCCGTCCAGGGTGTATCCTGCCTCGATGCCCGATGACGCCTGAGATAGGCACAGGCTCCCCGTGACCCGAGAAGTTCGGATAAGCAGTAGTAAATGAATGAATGAATGAATGAATGTAAAGCTGCTTTGAGACAATGTCCTTTGTTTAACATGCTACACAAACAAAACTGAATTAAATTGATCTGAACACTTTTGTACAATTCTTTATGGTTTAAATGTGAAGAAAAGAAACTAAAGAAACCACACAGCTGGTTTAAAGTGAGGATGTGGACAGACTGGATGTCGGTAATGACAGGTCCATTACAGCTCATGATTAACGTGATGTTGGGGGAATTTGTCCCATTACCTTGATGAATGCCTTGTAAACATAAGGCACAGCTGCTAATGTATCATCATAATCCAAGATTAGGAAGAGCCGCCAGGCCGATAAATGCAATTAGGCACTGACAGGAGCGTCTCATCTGCACTGTGCTTAATTCAACGCCATGTTCAAAAACATACTGCCAGCCTGGGACAAAACTTAATTAATAACAAAGGCCATGCTAGTTTGTAACCCGTAAGCAAATGCCAGATCCTGATGCTAATCTAAGAAGTTAAATACATCTTCTTTTCCCTCTTTTTTCCCACCTGTCCTTTAGCACTTAATTGCACGTGACATTTCAGGTCGTTTGACTGTCGTAGCCATTGGTTCCTTCGTTACACATCGCAGTCGTGCCCTCACCCCCTTTGAGACAAGTCCAAATTGTCTCCTTCAATTTTCTTCCAGATCTTATTTTTAGCTCTCGGGACATTTAACTGATGTTTTCCAGAGGCATTTTGAAACTCCCCAGCAGTCTGGCCTCGCCATTATCAGAGCGATGGTCAATTGAGATGATCAATTTGCATAATGAGGCGTTAAATTGTACCCGTCTCTTCTCTTCCCTTCTCATCCACCCCCCCATCCCTTCACGTCCCTAAGCCCAACCCCGTGCAAACACAGATAAAATCCAGCTCTGATATTGAACACCAACCACCGAACATCAGCGTCCTCAGACAAACCGTCACCGTTTTCATTACCGCTACGTCTCCGAACATCTCACAATATCAGGGACGTAACTTTAATCTTTACTAACTTAGACCTCGGAGATAAAAAATAAAGACGACTGATGCCACTCTACCTGAGAATGTGTTTGATAGAATTAATCAGCCGCTTATTATAACGTAATTACATAATAATTAAATCCGATCTAGTCTAATATCAGATGACGCTGGACCTTTTTGCTTCATTCCAAACATAAATTCTTGACATGATCTGAATAATCTGCCAGTTAAATAAGACCATTTTAAAATGTAACACTTGTCCAGAAACAGGTTTAAGAATTATTTGTATTAATCATAATCGAATAATATAATCATACTTATTTTATTGCAATCTCCTCATAAGAATATAGATCAAATTTATCCGCTAGTTTCTCTCATGAGATTAATAAACCTTTTTCTAGAGACATCGGACTATTTCTAAGCTCTAAATCTTTGTTCTATTGACAGATCCTTTAGTTGATCTTTTTCTAAATTTACACATTTCAATTTAAACATTTTAAAGATGCCCTGCCACACGTATTTCATTACTTTTGTGGTAATGTCTGACGTTTACCACGGACACTGTAACATCTTTTTATGGAAAAAATGCCTTGGTTACCTTGTTTCAAGCCATTCTAGTGTGGTATAGAAAGCCTGCAGGAAGACTCGGCTCGATCTGCGCCAGTTCTCGTTAATATCCAATGAGCCATGCTGCTTGTCTCCGATTGGCTAACCGCTAGGATATGAGAGCATGACTATTCATTCACCCAGCGCAATAAGTAGCCTAGGCTAGAGGAAATTTGTTTACAATCACCTGGAATCGCGGCAGAATGGCTTCTTCGGGTATATTGACGTTCAGCCATCCTTGCTGTATAGGTAACTCACTGAGCTACACGAATTATGTGGGCGCGGTCTCCATCATTTCAACGTCACTCTGAGCAGCTTTTCTAACTGACCTGATTTCTCTGTTTATTTCTTTTAAGTGGCTAAAACTGACAGGGGAGGGTTTTGTGTGGAAGGGCATCTTTAAACATACCAATCTGCTAATAGATATAAAAATATGAAATAGAAATCATATTAATCTTTATTCATTTCGGAGCAGCCTATAAATTTCACTAAATGCACTAAATTTCACTAAATTTTCACTTTCTAAGATGTTATCTAATATAATAACAGGTCCACCAAGCTCCCATCTCTGGGCCCATGACCAAGGGCCCTCAACGTTGATCTGGATAAGGACATCTGCTCAATTTGGTAAATGTTTATATTTCTAAAGTATAAATCAAAAAATTTCTGCGGAGAAGATTTGTAGAGGATTTACCCTTGAGCAACCACTGAAGAACCCTTGAGGAACTGATGAGGTACACTCTTCAAGGAACCCTCTCTGATGGCTAAAAGAATATTTAAGTATCAAAATATTTCTACTGTATATATAATTGTGCTGAAATGTTTGCGTACCTTGGGAGAATTAGCAAGAACATGAGTGAGAAGGCAAAACAAATGTATTTGATTTCTTATAGGACTCGAGTTAGTATGTAAGGTATAACAGAATGGCACAATCATTAAACAAAACATAAAATAAGGAAATAATCCCTGTTTAAAAGTTTTCCTACCTTTAGTTCGTCATATGGTGTGTTGCCACATTTAGCATCGATGATCAATGAATCTTTTGTAATAACTGTGCATGAGCTCCTTAATTCTCTCAGGTGGTAGAGCTGCCCATTCTTCTTGGCTACATGATTCCAGTTCCCGTAAATTTGTCGGTTGTTTTGCACAAACCGCACGTTTGAGATCTCCCCAAATTGGCTGAATGATATTGAGGTCAAGAGAATGTGAACCTTCCAGAACCTTCACCTTTTTCTGCTGTAGCCACTGGACGGTCATCCTTGCCTTGTGCTTTGGATCATTGTCACGTTGGAACATCTGAGGGTGTCCCATGTGCAGCGTTCATGTTGTGGAATGCAAATTATCTGCCAGTACTTTCTGATAACATGCTGCATTTATCGTGCCAGCAATCGTTCCTCATTTCCATGTGGCACTGGAGCTCATACAGCCCCAAAACATAAGAGATCCTCCACCATGCATTACAGGGTAGACGGTGTACTTTTCACCGTAGACCTTCTTGACTTCTCTCCAAATAGTGTTTATAAGTTCGATCGTGGTCTCATCGCTCCACATGACTCTGTCAGGTGTACTGAAGGAGGGCCTTTCTTTGGCATGACACTAACTTTTATCTCTTATTTTTATTAGTAACTAGTATTTACTTTTATATTACAGATCACTTTGACCATTAGACTTAGTTGGGTTTGTTAACTTTCCCATTTCAGATTTATTGGCTGTGTGAGTTTGGGTTCATTCACATGTTCCACAAGAGCAATAGTGAGACCAGACTTTGATCTTGAGGATGATGAGAAGACTCCAGTTTCAATTCATCCTGAAGGTGTTCAGTGGAGTTGAGTCAGAGTCAGGGCTCTGTTCAGGACACAAGAGTTCTTCCACTCCAACCTTCACCTCAACATCATGTCTTCACGGAGCCGTGTGCTTTGTGCACGGGGGCGTTGTCGTGCTGGGACAGGGTTTGAGCCTCTTAGCTCCAGAATATACAAAGAATTCTTCTCAATTGAGTGCCTCAGAGTTTGTAACGGCGGTTTCCGTAAAAAACACATAGCGTTCTTCACCAACTTTCATTTCTCTGCATGTCAGTTTTCTCATCTGCAGATGCTCTAAATTGATTTTGACATTGTCCTCTGTTTCTGCCTCTTCCTCCACCAGCATCTCATAACTCATGGCCATGTTTTTGCTCAGATAGTATCATTGATTTGATTGACTGTGAACCTTCGGTTAGTCATTACTCTGGCAGGAGATTGAAACATTCAGAGAAAAATGTGGACTATGTCCTGCACTGGACCATGTATCAGTGTCAGCCGTCCCCTGACAGGCCTGGGTTCTGCTTTCCAGACAAAATATTAAGTTCACATCAGCAAAGTTTTCTCGCTCTGTGTACAAAATCTTACAGGTAATAGAAGAGTAATGGGCAGTGTGTTTGTGTGTGTGTGTGTGAGAAAGAGAGAGAGAGAGAGAGAGAGAGAGAGAGAGAGAGAGAGAGAGAGAGAGAGAGAGAGACAGAGAAACAGATATCCAAGGAAATGAAAAGAACTGCATGTGTGTGTGTGTGTGTGTGTGTGTGTGTGTGTGTGTGTGTGTGTGTGTGTGTGTGTGTACTAGTTCTAGGTTGTAGAGCATGTCTGAATAATGCATGTTGTGCACAATAGGGTTCCTCTAGAGGTACAAACAGACCTTGTAGACTCTAGAAGGTTTTAGATTTATCCTTTTATAATACAAGACTGTTACTGAAGATCATGAAGTGGACAAAATAAATCAAAGCCCAAAGAGAGCGCAGTGCAGCGCCGTGACACGAGTGAGATCTAAAAGCAGAACCCACACTGAACATCATCTCCTCTTTTAAGCAGTAGTGATGGAACATTTATGACAGAGCTGGACTGAGAGTGTGATTGATGCTGTCAGGTTCTGAGCAACAGCTGCTGTGTGATAAAGGCTTCGGCGCCGTGTCTCCTGTCGTCTTCAACACCTCAGCTTAGAGGAGCGTATCTCAAAGACTGTGCTGCATCTTCAGAACTACATTATGCTCTTTAAATAGAAAATGGAGAGAACAGGAACAAAGAACAGGAATGGAGACTTTAATATTATTATTTTTAAATCATTTGACTAGTAGTGAGGATTAAGAAAAAACTTGTAAATGTAAGAACATGTATCTGCGTATGTGGTTCCAGTCAGATTAGCTAATGCTAACTAGCTGACTAGCATTTAAAATATTCACCAAAATGTTGTCAGTTTGGCTAATGCTAACTAGCTGACTAGCATTTAAAATACTCACAAAAATGCTGTCAGATTAGCTATATGCTAACTAGCCAAATAGACTATAAAATACTCACCAAAATGCTCTCAGATTAGCTAATGCTAACTAGCGAAATAAAGTATGCCTAGCATTTCAGTTATGCCCAGGTTAAGAAATATAGGATAGCACATAGTCTCAGAAATCCTCTCAGCTTTACTAATGCAAGCTATCTGACTAGCCCTTAAATGCTTTAAGAAATGCTTTCAGACACATATTAGCTAGCTGACTAGTGTATAAAATACTCACAGATATTATTCAGCATTTGCTGTTTGACTATTTATCATATATTTAATAAGCCGCAGCGCCAAAATGTATCAGTCCGCACCGCTGTCTCTATGGAACAGGGCAGGAATCAAGCGCGTCTCAGTTCTTAGTCGAGCCTGACATTTATCAGCCAATCAAAAAAAGAGGCTACACAACAACCAATCAGAAAATAGCACTATTGTATCTGGGTAAGATTTAACACGACAACCAATTTAAAAAAAAATCATCAGAGAGGGTATTTTTGACGGTTTGAACAAAACCTTAACAGGAAACAGCATGTCTCTGGACAGGACATTGTCCTCAATCATGTCCCTAAACATGTCTGGGCTTGTGCTGAACTGTTTTATATGGGAGCAACATTACACATGATAAAGGGGAACAAAAAGGTGACAAACACTTACAATAAACACCACCAGTCATAATCTCTCTCTCTCTCTCTCTCTCTCTCTCTCTCTCTCTCTCTCTCTCTTGCTCACACACACACACACACACACACACACACACACACACACACACACACACACATGAAAGATGGAAAAATGGAAATGAAAGAAATATTTTGTATTTGGTTAAATATTATACTATTATTCTATTATTAGTGTGGGTATTATTTGGGGGGGGGGGGGTTGCCTGTCTTCAAAACTTGAGAGCCCTGATGTAGGATAGGGCAGAGTGTCAGAAATCCTGTCATGTTAGCTCAATCGGGTAAATCCAGTCCGATTGGCAAATGTTAGCTAGTTTCCTATGATGTCAGATCATGCTTGCTATCTGGCGAGCTTCAGCCGTGAGGATAATGAGGTATAGCCTCATATAGCAATGTTAGTCATGTTAGTTTAATAGCTTTAGTGGTGAGGAATAATAATTATTATACATTACCGTCGACCTCTTTGTGTGTGTGTGTGTGTGTGTGTGTACACATGACATAGCCGTGCACATGCATCTTTATGCTCTCGGCTCAGGATTAGATAGCCGAGCTTTACATGGCTGACTGAGACCTAATTTACCTCGATGCCGGCACACGTTTGGGAAAAGAAACACCCACTAACCCCCCAATACTGAGTGATTAAATAAAGGTCATGTACTCTGGAGATTTTCTGCTCCAGTTAAACAAGGATGGCACACACAAAAAACCCCACATGGCTCAGGGAACATGTTCTGACCTGTCCAGAATACTTTTCCTTTTAAAACATCCCTTGGAAATGGAAATGATCGTCCATATAATGAGTGCTGTGGGTGTTTGTGAAGCGTGGCCTGAAATCCATACCATCAGCACAAAAAAAAGAGGAATTGATTATTATAATGAGAGCGATGTAAGACACACAGAGACGAGGACAGCAGAAGAAAAGAAGAGCTTTCTGAGGAGCACGTATAGACGCAGGAGATCCTTTAGGATGGGACGCGGCCTTGTGCATATATTCATGAAGGTTTAGATGATAGAGTGTGAAATGCAGATACGGTTATAAACTAACGAGCACGAAGAAAACAAAAGCGTTATTAATTCTCATCAGCTACAAACACACTCCAGCACTTTCCATGACGTTCAGGAACACCGTTCTTTGTTATGAGCGACATGCAGAAACATGCTTTTTTTCAAACTTAACTAAAGATTCTCATCAGGTCTTCGTATTCATGTGTAAGAGGATAAACACCAAACATTCCAAAAGCTTTCATGCCAAAGCTGATTTGCATTTAGCCACGCCCACTCATCTCCATAAAAGGCAATGATCACAGAGAGCTCAAAATGATGAAATTTTGTCAAAAAATAGAGAAATTTTTTTACACACACACACACACACACACACACACACACACACACACACACACACACACACACACACACACACACACACACACACTTCCTTTTAAAGCAATGCCATTACATTTTTCATTAATATGAATAGAGGTAGTTCGGATAAAGCGGTAGAAAATGAGTGAGTGAGAGTGAGAGATTTCACCAACTGAACATTAAAACTGGTGTGTGACATCATCGAAAGTCTAATCTGTCTATATAATCACAGGGATTCATTAACAGTTCACATTAGTGTATAACGTCACTCAGTCTCAGGCATCAGATACGAAAGTTTTTTTTATATAACTAGATTTTTCATATGTGCCATTATTTATGTAAATGATCCTCACTCACTCACTCACTCACTCACTCACTCATCTTCTACCGCTTTATCCGAACTTCTCGGGTCACGGCGAGCCTGTGCCTATCTCAGGCGTCATCGGGCTTCGAGGCAGGATACACCCTGTACGGAGTGCACACACACACACTACGGACAATTTTCCAGAGATGCCAATCAACCTACCATGCATGTCTTTGGACCGGGGGAGGAAACCGGAGTACCCGGAGGAAACCCCCGAGGCACGGGGAGAACATGCAAACTCCACACACACAAGGCGGAGGCGGGAATAGAACCCCCAACCCTGGAGGTGTGAGGCGAACGTGCTAACCACTAATCCACCGTGCCCCCCTGTAAATGATCCTATGAACAATTTATGTATACAATTCTTCATATACAGTGAAAGAAACAAGACCGATCTTCTAAATACGTATGCAAATGACGTTTATATACTCTTTATCAAACATGTCATACTTTTTATCCCTTTATAGTTACATATGATGCTGTGGAACCTCCATGAAAAACAAATCAGTTCCAGTTGTCACTTACGTTACAGCAGCTATAAAGCTGCCTCTCTTTATTCCTGCCTCTTTTTATTCCTGCCTCTCTTTATTCTCAGAAAAAAGTCAGAAAACTCAAAGTTACAGCTTTCCTTCAGATTGTTTCATTGTGACATGTGTGATTAATCCATTTACGTGGGGGAAGTCGTGGCCTAATGGTTAGAGAGTCTGACCCTAAGGTTGTGGGTTCGAGTCTCGGGCCGGCAATACCACGACTGAGCAATACCAAGGCAATACCAAGGCACCGAACTCCCCCCAACTGCTCCCCTGGGCGCCACAGCATAAATGGCTGCCCACTGCTCTGGGTGTGTGTTCACTGCTGTGTGTGTGTGCGCACTTTGGATGGGTTAAACGCAGAGAACGTATTCTGAGTGTGGGTCACCGTACTTAGCTGTACGTCACGTCACGTCACGTGCTGCGTCCAGCTTGAAAGTTTCTGTAAACGAGCTGTTACTATGGAACGAGTGCATTCGTATAAACCTGTAGTACTGTTAGTGCCACTGTAAAAGAGAATTAATAAACAACTCCTGATATGAATACAACCTTTAATGATCCTGATGAGACGTCGAACCTGGAACATGAAAAAAAAGAATTCAGTTCTGCATAAGAGCAACATCGAGAGTGAGAGCGAGAGCGAGCATGAGCTAGCGTAGCCTGTAATGAGGATGCAAGGTCGTTAGAGATGACACGCCATTTCGGTACATGCCATTATCGTGACTGCACTTTGAAATAGATGAAAAACAGCCACTGAATCTCTCTCAATGAACGCCATAAACACACGCATGGTGTCCTTATTTATTTCTTTCATAAGGCATATCTTCCATCCAATTCCTTTAAGTGGATTTTCCTCAGGGGAACAGCATGAATGGCTAAAACTGAACATGTATATATGTGTGTGTGTGTATACAGTATATTTTACACACACACATCATTATATTAAAGTACCATATAGCACTAGGTGGCACTATTGATATTGATATATACACTCAGTATCGTACATCTGGAACCTTCTCCTCCCTTTTTTTTCCTTCCCTTTTATCTGAAGGCAATCTTTGAATTAATATCTCATTTCTTTAAAAAAAAGGAGTGTGTGTTAATTTGAAGACTACCCACTTTTCCTTTACACCTATACCCCTCTTCAGCTATTCTTCGCTCTCTATTTATATTCGCTGCTGTCAAATTAACTTAATCTCAAAAAGGAAAGTGTCCAATTTAGTTAACTTCAGCTCAAACAAAGAATCTAACACATCCCATCTCTGTGAAAGTGAAAGTGCAAATGCTGGGATTTTCTTCTCGTACCCAATTTGTCAATTAGACAGACTTGGGGGGGGGGGCACTTACACTTTCTGGATTTCTTTATATCGCTGTAATCTTCTCTTTTCTCTTTTCCCCCCCTCAAATTCCAGCTTAATTGTTGAGAGTTTCGAAAGAATGTGCCATAAGTTCATGTCGCTCTTGTCTCACAGCGAGATTTTTCTCTTTTGTTGTTATTTCCACTTCATAAGAAGAAAAACGAACACAGGGATGCACTTTGCCCCAGTGGATGATTACAGAGAGAAATGGCGGACATGCTGTCGTCATGATGAAGACCTCTAAGGTGGAACAAAACGATCGTGAGAAATAAAGATCTCCCTGCTGTCTAAAAAAAGAACAATTATTTAGACCACGCTGCTTTAAACTGCAGTTTGTTTTTTATTCTCAGAAAAATGGATAGAAAAATTTCCTTGAATAAATTAGCTCAGGGGTGCACAGTGGGGTGGCTTAGTGGTTAGCACGTTCGCCTCACACCTCCAGGGTTGGGGGTTCGATTCCCACCTCCGCCTTGTGTGTGTGGAGTTTGCATGTTCTCCCCGTGCCTCGGGGGTTTCCTCCGGGTACTCCGGTTTCCTCCCCCGGTCCAAAGACATGCATGGTAGGTTGATTGGCATCTCTGGAAAATTGTCCGTAGTGTGTGTGAGTGTGAGTGAATGAGAGTGTGTGTGTGTGCCCTGTGATGGGTCGGCACTCCGTCCAGGGTGTATCCTGCCTCGATGCCCGATGACGCCTGAGATAGGCACAGGCTCCCCGTGACCCGAGGTAGTTCTGATAAGCGGTAGAAGATGAATGAATGAATGAATGAATGAATGAATGAATGAATGAATTAGCTCATCGTTGTATATTCTATAATCGCACACTTCTAAAGCTTCAATACCACACACACATTACATAAGCAAATTAAAAAGTGTGTACATAATAGATGACGTGGTGATGTTTACTGTAAGGTGATGTATCGGTGTATGGAAGAAGTCTCCTGTGTCTGTGATTTGTCAGTTTCTCAGCAACTGTTTCTCAGTTATTTTTCTTTTTAACGTCATGAGAGAAAGAAAAAAGTTGAGGAATAATTTACAGCAAATAGCTGCTGTGACATAAGTGAGAATATGAACTAACTAGTTTCGCGACATTCCGCGACCACCGAACAAAAAACCAACTAACCAACCAACTAACTACTGTGTACACAACCAAACAAACAACCAACCAAAAAACTAACAAACAAGAAACACAAGCAACAAACCAACAAAAACAACCATCAATACCAAACCAATCAACAACCAACACACCCAACAATACACAACCAAACCAACAAACAAAAAAGAAACAGATACAACAAACCAACCCAAACAACTATCAGACCTAACCAACCAACTAATCAGCGTAACCCAAACCCACCCACCTGCCCAACTCTGTCCACAAATCAAACCTCCCAAGAAACCAACCTACCTCAACTCAACCAATTCCAACTCAACCACATGTTTGCACACAGGCAAAGTGTAGTGTATCATGTTGTGTTGTCTCTTGTAGCAGTGTTTTATGTAGCAGCATGGTCCTGGTGGGATGCTGTTCCATTTTACTCTGTACTGCCATCTGTATATGGTTTAAATGACAATAAATGCTTCTTGACTTGACCAACCAAGCAGAATCAACAAAACCCAACCAACCACCTAACATCTACTAACAAATCCAGCGGAATGTAGAATGATAGTAATAATAACGTCCAGATAATCTGCACACTTAGACGATGATCGGATGGGTGATAGAACGACCGAATGTAATCAAACCTGTAGAGTTAATAGTAGAAGGCTAATCCCTTGATCGATGACACGCTAACTTACAGTATGAGGTAAAGTCATAGCTTCACTAATGAGCATCTGTAGTCGAGACAATCTGCAAAGTTGAGAAAGATCCACTCATCAAAAGGAGAGGCTCTCAGAATTTCACATGATCCCCTTCAGCAGCTTCTATATTATTTATATCATTCTTCTTTTTATATCAGAGTACAAAGTCCTCAGCCCCCCGAGTGCACATGGAAATTACTGGATTATTTTCCAGCGCAGGTCACTTCACAGACATCAAGCACAGCTGTGTGGGTCATGACTGGTAAACTCTGAAGGCTTGTCACAGGTTCTATGTAGAAGGTTAAGACATTTTACAGTTCCACTATCAGAAGCTATTAGTCCTTAATTTATTCAATAAATCCTTGACGAATGCATAAAGACGCCATTCGGTCCATCGGCTAAACTTTAAAGTTTTATTGCAGAACCCAGCAACTGAGTTTTTGACCTTTTGAAAGTGTTGATGTTTGGCATAAAGGCACAATCCACAGTGGATGGTTTATGGGCTCTTTTCAGAAGTTATAACATCCACTGAACCCTTGAACTCTTTCCTATGAGTGTTATTTGGACATTTAAAGATTCTACGTATTCCATGAGTCCTAGGTTCCTAAGTAAAAAAAAAAAAAGACTAATTGCTTGGTACATCATGGACTGAAAGGTCGTCTACATTGACATTTACGGCATTTAGCAAACGCCCTTATCCAGAGCGAATTACGTTTTATCTCATTTTTGATACAACTGAGCAATCGAGGGTTAAGGGCCTTGCTCAGGGGCCCAGGATTGGCAGCTTAGTGGATGTAGGAATCGAACTCACAACCTTCCGATTGGTAATCCAGCACCTTAACCACTAGGCTACCGCAGGATGCTTGTACAATTTTTGAAAATGTATTTTTAAGGGATCTTTAAATAATGAAGGATTCACAGCTTCTAAACAGGGGCTGTCAAGGCTTCTACATAGAACCTTTAAAAGGTGTCCAAAAGGGACAGTTGATATAAAATGCTTAAATATCCAACAAAGGTTCCATACTTCAGGCATTTTAAAATTTAGAGCGATAATTATTCACAGAACCCGTAAATATATTCAGTTCCTCCGTGTCTAATCTTCAACAGCTGCTCTGTGACTCATCACTGCGTGACTGTTACCAGGAGAAACAAGTGCTTTGTCTAAAATGTTCCACAGAACACTCACACTATCACACTTGTAGCTCTTCACAAAACTCCACTACAATTTCCAAGTCCATCAGTGTGAGAGCCCGTCAAGTGGCCGTGTCACACGTTCCTCAAGCACCGGAGTAATAAGGCTAGACGGTTTAGAACCTTTAAGAGTTGTCACTCGGCAGGAACTCTTAAAGTCTCTATGTGCAACATGTTTCGCCACCAGGAACTGTTCCGAGTAGAACCTATCTCGGGTTTTCCTTAAATTTAGTTCTCCGCTGAACCCTTGAGAAATACCTCCAATCGAATGCCTTGAAACACTCTATAAAATTGGTGGCCTTGAAACATTGAAGGATGGTTTTACATGGAACCTCCAAAAGTTCCTCAAGGGCCAAGACACATTATTATTTAGACTTAAATAGAAAGAATAAAAAAGGATTCATAAAAAAAACAAACAAAAAACAAACAAACAAACAAAAAAGACTTTTCTGATGTAGAACCTTTACATCAGAAAAGTTCTCATTTTCTTTAGTACTATAAATAATAGAGGTGACAAGAAGTTTTTTTTAAATTAATGAAATGAACAGAAATTTTGGAATTTGTTGTTTTGTTCTTCCGGTAGAACCTTTCAATAAAGCATTTCTATATCAGGCTTCCAAACAGAACCCCTTTAGGAGCTAATAATTCCTTAAATATTCAAAGAACCGCTGAGGAACCCTTTTTTTTTCCTGAGCGTGTAGATCACTGGAAGACTTCTTCGGTTTTCTTTTGGTGGAACCTTAGCATAAAGCATTTCTCTATCAGACAGGCTTCTGAAATAACCGCTGTAGAAATTAAAACTATGGAACATATTTTCTTGAGTTTGTAGATCATTGTAAAAAGTCTGTTTCTTTTGCTTGTTTGCTTTGTTCCTTTAATGGGACCTTACAATAAAAATTTCAGTCAAACAGGATTCCAAACCCTGTAGGACGTGCTTAAAGATTTAAAGAACCAGAGATACATTTTTATGAGACTGCAGTGCACTCTAAAGAACAACACTAAAAGTCCTTTGGTGGAACTTCATACTAAAGCATTTCTCTAGCAGTACGACCTCCAGAGAGAACCTGTTTATGTAGCTAAGAAATCCGTAACGCCTGAGGAACATTTTTTGATAAAGCTTTGGTTCGTTCCTTTAATGGAACCAGGCTTCCAAACAGAGCCACTGTGGGAAGCTAAGAAGCCATATTACGTTACATTTACAGCATACAGACACCTGTATTCAAAGCATCTTACCTGTACATTTTATCTCATTTTATAAAACTAAGGGTTAAGGGCCTTGCTCAGGGGCCCAGCAGTGGCAGCTTAGAGGACCTGGGATTCGACCTCACAACCGTCCGAGCAGTAGTTCAATGCCCTAACCACAAATCTCCCACTAAGCCTAATACTACTCATATGACTACATGTCTAATCCCACATCATTAATGTCTATATTGATGCTGGACCTGAGCCTGAGATCAGAATGGAACTAGAACTGATGGTTGAGCTTAGAGACGGGACTGAATGTGGCTCCTTATTTTAGACAGATATAAATAGCATTATGTAAAAACATCTGCTTTTACCTCAGACAAAAAAAAAAAAAAAAAAAAAAGCAGGTGTGTTAAAAAGATCTGTCTCTTACCTCCACTATTATAGAGATAAAGACATGCTCGACAGTTTCAGTCTCAGCCTCGGTACCAGATTTACAGACTCTTTATTCACTCCTAAATGATGCTGGAAATGTGAAGACTACGAATAAAAAGAAATAATCTTCACACACACTTTTATTTTTCACAGACGCTCAGAGAACTGAATCCCAGCCAGCGATCCTGACTCTCGGGAATTTCTTGTAAACAAATCAAGAAAACGAGGCTTAATTGTTGGCGACCACATCGTCCTGTCTGCTGTCACAACAAGCCTTGTAGAATTCTACATTCTGGTCGGTTAAAGTTCTGTAAAAGTATTAACACCGCGTATTAATTACAGGTGTATACTAGGGTGTATACAGGTTGGTGCTCCATGGAAACGGATACGGTCAAAAGAAAAGAAATGAGAGTCTTGCGTCATGGAAGTGAGAACAGGATCAGATTTTTTTTACATTTTATTTTGCATGAACACTTTGCTGTCACTTTATATGACGTGTAGAGGTGAGTGTGAGACGGTTGTTCATCTCACTCCTTCCTGCTCCTGAAAGAATTCCACTTGCAGTTTCTTTATTAATCTTAATTATCTCAGAGGCCCAAAAATGTTGCTTTCTCCGGTTTATATTGCGTCTATGTCGATCACTGAACGTCTTGCTTACGTCTCACTCCACAGTGGTGCTAATATGAAGCTCATATGATTCTCATTACTACTAAAGAAGTAAATATTGTTGTGATATCAAATCTGGTTGCTGCCATATTCATTCATTCATTCATTCATTCATTCATTCATTCATTCATTCATTCAATCATTCATTCATTCATTTTCTACCGCTTATCCGAACTTCTCGGGCGTCATCGGGCATCGGGTCATTTCAGGCGTCATCGGGCATCGAGGCAGGATACACCCTGGACGGAGTGCCAACCCATCACAGCGCACACACACACTCTCTCATTCACACACACACTCACACACTACGGACAATTTTCCAGAGATGCCAATCAACCTACCATGCATGTCTTTGGACCGGGGGAGGAAACCGGAGTACCCGGAGGAAACCCCCGAGGCACGGGGAGAACATGCAAACTCCACACACACAAGGCGGAGACGGAAATCGAACCCCCAACCCTGGAGGTGTGAGGCGAACGTGCTAACCACTAAGCCACCGTGACCCCCGGTTGCCGCAGCGAAATATTTGCAGCGAAATTCCCATGAAGAATTCTGGTATGCTGAAGGTCTGGTGTTGTTACCATCTTCTGATCAACATAATCTCAGCATTTCTCTTTAAGAGAGTTTAATGTTTAAACTACAGCATCTCACTTCCCGATGATGAACAGGTCTGTAATTCGAACGGAACTGACCCCTGCTCCAGAGAGGTTTCTGGTGGGTTCTCGGGGTCCTCCAGGTTCCTTCATTACAGTATGCCTTAGTAATGGATTTCTTTTTGCCCTTCATCTCAATGTTACGACTCATTTCTGAACACGTAGAATAATTACGATTTAAAACCAGAGCAGCTACAACTGGTCTGTCAGTAGATTGGAGGGGCTTAGATTGGATTTTATAGGATTTTACAGGATTTTACGGTAACGACACGGGAGGAGAGAATGTGAATAATTGTTTCTTTTCTTTTGCAGCTTGTGTTGGATTTCAGATCCATCTCAGGAACCGGTGCAGAGACAGCTTGGATTCAGAGCAGAATTTGACCATGGAGACATGTGCTGTGTTTGTGATAAATAAGCAGAGGATTGTTTGTTTACTCTCGGAATGACAAGAGGGACAGCGATGGCCGAGGGAAACAGATGGACAGGGTCTACAGGGGGCTTCAGGTGCACTTGAGCTGCAAAGCTGTTTCACCTCACCCAGGGCTTTGACGAAGCCAGAGACATTCTCTCGTGTGCTTGGGTTCCCTGATGGTTGGAAATGAGCTCAGGCAGATCTGACAGGCTGATTGCTGCCTCCTGCTTTGCTGTTCTATCTGAATGGAGGCCTGTGACATTCACTAGAAGCAAATCAGCCTCCTCTTTTACACAAATTACCTCCGGACACCAGGGCTTGTCATGACACCGAGGCGGCTGATGAGGACTACTTGATCTTTGTGGGATAAACTCCACAGTGAGCTTAACCTCCAATGAAAGATCACCGGATGCTTTTCACCCCTCGGTCTATCACCTCTATAGCTCTGCTGCCTGATTTTTTTTTTTTTTAAATAGGAAGGTGACCTGATCACAGAGAGGAAATATCCGAGCCGTGAGTAAACAAGCCGTGGTTAAAAAGGCAGATATAATAGAATTTGCAGCGATCATGTTCGTGATTCCACACAAACAAAGCAAAAGCGAAGCTAACGAGTTTGCCTGAAGCTCCTGTAGACAATTACGTTTAAAAAAAGAACAAAATCTATTCTGATTTTTTTTGTCCTTGGTCTTCCATCAAATCATCAAAGCTCCTACATTTTTAACAAAATGCTAAAAGTTTAGAGCATGCTAATTACATAGCGCCCGGAAACCTGGGATCTCGCAGAATTTCTCATAAACAGGTTCCTTTGACTTTAGATCAAAACATTCATGGAGGCTGACGGATACTTGTGTGTATTTTGTAGAAAAAGAGGAGAAAAATAAAAGAAACACAAATGAAACAAGGACTGAAAGAAACAGGTTAGTTATGACTCACACACAGCGGCGGCTAGTGGGAATACTGAACAATGAATCACTGTAACAGACTGACTCACAGAAACACACTGACTCACAGAAACAGACTGACTCACAGAAACACACTGACTCACAGAAACACACTGACTCACAGAAACACACTGACTCACTGTAACAGACTGAATCACTGTAACAGACTGACTCACTGTAACAGACTGACTCACTGTAACAGACTGACTCACAGAAACACACTGAATCACTGTAACAGACTGACTCACAGAAACACACTGACTCACAGAAACACACTGACTCACAGAAACACACTGACTCACTGTAACAGACTGACTCACTGTAACAGACTGACTCACAGAAACACACTGACTCACAGAAACACACTGAATCACTGTAACACACTGACTCACAGAAACACACTGACTCACAGAAACAGACTGACTCACAGAAACACACTGACTCACAGAAACAGACTGACTCACAGAAACAGACTGACTCACTGTAACAGACTGAATCACTGTAACAGACTGACTCACAGAAACACACTGACTCACAGAAACAGACTGAATCACTGTAACAGACTGACTCACAGAAACACACTGACTCACAGAAACAGACTGAATCACTGTAACAGACTGACTCACAGAAACACACTGACTCACAGAAACAGACTGAATCACTGTAACAGACTGAATCACTGTAACAGACTGACTCACAGAAACACACTGACTCACAGAAACAGACTGAATCACTGTAACAGACTGACTCACAGAAACACACTGACTCACAGAAACACACTGACTCACAGAAACAGACTGAATCACTGTAACAGACTGACTCACAGAAACAGACTGACTCACAGAAACACACTGACTCACTGTAACAGACTGAATCACTGTAACACACTGACTCACAGAAACAGACTGAATCACTGTAACAGACTGACTCACAGAAACACACTGACTCACAGAAACAGACTGAATCACAGAAACACACTGAATCACTGTTACAGACTGAATCACTGTTACAGACTGACTCACCGAAACACACTGACTCACAGAAACACACTGAATCACTGTTACAGACTGACTCACAGAAACACACTGACTCACAGAAACAGACTGAATCACTGTAACAGACTGACTCACAGAAACACACTGACTCACAGAAACAGACTGAATCACAGAAACACACTGAATCACTGTTACAGACTGAATCACTGTTACAGACTGACTCACCGAAACACACTGACTCACAGAAACACACTGAATCACTGTTACAGACTGACTCACAGAAACACACTGACTCACTGTAACAGACTGAATCACAGAAACACACTGCCTCACTGTACTGTAACAGACTGACTCACAGAAACACACTGCCTCACTGTACTGTAACAGACTGACTCACAGAAACACACTGCCTCACTGTACTGTAACAGACTGACTCACAGAAACAGACTGACTCACTGTAACAGACAATCACTGTAACAGACTGACTCACGGAAACAGACAATCACAGAAACACACTGACTCACTGTAACAGACTGACTCACTGTAACAGACAATCACAGAAACACACTGACTCACTGTAACAGACTGACTCACTGTAACAGACAATCACAGAAACAGACTGACTCACTGTAACAGACTGACTCACTGTAACAGACTGACTCACTGTAACAGACAATCACAGAAACACACTGACTCACTGTAACAGACTGACTCACTGTAACAGACAATCACAGAAACAGACTGACTCACTGTAACAGACTGACTCACTGTAACAGACAGACTCACTGTAACAGACTGACTCACTGTAACAGACTGACTCACTGTAACAGACAATCACAGAAACACACTGACTCACTGTAACAGACTGACTCACTGTAACAGACAATCACAGAAACACACTGACTCACTGTAAGACTGACTCACTGTAACAGACAATCACAGAAACAGACTGACTCACTGTAACAGACTGACTCACTGTAACAGACTGACTCACTGTAACAGACTGACTCACTGTAACAGACAATCACAGAAACAGACTGACTCACTGTAACAGACTGACTCACTGTAACAGACAGACTCACTGTAACAGACTGACTCACTGTAACAGACAATCACAAACAGACTGACTCACTGTAACAGACTGACTCACTGTAACAGACTGACTCACTGTAACAGACTGACTCACTTTAACAGACAATCACAGAAACAGACTGAATCACAGACTAATCGGTTGTTCTTGAAAACCTGAACCCACACCTGCCCTTTCCCGATAAGATCGAACACCGCTGACTTAAACAGACTGAATCACAGAAACAAACTAAATCACAGAAACAGAACGAATCACTGAAACACTGAACAAACCGAATCACTGAAACACTGAACAAACTGAATCACTGAAACACTGAACAAACCGAATCACTGAAACACTGAACAAACCGAATCACTGAAACACTGAACAAACTGAATCACTGAAACACTGAACAAACCGAATCACTGAAACCGTCTGAATCAGTAAATCAGACCGAATCGCTGATTATGTCCGACACACTATAATCGATATGTTACTATAATCAACCATTAGGCCTGGAGTCTCATTGTAGTTCTGCATCTCTTCCAAATAACAAGCGGCTTAAACTGAACAACTGTTCCTGTTCTCACTTATGTTATAGCACCTCATCTTTCTCCGGGGCGTTTCACACATTAAATATTTCCCTGTGTGATTGTGAACCCCGGGTAAAGGGATTCCTGGGTTGTGTAGTTAGAGGTTTCACACTGCTCCTAAAGAGAGCAGCGAGCCGTAACAGAGCATCGTCTCACACTGTAAACGTTTGTCAGCGTGATGTGGAGTTAACAGAGAAAAGCCTGTTCTGATCCTGCTTCATTTATATTGCTTCAGCTTAACAACCCCAGGGAAAAAGCCCTGCTTCTATATTCCATGTGTGAAACCTTAAAAGCAGCATTAAAAGCTCTTTTTTTTTTTTTATAAGTTAAACGTTTTTTCTACCTTAAAGTTAATAAGATAAAACTGCGTGAACTGTTGTGAAAAGATGTGAACTGTTTACTTCTGAGTGTTACAAAGCACCGACACTGGAGACTCGTTGCTTTAACGGTAAATAGATGCCACCTTACAGAATCTGATTTTAAACTGTTCACGAGGATCTTTCACCAGCCGTTGCTATGGAAACAATAGCGTATTAGAGCATTGAGCGTATTAATTGTACATAAACACGCGGTATCGAGAGGTAGATTTTAACCAATCAGAACACGGAATTTGAAAAAAGGCACAAAAAACGAACCTACGAGGAAATCTCTGTGCATCGATTTCTACTGATGGAAGATCTCTCTTTTTAACAATAAATTCTCCTGAGTAAAAGTCAGTTGTTATAAGCACAGCATCAGAAAGGGCTTTTCATGGTTGCATTTTGAAGCGTAACTTTCTTCAAATCTACAAAAGACTAACAATAGTCCTTGAACATTGAGCATGATACAAGATACGCTCGAGTACTATAAAGACCTATAAAAATCTAAATAGATATAAAAGGCTTGATATTTCTATGGATGCTAACAGCTGCTAAATGCGGAGCTATATTTTGCTCGGACCGATTTTTCCAGGCTGCATCAGTGAGCATGGAAATGCATCAAAGAGGAAGGAAAGGGCATCATCAGGTAACTACAGGCTACGGGCTAAGATAATGTCTGTAGCTATTACAGCACTGAACCAGGCCTATTTTCTCTGGTTGGTTCCTGTAATTATGTGCTTTGCTGTTGTTTTCACACTTTTTCAGCATCCCGGGTGCAGTAATGTGATGTCAGGTGCCCAAATGCACAGAGAGAACATCGAGTACCGTAGCTGATTATTTCCAAGCCACAGCAAACCTTTAGATATTCCGCTAAAAGCTCGGTGGCTACTGCGCCTCAGGGAATCATGTCGCTACACTAACTGGTGTGAGAAAAGGTTGAGGGGGTAATTAAATCCAAATATTAAAAATATTTGCGGTGCAGACCTGGGGTGAAATTTCAGATCGATAGAGGAAGACGGAGAGACGCGGTTTCTACTCAGAGCTTCTCCTGCCTCACACTGCGCAGCGCAAACCGACTCCGGTTCCTGCCAACTATTAGACAATTAAACAGCGGTCTCCTACTTACAGAGCTCACAGAGATAAAAGTGTTTAGCTCCAGATTTCAGCTAAAGCTTTTGCAGGGAGTTAAAATATCAGAACAAGATTTCTGTTCTTAGAAATATAATTAAAGGAAGGTACTTTTCTTTAAACCTAATCTCCATCCATTGTATCTGCTGCTGTGTGTGTGTGTGTGTGTGTGTGTGTGTGTGTGTGTGTGTTTGATTATCACAGACATGAAATCCCTGCTCTGAGAAAAGAACAGGAAATTTGTTCACTCACTTATAATGGAAGGCTAAGGGCAGACGGTGAACTCGCGAACTCACACGCACACATTTTTAATAGTGCCAAGTTTTGAAAAATTCTTCTTTTCAGAAAAAAGAACTAAATCTTCACCGGTAGGTCTGCGGCTCGGAGACGTTTCTGCTAAGACGTTCGCTCGTCCTCACGCTATTATCGTTTGTGTGGAGCAGCTGGAAATTGTGTTAGTGGGTAATGATTGCTAATTTACTTCTAGATTAGCCTAATTGTATGTTAACAACTGTAGGAATTTTTGTAGCTTGTTAGACAACAAAGAATTGCTGCTTTTAACTTTACTACCGTTTATAGACACTGATGAATGGAAGACGTTGTTTGCTGTGGAGGTGAAATAAAGTCACTGGATCTATCTTGGACACCATGTGGTGAATAGTTGGGTTACGATTCAGGCTACAAAATCTACAGCATCCATGTGAGATTTTCCACAGATGCAAAAGTGAAACGTGGAGATCGACGTTTTTGTTTTAAAGGTGAGGTCTCCGATTTTTGAAAGCCAATGTTGACATTTGAAATCACCAAAACAAACACGCCCCTAAACCAAACGGGTCCAACTCCTGTATCGATAGCTCCGCCCACACATACATACGTAACCCAGACAACTAATGGAAAGAAATGTGTCTTTATCATAGCTGAAGGGAAGAACAATATGATTGTAGATAAACAAACAAGCAAAAATGCCACACAAGCATAATCATGTAAAGGACAAAGGCATATATTAGTTCTGTGTAACAAAGCAAAACCAACGTTACTCACCTATCGAGAAGGAAAAAAGCGCCTCGGCGTCTTAAGTAAAGTCGGCCACATATTCACAGGTCGGAGTTTCCCGAGTCGATAACTCCTGAGCTAAACGCTGTTACTACACAAAACGCGGTTGTAGCTGCCTCTCTACATTACTACGATAGAAAAGAGGTGTTATTTGTGTAGTAACAGCGTTTAGCTCAGGAGTTATTGACTCGGGAAACTCCAACCTGTGAATATGTGGCCGACTTCCTGCTCCTTCAGTTCTCTCCAGCGCTGGAAAGCTGATCCTATATTAACACGTCCTACTTCTTGTCCTTATCGTAAGTCTTTCTTCTCTTTCTTTCTTTGTTTTTATCCTCCATGTCGATGTTAAAACCGCTTTCTGCTAATGTCACACACGCGCACTGAACACTCTCTCCGCCCATATTAACAAGCCACACCCCTTTCTGCTCATTGGCTACACGTTTGTTTTGAGTTTTGTTTTGATTTTCTTTATTATTCAGCCTGACTCAGTTTTCTGAAGCGTTTCTCAAAAATCGGAGACCCTGCCTTTAATTGTACTGGTGTTGCTGCCTCACAGAGCCACTGTTAATGGTAAAGATTTGTATTTAGAAAAATACAACAACATATAAACACAATTAAAAACATTGAAATGCAACTTCCACAAACAAAGCTAACCTCCTTCCTTTTACATAAATAAAACTCACAACTCCTAGAAAAACTAACCAGTGACAGAGACCAGTGACAAACACGTTCTCACGTGAAAGCATACGACTTCAGTAAGTACACAAGATTTCGATTGAGAACAAACACAAAAGCAGGATCAGAAAGTCGGCCATATTGTTTTTGGCGCTCCTCTTTCAGGAAGTGAATCCCGTGTAGCATCTCAGCATGGAGCTGACTCCTCCTAGAGAGATGGAGGACACACACACACACACACACACACACACACACACACACACACACACACACACACACACACACACAGCAGCGCCTTTCAAGACCCGACGAGACACCTGGGTGAAAGATCACCTGCGAGTGACGTCCTTCCGTTTGGGAGGAGTACAGCGCTGACGTATGTGGCTCGAACGACCACATTCATTTACACCTGTCCAGTTTCATCTGTAACGCGTCCCAGACCTCCTCCTGAAGGGGTTTGTACCATCGGGTTTATATCCGTCTCCAAAACGTTTCGGAGGGCATTTAGACCTGGTCTTTTTACCATCGGGTAGCTATCGGATCACAGAAAACACAGGAAGTGACCAGAATGTATTCAATTTCTCAGAATAGTTTAGAGTTTATTTCTTTTGGACAAACATTGTCTTTGGCCACGAACCACAGACTGACCTTATATATATATATATATATTCTATATTTTTCACCAGAGAGGATGAAGAAGCTTCAGTGAGACGTCAGAATGCAGGCCTGAATTAAACGATTAATGACTGGTTACTGGGAGAAATGGTGATATGTGATTGGTTGCTGGAAGCAATGGAGATAAGGGTCTAGTTGTTTGGCTCAATTGGCAGTTGAGGTCAGTGGTGGTTGAGAACAATAGGGTTTAGTGATTGTTGGGAACAATGGGGATTAGTGATTACTTTTGGAGAAGAGTGGTGATTTGTGATTTGTTTTTGGGATTAGTGTCTGTTATGAAAAATTGGGGTCAGTGATTGGTTGTTGGGTAACAATAGAGTTTAGTGATTGGCTGTTGGGTAACAATATAGCTTAGGGATTGGTTGTCGGGTAACAATAGAGTTTAGTGATTGGTTGTTCGGTAAGAATAGAGTTTAGTGATTGGTTGTTGGGTTACAATAGAGTTTAGTGATTGGTTGTTGGGTTACAATAGAGTTTAGTGATTGGTTGTTGGGTTACAATAGAGTTTAGTGATTGGTTGTTGGGTTACAATAGAGTTTAGTGATTGGTTGTTGGGTTACAATAGAGTTTAGTGATTGGTTGTTGGGTTACAATAGAGTTTAGTGATTGGTTGTTGTGAGCAATGGTGAATATTGGTTGGTTTTGGGGAAGAGTGGTGCTTAGAGATACATATTTTTAAAATAAAGTTAAATTGGAATGATTTGTTGTTGGGAAAAGTGGTGATCAGTGATTGTTGGGAACAAAGGGGGATCAGTGATTGGTTGTTGAGAATAGTGGTGTTCAGTGGCAGGTTGTTAGGAATAGTGGTGTTCAGTGGCAGGTTGTTAGGAATAGTGGTGTTCAGTGGCAGGTTGTTAGGAATAGTGGTGTTCAGTGGCAGGTTGTTAGGAATAGTGGTGTTCAGTGGCAGGTTGTTAGGAATAGTGGTGTTCAGTGGCAGGTTGTTAGGAATAGTGGTGTTCAGTGGCAGGTTGTTAGGAATAGTGGTGTTCAGTGGCAGGTTGTTAGGAATAGTGGTATTCAGTGGCAGGTTGTTAGGAATAGTGGTGTTCAGTGGCAGGTTGTTAGGAATAGTGGTGTTCAGTGGCAGGTTGTTAGGAATAGTGGTGTTCAGTGGCAGGTTGTTAGGAATAGTGGTGTTCAGTGGCAGGTTGTTAGGAATAGTGGTGTTCAGTGGCAGGTTGTTAGGAATAGTGGCGTTCAGTGGCAGGTTGTTAGGAATAGTGGCGTTCAGTGGCAGGTTGTTAGGAATAGTGGTGTTCAGTGGCAGGTTGTTAGGAATAGTGGTGTTCAGTGGCAGGTTGTTAGGAATAGTGGTGTTCAGTGGCAGGTTGTTAGGAATAGTGGTGATCAGGAATGAATTTTTTTTACAATGCTTTAAAAATTAAATTGTCACACACAGAGAACGACATGCAGTGAAATGCTTAAGTTTTCACATATCCCAGGTTATTATGAGCCTGGGGTCAGCGCGCAGGGTCAGCCATGGTACGGTGCCCCTGCAGCAGGTGAGGTTAAGGGCCTTGCTCAAGGACCCAACGTTGATGTCTCAGCAGCTTGTGGGCTTGAACCCTGACCTTCTGATCAGTAACCCAAAGCCTTAACCACTGAACCATCACATCGTCACTAAAATAACCAATCACTGTTCCACAACGGTGGTGAGTTGATTGAACTTGATCTCTTGCATAACCAGCAGCAGTGATGTGATCTGGAGAGTCGTATCGAGTGTAGGACTGTCGCTAACATCTGTCCAAAAAGATCTTTGCTTTTTTGTGTATTTCTACTCAGTAGTTATTTTATAGTAGCAAGCAGAAACACACAGAAAAGCAAAAATCAGTAAAAATACACCAATTTCTTTATAAGTGAATTTGGAGTAAACAGATTCTATTCTTTTATCAGTGCAGGGAAATATAATGCAAATTCTCTCTCTCTCTCTCTCTCTCTCTCTCTCTCTCTCTCTCTCTCTCTCTCTCTCTCTCTCACACACACACACACACACACACACACACACACACACACACACACACACACACACACACACACACACACACAAATGTAGTGGAAAGAAATAAACTGGATGTATTTTTAAAGGCTAATTATTCAGCTCAAAGTCATTACACCAAGGTAAAGACAATATTAGGTAACGATTGCATTCCTGTAACCTAGATGTGCAGTGTTTACTGTTAATCTCTTAACAATCTTAAACCTTACATTTACATGACCGTTTTAAATTAAAAAGGATCACCAAGCGTTCCCAAAAGTGACATTAAGTTTCCGGGAAAATGGTATTTTGTCTCCTCCTGACATCGCAGAGGAAAAAACACACCGATATTAAAAGAGGGGTTATTGTACTGTTTATACCCTTAATGCTTTGCCTCTGTGGGGTGTTAACTGCAGTCTCTCATTAGGAAGAACTTGAGAGCTGACACATTCAAGAGGTCCTGAAGATGCGAATCCAGCTGAATATAACTCCCGAGGATCGGCTCACGTTCTTCACAACTTTAAAACGGGAAGTTTCCTGCATTCCTGATACTTTTGCTGATCTAAATAATATTTTGTAGCAGTGACTTTGTGCTTTTTGTTGTGATGTTTCATCTGATTCTGAGCAGATCTGAGAATCTGTTAAACGTGAAGCAGAGAAACTTGCAATAAAATGAGGAATGATGTGGTCGTCACAGTCTGAGCTGTTCGGCAGAATCAAGAACTTCACTGTGTGTTTAATTTCTCCGAGGAAGTTCGTACAGTGTTTACGAGTTGTGAAGTCATAAAGGACTCGGTAACACATGCCCCTTTTCCACCGAGGCAGTTTGAGTGCTGGTTCGGAGCCAGAGGCTAATTTAGAACCAGTTCTTTCTGTTTCGACCACCAAAAGTGGTTCTTAAGTAGCACCAAAACGTTGCTGGTCTAGACTTAAGAACCGCTTGCGTCAGGAGCTGTGGGCGGGGCTGTGGGCGGGGCTACTGTTAGCACTTTGATAATGTACCTTAAGTATACTAATGTTTAATACACTTTTACTTTACCGCGATATGATACATTATCAGCACACATGATAGTAGGTAGCTACATGCTAAGGCAAAATTTTTTTCTGTGTTAATGATAAAATAACGTTATGTACTTTATCGATCACAACCTCAGTTTATACAGATTACACGGAGCCGCACGTACATGTTTTATTCACCGCGTTTGGATGCCGATGTAGGTTCACAAAGCCATGAGCATTAACAATAAAGCAACATCCGCCATTGTTGTTGTGTTTGTGTTTGCCGCCACTGCGCTAACGTCGCTGGGACACGTGACACGTATACAGTGACGTCACACTCGGCGCTGTGATGCTCTCTAGCCGGTGGAAAGGCAAACCGGTTCTTAGAAGGTTTGCCAGTGGAACCAACTTTGAACCAGCACCAGCACTCGCTCTGAACCAGCACACGGTTCTTTTTGGTGGAAAAGGGGTTTTAGTGGTTGAGGAGTTGACCTACTGGGTGGAAGATTTGAACTCCAGGTACAGCAAGCTGCCACTGCTGGGCCCCTGAACAAGGCCCTTAACTTCAGCTGTATCTAATGAGATGTGCTGTAAATGTAAGTTCAGGTCACTTCGGTCAGAGCGAGATGGATGAGAACCTTCTGTTAACTAGCTACAAAATAATACAGCAAGGTTTTAAACTGTGCATCAGGTGGGTTTCACTTTTAAATGTTTTATACCAATTTATGAAACTGTACTAAACTTATCATTACGTATTATATCGGGCTCAAACCATTGTTCTCTGATCGAAGCTTAAATATGAACCAGTTTGTTTGTATAGCCTCATAAATAGCCTCATGAACCAAACACATAGTAACGGGAAATAACTGAAATCGGCTTCTGAAACAAGAAAATTTTTCCTCAAATCCTCCCTAATTTTTCCTCAAATACAGACATTGCCCATGTTGATTCCTTCATGTTTTCTGACTGACACGCTTCCGACTGGGAAACCAGGAGCTCAAAGAAAATCCCGCTTGTATTTACATTATCGTGGTGGCGTTCATGCACCGTTCACCAATTCGTAAATACCATCTTTCTGACGCACCATAATACAAAACACAATATTACTGGTGGAGATTGAGCCAAAACAGAAACTAACACGAGCCCACGGTGCTTATCGCCATGGAAACCACAATGTGAAGGGGAATCCGTGCCGGGAAAAGCATAAATACTCTACTTCTCCATCCGTTCTGTTACAAAAGATGACAGTCAGGGTTTTCTTAGATCCCCAGCGCTGTACTACAGTATTTGTCCACCATTCAGTGACCCCTGTGCTAAGAGCTCTCATCCGAATAGATACTGTAGATATGAAGGTTTAATGACTCCCGCTCCACTTTACTGATCAAATCAGCATCAGAATGAGAGCATTTCTGTAGCTAAAAAAGAAAGAATTGGCATTAAGGAGTCAGCTGCTGAGAGTTGCTCTGGAAATCCTGAAAACGTCCTGTAACAGAAATATAAGAGATGACAGTAAAGTCCTCACAGCCTTATGTGTTGCTATGACAACAACTTCATGATTCTGAACCTTCTTTACTGTTGTTTTTATGGTTAATTGTGACGTGTGAAATTTTCAAATTGCCTCTTTCTGTTAAAGTCGGTGTTTCTGGGTCACTGACAAAAAAGTCTCAGCTGACTACATCTGTCTTTTAAAATATATCCTCATTCACTTCTGAACTGACTTTGGTAAGCAAATACTATCCTGGGAATACGGGGCGTGAGGTGGGAATCCCAGTGAGATTCCAGTCCATCACACATTCACACACTAATTTCCGCTTAAAGGTGATTTACAGCAGCTAATCCACCTACAGCATGATTTTGGAGGTAGAATTAAACTGGAGAACCTGGAAGACACCCAAGTGAAGTCAGTGCAAAGCATTCTCACTTCTGCACCATCATTCCAGCCTGAAACTCTTCTCCATAGACCAAGTTTTATTGTGTCCATGTTGATGATTGAACTTCTTGAAATTTATCTTCAACCCTAAAATTCAAACCCTAGTGTCATGATGGCTTGGACAATTCCCTGACAGAACTCCAGGGGGCGTTCCAGGCATTGTGCTTTTGTTTGTTTTGTTTTTTCAGCGAGGGAGGCACGGTGGCTTAGTGGTTAGCACGTTTGCCTCACACCTCCAGGGTTGGGGGTTTGATTCCCGCCTCCACCTTGTGTGTGTGTGGAGTTTGCATGTTCTCCCCGTGACTCGGGGGTTTCCTCCGGGTACTCCGGTTTCCTCCCCCGGTCCAAAGACATGCATGGTAGGTTGATTGGCATCTCTGGAAAATTGTCCGTAGTGTGTGAGTGTGTGTGTGAGTGAATGAGAGCGTGTGTGTGCCCTGTGATGGGTTGGCACTCCGTCCAGGGTGTATCCTGCCTCGATGCCCGATGAGGTCTGAGATAGCTCGCCGTGACCCAAGAAGTTCGGATAAGCGGTAGAAAATGAGTGAGTGAATGAGAGTGAGTGTTTTCAGAGTGTTTGCCCCGTCCGAACCTTAGCCTGTTCCTGTCTCTGTACATCCTGTTCCTTATGCTTCTTTAGTTACCTCCCCTATTTATACCTTTATCGAGTCCTTGTTGTTGTAAGTCTTTTGCTAGCTGCCGTTCTCTGTTTTTGCTTTTCTCGTTTTGTATTTACGTCCCTCAGCTTTGCCTCTAGTGTTTACCCGTGTCTGTCGGTTTCTCGTTTATTAATCAAAGAAATCTGTCTGTAATAAAACCCTGTCTGTCTTTTAACCTTACATTTGGGTCTGGATTTTTTCTTCCCTGACAGTAAGGTTATTCAGAGTCCCGACTCTTTTTAGATCAGACTCACAGGTAGAATTTATTATTATTATTTTTCCATAAGTCCATTTTCATCCTGCAGGCAGAACAGAACATGTTAAACTGGTTAAAAGGGTTATATAAGTATGTGGAGTGTTGTTGCTACATCGAGGTACTGTAGGTTATGTAAAATTACGAATACGACGATGTGTGTAAAGACATGTAGCACACATACCGTATCTCCTCTCATCACACACTTCTACTCCTGACACACCTTTGTGTTTCGCTGTGCTTGTGTCGTACCATCGCTGATCTGTTATCTAATGCGAGCACCTGCTCCGACTTCATCCCTTGGTTTATACTCCGTTGCCACATTTTTTGTTTCTTCCATGCCTGTGTACTCATTTAGGATGAAGGATTATCCGAGATTGACGCCGTATCCCTACGTATTGACCCACGCCACGCAATACGAACGTCGGATTAGCCCGATTAACCCACATGCCACATCTTACACACTCAGGCCCTGTCTCGTCCTCACAGACGCTACAGTAATGCATAAAACAACAGACGGGACCAAACAGCGCCTAGTACCAAATTGTGTAATGCATTGTGGGCGTGTGTCAAAGAACCTTAAGGCATTCTGACTCCCACTGCCTGGTGCTTTAAAGAAATAGAAATGCTGAGCTGAAAATCCTGGGTCATAGTCTGTCTGTTACGAAGCCTACACAAATTCTGCAGCTCGTTTACCTCAGGCAGAATCTCGCGTGGTCGTTTCACCCTCCCGTACGTCAGAACTAGGTCGCTCCCCTCTCCTCCGTCTCCTCCGTCTCCTCCGTCCAACATCTCTGACACGCATCTAGATCTGTGCCTTGAATAGACACATTGTCTCAGCGGGTCAGCAGCAGAGACTTTAAGTGTCACTCATAATTTCAGCGCGATCTGAAGGCTGTTCCCAGAAGAAGTCAAGATAGAGTGTGAAGACAAAAAGCCCCACAGCAGAGGGTCAGAACCTCGCCTGATGCGTCTTGGCAAATCCTCCACATGTCCGCCGAGGTTTTGTTAGAACACGATATGGCTCAGAACTCACACTTGTGTTTACACATTAAAAAATATGAATGAAAATATGTGTATTTTATTAAGAGCATAATTAAAACAGAAGTGTGGGAAGTTAGAGGACTGATCACTGTTAAATATATTAGAGTTTAACTTTAGAAGCTTTTTTTCAGAAGGAAAAACAGAACTAATGAAGGTTAATGTAGGGGTCAGGGGCAGGAATAACATTTCAGTTGTGTTTTTTATTCCATCTGATAATCTAATTTATGCAAAGTTTATGAATGGCCTAATATCAGTCCTTTGGTTGGATTTGATTGGCTGTTCTAAATATAGCTATTCGTGAATTCTGATTGGTTAAAAGATTGTATGTATAAAGTCGTATGAACGCGTGTGAATGTTGCCACATACTGTAGTTATAATTAACTGATAAATAAGGATTCTTTTCCAAGTCTGTGGCAGAAAGGAAATATGATGGAATCATTCATTCATTCATTTACTACCGCTTATCCGAACGTCTCGGGTCACGGGGAGCCTGTGCCTATCTCAGGCATCATCGGGCATCGAGGCAGGATACACCCTGGACGGAGTGCCAACCCATCACAGGGCACACACACACTCTCATTCACTCACACACACACACACACTACGGACAATTTTCCAGAGATGCCAATCAACCTACCATGCATGTCTTTGGACCGGGGGAGGAAACCGGAGTACCCGGAGGAAACCCCCGAGGCACGGGGAGAACATGCAAACTCCACACACACACAAGGCGGAGGTGGGAATCGAACCCCCAACCCTGGAGGTGTGAGGCGAACGTGCTAACCACTAAGCCACCGTGAAACCCCGTGGAATCAAAATCTGTATTTGTCTGTAAATTTTCAGAAGATAATTTCAGTTATTCTGAGTCACTTTTATTTTTTGTAGTTAATTAAGAGAAGGTTCACTTCCATACCAAAGTGACCCGACGGTGTAATTATGGCTTACCAATTCAAAAACAAAAGCTATGGTTGCTATAGTAACAACTAGATGAGGAAGATACATAATTGTTAACGTGTCGGAGTTTTGTGTAAGAAGATATTTATTGGCTGATTATGAAAGGAGCCTTTATTGTAAATGTTCTCTTTTTTTGTCAGTAGCTGTTTTTTCCCCCCTTAAATTCGATCAAATTCATTTATCATGAATAAATCACATTCTGACCGATCAGAATCAGACTGTGGTATAAACAGCTCTTGTAATATTTTCAGTTTTACTAGTAAATTAGTAAACTAGTAAATTTCATATTCACAAAACTGGAAGCTTTTTACAGAAGCCTCTAAAACCTGCTGTCACGTCTGTATTACTGTAGACCTCGTAGCCGCGCGGGCCGTCGTCCGTCATTTCAAGCGGATGTGAATGGAAAATGGATTGGAGTTCTAGTGAGAACCATTTTAGATGCCGGAGACAATTGTAGCGCAGAACAAAGATGGAAGAATAATTCAGGAAGAAAGTTGGATAGAGTGGGAATGTAAGCAAGCGAGTGGCATCTGAAGGAAATGAGATGATAAGTACGCTTCCTTTCTTTCTGCTGTTCACTACACACACGTGCACACACACACACACACACACACACACACACACACACACACACACACACACACACACACACTGCAGACCAGGGAGAGAG
>NC_062522.1:3719018-3731518 GCF_022655615.1 Tachysurus fulvidraco
CTGAACTAGACAGCTTGAAAAAAAATGAAGTGCAAAAAAAAAAAAAAATTATGACCATCTACAGTAGCAATAATCCAGAAATGTAGCTGTAGATCCATAATGAACAAGCCAGAGGTGCCAGATGTGCCAGGGTTAATGAGCCCAGGATGCTCTTTCTGATTACAGCAGCAGCAGTTTATGATTAATTCACCATCTTCATCTGTCTGGGCAAAACCGTTTAAACTCAGTTAAAGTCTTTTAGTTTTTTTTTTTAAACGTCCCCAGTGTGTCCCAGACTAAAGTACACATAAAGTATCCTTAATTTGTCTGGATAATTCGTTATATCCTTTACCTGACTTTTGTGGCTCAGAAAACATCTGCTACGGTTGAAACTTTTCAGGTTTCCCAGTTTGGATGTCTGAAAAAAAGATGAAATATGAGTTCTTATTTTTTTTAGACATCCATATTTTTATACCATATTGTTATTTTGTTCCACCGCTGCATAAATATCTCACAACAGTCTGATGTTAAACCTTTTTTTAAACAAGCCGAGAATCGACTGTAACGTTCTTGAATCCTCCATCAGGCAGTTTCTCTATTTCAAATAGAGACCTTATGTACTGTAGTAGAATTATTAGGTTTTCTTCTTCTTGAAAGGTGCCAATAATTCTGGAGTTGGCTGTTTTAATGCATAATTGAATCGGTTCCCTGATAAATGTTTATAGATGTCATGCAGGATCTTTTCCTGTTCTCTTACAACTTTAGCTGATATAAGAGTGTGTGTCCCATCTGCACCAAGCAGGTCTTTATTTTTATCCTGCGTTCAGTGTGTTCAGGGAGTCGTTACCAGGCTGAAACAAAGAAAAGTTTTTACCACTCAGCCATTTTCCCAAAGCTACAGCTTGATGAATCGCAATCTGTTCACAAACATGCAAACATATTTCTCAGTTCTGCTTGTTTTTCCACCAGATCCTTGACATTTATTGGAAGAAATGCGCCATAAACCATGACAGATCCATCATTGAGCTTCACCGAAACCTGCACACATGCAACCTTATCCTTCTCGCCAGCTCTCCTCCTGACATTCTGGCACCTTTGTGCATCAAAAATCTCAAATTTGGACTTGTGTTTGTCGTGTTGTTCTTTTAAAGCCTTTAGTCTACTGGAATCTTTTTAGCTCTGCTTTTCTGCAGAGAGTAGCTCCGTGCCCTGAAATGCCATTTCCCTCACAGTCGGCGCCTGACGGCGAGTGAATATTTGACTAGACGTCTTTCTTCGCCTTAAGGAAGTGACCTTTAGCTTTTCATCGGTTGCAGACAGTTTTGCATATTTCACTGCAGGTTACGGTCTGAACGCCACATCTTTAAAATTCAAAGGTAGCACTTGTTTTCTGGTCATATCTTGCTTTCGATATCTCCATTAAAGTGTCTTCTAAAACTGGATTCTTGCTTAATTACAATCTCACACAGATGTTATCAGCTAAGGTAAAGCTTCTGAAGTACATATTAACGAGGTGTGTGTGTGTGTGCTTGTGTGTTTGCGTGTGGGGGGGGCGGGGGTAAAAAACGTCTCGTTCATTATTTTTGTAAACGCTTCAACTGCATTAATCATTAATAAAATAAAAGCTACTCACTCTTTTCTCATCCAATATCATCTCTCCATAAGTTAGAATACTTCAGGTTTTTCCTTGGAATGATTTTTGGAAACTTAGAACTTATCTATACGATAAACCTTTAAAGAAATCTCTTTTCTAATTTTATATACAGAATAACTATTATACAATATTACCATTAACACTGAAATATAACATTCAGTTCGATTTAACCGTGCTGTAAAACAAGCCATTATTGTTGCCATACATTTACATTTACATTTACAGCATGTAACAGACCCCTTATCCAGAGCGACGTACATAAGAGCTTAAATCTCTAACATTGAATACGTTAATGCTGCTCACTAGGTTACATACTTAAGATACCATGAGTTTAAAACATTTGTTTAAAGTTACAATGAAAAAGTCTCAAAGGTGTTTTTATTTTTTTAATGCAAAAGATAAGGAAAGAAGTGCTAGTTGAAGTGTTTCCTGAATAAGTAGGTCTTCAATTGCCGCTTGAAAATATCCAGTGACTCGGCTGTCCGGACCTCTAGGGGAAGTTCATTCCACCACTTTGGTGCCAGAACAGAGAAGAGTCTTGTAGTATACTTGCCTCCTACCCTGAGAGATGGTGGAACCAGTAGCAGTGCTGGTAGTAGTAACTGTTACCATATTTTATTGTACCATATTTACCATATTTTATTGTACCTGCGTTTTGTTCCACTTCACCTTTACAGTTGCACATGTGATATACACAGTTTAGACCAATAACTTTACAAAGTTTACACCAGGCTTTTTCAACTTATGGAACTTTATACCTGGAACTTTACACAGTAGAAATTTACTCAGGTTCTATCTAGAACTTTACAGCTACCTATAAATTACTAAATAACATTCTAAGATGTTATTGTAAGACTTTCTAGCTATAAACAGAAAGATTCTAGGTTTTATTTGTCTAAAGTTCTAGATGTAAATTTACTTCAGGTTCTTGTTAGGAATCGACTAAAGTTCTAGATATAAACTCTACATAAAAAGTCTAGGAATGTATTAAGTAACACTTTAGAGCTTTACCTAAATTACTAAAAATATATACCGAGAATCTTAACGTTAAATCCTATAACAGTTTATATCTAGAATTTTACATGATATACCTAAAACTTTACAAGGATTATACCTAGAAATATTTCTACATAGAGTTTATATCTAAATCCTTACTCAATTCACTACTAGAATCTGAAGTAATTTTACACCTAAAACTTTAACTTAAATCGTACATTCTATTCCCAAAAAAAACCCGACCTATAATTAACACAGATGATAGCTGGAATTTTACCGTTTATACCTAGAACTTTACACATTCGGAATTAAAATTTTACACTTTATTTTTAGAACATTACATAATGTATAGCTAAAAAAAGGACAGTTGGTACCTATAATATACAAATTTATAATTGTACAAATTTACGATTTATAACCTAGAACTGTACTCAGTGTATAACTAGAACAGGACAATTTGTACCTAGAACTTTACTCTCTGAGCTAAATAAGGGCTTCTGATGGCATTTAACATTCAAACAATTCTTAACGATTCTTTTTGCTAACTTTGCAATATAATAAATAAAACGTCATGTCTTTTGTCCATTTATCCAATGTTCGAGAATCGAGTTCTTGTTCTGCCTAATATTATAGCAGCTATAACAGTCATTCCTTCACCGGCCTCTCTTTTCTTTCTCTTTCGAATTTAATAAGACATAAAAAAACTCTGTAAAGTGTAAACTACTCTAACACTAGAGACTCCTTCCACGATCCACATATGAAAAAAAACCTCCATCATATCTGTCACGCTGAGACACGGTGAGACAAAGGCGAGTGAGGATCCAAATGCAGTTTAAAGTTTTAATGAACAAAACACAAATGAACAGGCAGCAACACGGAACAAAACAGGAAACGGGAACATGGACATGAACACACCACATACCAACAACGACCAACACCAGGGAAGTGAACAAACAGAGTAAATGTAGTAAACAGGAACCAATCACAAAGCGAGATTGAGTGCAAGTAGTGTCCATGGTAACAAATAAGTGGGCGGGGCCAACAATTAACAGCAGTACAAGACAGCAGACAGAAACAGGGCAAAAACACGGACAGACTTATTACAATATCAAAGATCATACTTCTTTATTATGTTTGTGTGCCATGTTTTTGTGAAGTCCTTGTGAATGGTCTGTTACTATAGAAACAATAACATACTGTATTAGAATAAACCTATTATTATAAACCTGTTATTACGGGCTTGAGTAGACTATACGGACAATTAATCAACTCGGACCAATCGGATTCCAGAATCCGACAGTTTTTTTGGTATAAGAAAAAATAAACACTTCTATACCGTATACCTAGAGTTAGAAACCTGGATGGAAATGCGTGTTAAAAAATGAAACTACAAATTCTATATATCTTATCTTACATTGAGACGAGTCGCCGAGCTGACCTAGAGCTCCGAGCGTTACAGACGCTGTTCTGCCTACACACTCCGAGCTTTCTCCAATCTTACCTTCCTTTCAGGGAGAAAATAAAATTGTTAGTGTTCAAAAGGCCAGGTCTGATGGCTTACAGTCAGCACGCCTCGCATGCCTCAGAGACTTACAAGGCATGACATGCAGTAATAACACATTATTGCTGTTTTGAAATTCAAACATGCTAAGAGCTAACCTTCTGTTGAAGCGCTCATCGTCACGTCTTCAGACAGGCTGCTCAGAAGAAATTTGGACAGAGAAGCATCGGTTATCATCGGTTATGATTCACTTGGCGGGAAATGTCATCTTTAATGCATAAGCTGCTTTAATAAATCATATAAACACGTTCATGCTTTATCAAGCCCTAAGTACAGAAGTCACATGATCATCACGCCGTTCACGTGTCAGGTGATAGACACTTTTCTGGGGCACGTTTCGAACGTTTTCACAGTGAGATCACATTATTCATTTAGTCATGTGGGAAATATGTGCAAACTTTAAAGTGTAATTAGGCCACATTGTGTGTGAAAGCCCCAGGCATGGTGTGTTTAAGTGTAACATGCACCTACATGCACTTAGCCAAAATGAACAGTATTTCTCCATCATGTACTGTATACTTAGTGCTTTTCACACTGTGTGTTATCCCCAGGTCGTCGTAGCGCCAAACTTTCACTTTAACCCCATTTCTTTTCTCGTGTGTAATTTAGAAGCAGGGTTAGCGCTGCTTATTACGCCGGGGTTATGAAACTCAATAGTGTTAGAATGTTAGAGCTTGTCACTTAGCAACAGAAAAACAATCAGAACCTGAACAGAGCTTTGTGTCTCATATCAGGTGAAAACCAGGATGTAGAGACACTTAAACACGTAAAAACGATTCTGTAGATAGAGCCAGGAGACGAAACACCGAACATCGCGGAAGTGTGTGCGAGTGTAGCGAGGCGGAAATGTGTCGTTAATTTGGAGGAAGTCGACTAAACGGCTTAACACGGCTTAAAGAGCAAAACAGAACCTGCAGACCTGAACTTTTTCCCTCACTGATGTGAAAGCGTGAGACGAGACGATATTTAAAGCGATAACACGCTGGATTTATCCAATCAGGATCGTTTATACGTGACTATGGAGATAAGCAGAAGGTTGCAGCGGGGTTTAGGAATGTACAGTGTGAAACATCAGATGATGAAGAGCCAGGATTCAGTGTTAACCCCAGGGACAGTAGGAGCAGTGTGAAACCTCTAACTAAACAACCCAGGATTCACTTCACCCATGGAGCACTAGGACCCAGGGGAGTATTTCACATGGAACAAGCCTTTGTATGCATTTACAAGAGAATCACACAAAAAAGATGGAGAAATTTAATTGCAGCTGATTAAATATATTCAGTTTGATTGAACAGACTTTGGGTAATTAGTGTTGGCCGGTTTTGTTCATAATTTTCACTGCCTCATAAAGACAGCTCTAAATATGCACCATGTGTGTTGCTCAGAGCTTTATAGGCAGAGTTGCCAGGTGGTTTTCCCTCATAATAAGCCATGGTTCTTAAACTGACAACTCGGCTTGTTTTTTATCCATCCTTTTATATACAGTCACAACCCGCTTATCTTTATACTCCTACAGTACTCGTTTGTGCAGTTATCTAGCAAGCCAATCATGTGGCAGCACCACAATTCATAAAATCATGCAGACACATAAGAGATGCTTCAGATAAAGTTCACGCCAAACATCAGAATGAAGTAAAAGGCAGATGTCTGTGACTTGATCTCTAAGATTTTTACACACAACAGTCTCTATAGTTGGGGGGGGGGGGGGGGCACGGTGGCTTAGTGGTTAGCACGTTCGCCTCACACCTCCAGGGTCGGGAGGTTCGATTCCCGCCTCCACCTTGTGTGTGAGGAGTTTGCATGTTCTCCCCGTGCCTCGGGGGTTTCCTCCGGGTACTCCGGTTTCCTCCCCAGGTCCAAAGACATGCATGGTAGGTTGATTGGCATCTCTGGAAAATTGTCCATAGTGTGTGTGTGTGAGTGAATGAGAGTGTGTGTGTGCCCTGTGATGGGTTGGCACTCCGTCCAGGGTGTATCCTGCCTCGATGCCCGATGACGCCTGAGATAGGCACAGGCTCCCCTTTAATAGAACTTACACTCAACAAATGTATCAACAGAAACAAAACATGACGCCGTCCAAATTTACGGTTCGAACACAACAATAACGACTGAAAACAACACAGACAACAAGACTGCTGAGCATATATAGTATAGAGCAGTACATCAAGGTAAACAAGAAACTGGTGGCACGACCCACGTGAGAACTATAACAGAAGAGCCGGCGATGATGAAACACCTGACAGCACCTCTGGTGGTGCGGCAAGGAATTGTCCTAATAGCTCCTAACAATTAGTTATTCATCATCCGGTTCAGATTGTTAGCTATTAACAAACCTGTGACTCTGAGCACAGAAGCACCGACAACACTTGTAAGAAAAAGGCAGAGGAACGATTTAAACAAAAAGTGAATCAGGGGCTGAGTTCATTCTACTTCTTTCCAGATTCCAGAGCTCAGTCGTGTCAGGTGATCAGACGGAGGACACGCCCCAGACGGAGGACACGCCCCAGACGGAGGACATGCCCCCTAGATTAAGACCAATCCCATACACTGTCCAATCAGAATAAACGTTATATAAAAGCCTGAAACACTGCAGCTGTGTATTTGTTACGAAGTGTGTGTGTGTGTGTGTGTGTGTGTGTGTGTGTGTGTGTGTGTGTGTGTGTGTGTGTGTGTGAAATATTTTACTAGTGTAAATCTTATTACACCAGAGGTTTGTGTTATGTATATAAGTTATTGACAGATATCGCATAAAAATAATTCAGTGAGTTTAAATGTAATGCTGTGTGTCTGTGTGTGTGTGTGTGTGTGTGTGTGTGTGTGTGTGTGTGTGTGTGTGTTACTTGCTGCTCAGTAGTAACACTTGTTTTTCCACACGTCTGGGATAATATTGGAAGTTTAGCAGGTGGCCATAACCGGGCTACCAGGTTACTGACTGGTTCTGAAACATTCACAGCGTAGGATTGTGTGCATACAAATACTTTATTTATAAAGGCAGCGTGAGCAGAGTCTAAATATAATGTTTACTCAGCGGAACGAACGTTAGGAGAAAGCTCCACCACTGCACTGAACATTTCATTTAACCAAGAAATCAAAGCACTATTTTATTCACAATACAATAATCTAATTGTTTCTTCTAATATATAGAATTATGTGATGTGGGGGCACGGGGGCTTAGTGGGTAGCACGTTCGTCTCACACCTCCAGGGTCGGGGTTCGATTCCCACCTCCGCCTTGTGTGTGTGGAGTTTGCATGTTCTCCCCGTGCCTCGGGGGTTTCCTCCGGGTACTCCGGTTTCCTCCCCCGGTCCAAAGACATGCATGGCAGGTTGATTGGCATCTCTGGAATATTGTCCGTAGTGTGTGAGTGTGTGAGTGAATGAGATGGGTTGGCACTGTGAGTGTGTGTGTGTGAGTGTGTGAGTGTGTGTGTGTGCCCTGTGATGGGTTGGCACTCCGTCCAGGGTGTATCCTGCCTCGATGCCCGATGACGCCTGAGATAGACACAGGCTCCCCGTGACCCGAGAAGTTCGGATAAGCGGTAGATGATGAGTGAGTGAGAGAGAAGACTGATGTTTCCAGATGTTTCCACATCTGCCACATCATTGTTGGACTCTGTGAATTCTGGGCTCTGATTGGTCAAAAGGTGTTGATTCAATTTCTAGAAGTGGAGCTCTGATAGTTGCGCAGGTTTAGATTAATGCGCTTGATCTGTTAGGTTAAGGTTTCTATAGCAACAGCCCCTTTCTTACACAGATTTGTACGGTGGAGGCTTCACACACACACACACACACACACACACACACACAGGTTAGAAATGTGTGTAGTCATTGATATAAAGACGGTTTAAGATGTTTATTTGACATTTATTAAAGTTACTACTTAGATATTCCTTTGAAATAACATCATGACAACATGTTTTATTCTTTTCATAACCTCCTGCTGTTACTGCAAACTCTTCTCATCTTTCTCGTACACACACTTAATCGCTCTTGGAAATAAATGATCGTTAAAAAAAAAAAAAAAAAAAAGAAGAGAATCGTCTGGACTTTTGATTGACACCAACAACTAATGAATAATAATTGTCCTCTAACACAAAGGTCTTTCCACATGACATTAACAATAATCCGGACTGTTTCCGATGATGAAGACTGACCTATAGGTCCGGTATGTGGAAGTATTATTTAAATTCGAAGGACAAATATAAAATAAAGCTTCTATACAATTAGGAACGTCAGCTGTCTGGAACATACAATACTCCCTCTTTCCTGCTACACGCTCGTCATGACGCTTGTACGCGCTGATTATCCATGACACATAATGCTGTCTTTGTTCTGCCTTGTGCTAGTGATCTGTGGATCCCAGAACACATTATACTAATGATCCTAGAAAATTGCAGAATTATTCAACTCTTCAAACTTTTGTTGGAAAGCCGAAACTGGATGAATTTATTATGATTATATAAAAACAGCATTGTGAAGACCAAAAGAAGTTCCGTAAAAGTGTCGATCGTTGGTTTCGTTATCAAAAAAATACAAGAATATGAACGTCGTAGAGCAACAACAATCCATTATGAACAACCAGCTCTTTTGACCAGTGTTGGGCAGCGACGTGTTACTGTAACGCAGTTACATCTGACAGTAAATAAAACTCGAACTCATTACTTTTTAAATAAAGTAACTCCGTTTCTGTCAGGACCACTTTGTCCCAAGGGAATTAGATGATATGCATACAGTTAGTGTTGGCGGTATGGTTCTGTTCTGGGCAAGAATCCACGCGCCCGTCCATGTGCATGCGTGGACAGAGCGGGGAGAGCAGCGACTAGAAAATAGAATAGACCCCCCCCCCCCCAACAGAACCACTAGCATGCATAGTATTGATAAACCCACTTACACGTTTTGGAAATTAATAAATGAATGGATAGATAGATAATAAAATAATTAGAGAGAGAGGGAGAGAGAAAGAGAAAAATATGTGGAGATTTAAGACGTAAACTGGTACAGCGAACACGGGTCCCGGCGTGGTGGAGTCGGGGTTGGAGGAGGGAGTTTAGATCGCGGCAGCAGCGAAGCGCTGAACGGCTCTATGGATGGGAATTTAAATGGGCGGGTAATACGGATGTCGTGACCGGATTGGTGCGCGTCGTGGACGGCTGATTAACAGCCGATGCACGCTTGACGACGTGGCCTGCCAGAACTAACGCGATGCTTGATTAGCGTTAGCATACGGCGCGTTTGTCCGTTACCTTTTTAAATTAGTTCATTTAGGCTGAAGTGTAGCCTACAGACTAAACTGTTTACAGCAGCGACACGTTGTAGGATCGGTGGATGCCAACCAGTAAACGCGAAGACGCCGCACTGTGGCCGTGTGTCCATCCATTTAGGTATGTGAGGCAGTAACGGCGAGTTGAGGCGAGAGCGAGACGAGTTTCTCTAAGTGGAAATATGCTCGTTATAGCACTTTAGTTGAGCATAAAGACAAAAACCTTTTAGTCAAATGTAAGCTGTGTCTTTCTGGTTCGAAGCTCCTGTCTTCTGCGATAAACAGCAAGTCCAATCTGGAGGTAGAAACTACAGTACATGCCACAACTAAGCTAGAAACTAACCCTGTGTCAAGCCCCTCCAGCCAAACAACAGCGACTAGATTTTAACCGGACTGTTAGCCAGGGACAGATTTGTGTTTGTATAAAGCACAGCGCATAAAAGGGCATTAATGGGAACATTAAAAAAGTAACTAAAAAGTTTAACAGTAACACGTTACTTTTTGGTGTAAGTAATCAACAAAGTAATTGCTTCATTAATAAACATCATTCGGCAGGAGCTGAAGAGATCCTGAGCTCAGATGGGAGAAGACATCCGTGGAATCACAAAGCGAGAAGACGTAATGACAGAAAAGACCGAAAGAACATCTGGAAGCTGGTGTTGGGGAGTCAGCGTGCATGTGGAACAGGAAGCCAAACCGATCCTTGTTTATTCACATCGTCACATTCGTCACGACCTGAGAACCGTCCACAGTCTGAAGCATGGTGGTGGTACAGTAGCAGCAGCATGATGATGTAGAAAAGATTTGCATTAGCAGGAACTGGGACACTAGTAACACTGGAGAAGGTGGAGAGATAAAAAAGCTCAGAAACGAGAAGCCAAAAACGTCTGGAAGCCGATGTTGGAAAATTAGCAAGAAAATTAGCAAATTTCTCCGATTTGATGAAGCCAGGGTGAAACCTTCTGAAGCATGGTGTTGGTAGTATGATGATGAAGAAATGATTTTCATCAGCAGGAACTGGGATGCTGGTCATGTTCGAGGGCAGAATGGATGAGAAGAGTCTAAGAAGAAAACCCGTACCAGTCTGTGTGAGAATTAAGACTTGGGTGGAGCTTCGTGAGTGCCATGTTGTTTTGTTTTGGACAATGGCTCTTAGTCTATTGCCAAAGCTGTAATGGATTAAGAATTCTGATTAGAAATGATGGCTTGGAAACTGCTGCACTCCATCCAGTCTGATAGAGATGGAGGAATTCTGCCAAAGAAAATATCAGGATCCAGATGTCCATAATTGATAGAGACGCATCCCGGAAAACCTGCGACTGGAATTACAGCCAAACGTGGAACTGACCCAGGTAGGTGAATACTTTCCCCAACACGAGCAGTTAAATGGGGGTGAATACTTATACAAGGCATGGTATACTGTGATGTGTACAATGAGAAGAGATCCAGCTATTTTCAAGAGACTAGATGATAGAAATCTGGTTGCAGTGTAATTGCTTCCCTCAGTGTGACGCTGAGAGAGAGCTCTGCCTGAAATGATGTATATATCTCATTAAACACACACGCAAACACACATATATACGCAAATGATTTATAGTGTAGGAGGAAAAAATCAGCATGAGTTATACTTTAAGTAAAACAACACTAAAGCATACTCGGAATGACGCCCGGCTCCGACGCACACGCTCGTGGATGGATTTTTAAGGGAGGGAGGAAAAAAAAACAAAACCTAGGAATTTTTTTGACTTCCTGCTTTGCCGAGGGCGGATGGATCGAAAGCCTGGAACTTGTGCAGTAAATATAAGGTGAAAGAGAGGCTGGAGATTAAACTTCATCTAAGCACTTATCTCAGACAGACAGGTGCTTCAGCTCACACAATAAAACTGCTATTTGAGGCAGTTCTTACATAAATTAGCATGTCATTGACTATACACCAGGGAGATTCCACCTCAGATTGGAAAGTTCTGGGAGCACTTGGGTTTTTTTTTTAGCTATGGCTTTCCTTATTCGATGTCTCTGATACCTGCTGCAGTCATTTGTATAGTCTTTATAATAGAAAAAACCCAACATGAAGAATTTAGCAAAACATGACACACAATAATACAGGTATTATTCATTCAATCATTCATTCATTTTCTACTGCTTTATCCGACCTTCTCGGGTCACGGGGAGCCTGTGCCTATCTCAGGCGTCATCGGGCATCGAGGCAGGATACACCCTGGACGGTGTGCCAACCCATCACAGGGCACACACACACTCCCATTCACACACACACACACTACGGACAATTTTCCAGAGATGCCAATCAACCTACCATGTATGTCTTTGGACCGGAGGAGGAAACCGGAGTACCCGGAGGAAACCCCCGAGGCACGGGGAGAACATGCAAACTCCACACACACAAGGTGGAGGCGGGAATCGAACCCCCGACCCTGGAGGTGTGAGGCGAACGTGCTAACTACTAAGCCAACGTGACCCCATACAGGTATTAAAGAAAACTTAATACAACAATTAACAATAACAATTAAAATAAGAAAAATAACAATTACAGCGTGATTTAAGAATCATAAGTTCAAGTTAAATGCTGGTGAACGCTAGTCGTGGTTGTTTTCTTATGTTTTGGACCGGAGGAGGAAAAAAAGCCATGCTAACCTCTATTGTCATGACGACGTGAGAGGTCACGTGTCAGCTTGCGAAGTTTGTAATATTTACTTTTAAGCTACAATTTGACTTTAGCTACGGTTGATATGGCGTTAGATAATGTTAGCTTCTGAAATCAGCGCTAATCAGACCTGAAATTAGCAAAGAATTCGCTTAAATGTAGGCAGTTAATGAGCGCATGAATAAACTTCCCTCAACACGCTGTTTAAAAGTAGACAGAAGACAGACGTCTGGTGAGAAGAGAATACTGAAACATTTTAGTGAGATCGGGACAGGGCGCTGCGCTGCGGTTAGCTACAGCGCTAATGACGCCGTGTAGCATGACAAGGTCACGTCTGGGGCCGATCTGAGGAGACTGAGGATCGTTTTTTTGTCTGATGAAATTGATTA
>NC_062522.1:3734018-3794018 GCF_022655615.1 Tachysurus fulvidraco
CTGCCTGAAGTGAATCTTTCAGATTAATCGAATATTTTAGGCCTGATTTTTTTTTTTTACCCAGCAGATGTTGCTGAGTGTTTATTAAACTCATTTAAAGGCTATTTAAAGTTCCAGAAGCAATTTTGTGTATATTTACACGCACATCCGTATCAGAGAGCTTGTAAATTCTGGATTCTGATTGGTCAGATGGATGTTTTCGAGCAGGAACTCTTGACCCTTGCGCAAATCAGACGAAACTCGTGTGCTCGTGCTGAAAGGTGATCGTTTCTATAGTAACAACAAACGGTACTTTGTTATTGAAAATACGTACTGTGTACCAGAGCTGTGTCAGATTCTCTAATCTGATTGGTTGATCTGGTAAAAGTTTGCAGGGAATTTACAGGGATTTAGAAAAAATACTTAATTATCAAAAGCATCGCGTTAGTTCAGGTAGGCCACGTCGTCGAGCTGCATCAGCTGATAACCGACAGTTCATGACGCGCACCGATCCGGTTACGACATCCATATTATCGGAATTTTTAAATTCCCATTCACCTAGTGTGTGAGTGAATGAGAGTGTGTGTGCCCTGTGATGGGTTGGCACTCCGTCCAGGGTGTATCCTGCCTCGATGCCCGATGACGCCTGAGATAGGCACAGGCTCCCCGTGACCCGAGAAGTTCGGATAAGCGGTAGAAAATGAGTGAGATGAGTGAGTAAGTGAGCCTATTAATACTATGCATGATTAATGGTTCTGTTATAAGGGGGGGTCTATTCTAGTCACTGCTCTCCACGCATGTGCACGGACGGGCTCGTGGATTTTTGCCCAGAACAGAACCATACCGCCAACACTAACTGTATGCATATCATCTAATAAATTCTCTTTTGACAAAGTGGTCCTGACTGAAATGGAGATTATAATGCTTCAGTAAGGAGTCTCCAGTTTCAGTGATTTGTTTAAGTCTGTAGCTGTTTTGCCTCCCATCCCTATTGCCTATTCATATACATATATATTTTTTAAATTTCTATATTTTTTTTACTTTTACTTTTACAGATCATTTTATTCCTATTTTTATCGTCACTATTTTTATTCAGCTTTTTTCGAATTATTTTTCATGACGAAGGATTCATGTTCTTACTTTCTCGTCTTCTTTTAAAAGAACGTTTGACGCGATGAAGGAGAGCGAGCGACTCAGTAAGGACAGGAAGTCACTCGCTTCACAGATGCTCTTGAACATTACATGTAACTGTAAATAAATGGATAAAAAGTGTGCATTGGTGTTTAGAATTGGTAAAGTTTAGAGGTGTAAGAGGAATAAAAGGAAAATAATCATCTTCAGGATGAGAAGAGGATGATCTTCGGCTAATCCACAGCGCAGGTAAATCTGATGCTAACCAGCCGTGACACATCACGTCACGTGTTTATTGTTTTCTTCTCCCAGGCCGCAGTGAGTGTAGCGGCTCGGTAAAGCGCATCCTCAAAAAACAAGCATCAATTATTCACCAAGGAATGCTGTTAATGTTCTCCGTCAACTTCTTTTATCACCAAAGTGAATTTCCGTTTCATGCTGATATTATAGCGAGCGCCTCGACGCGGGATATCCGACGTCCTCCTGCGGGTTTTTTTCCTTCATCCTTCTGGGTTTTTCTACAACTTTTTGTGCCACCGCCATGAACCCTTTTAAGTGGATTATTAAAAATTAGTTTCCGGCTCCTAGAAGAACGTTCGCGACACAATATTGGTCCTCTCGCCGTACTGTGCTGATTTATTACAGACCTGTGTGTGCCTTCTTTTTCTTTTTCTGTAATATACACCTCTGTAAGGGTGAACTAACCGTCGGTCCACACACACCGACGCTCCACTCATGGGTAAGATGATGAAAAGCCTGAGCTGAGTTGTTGAAACCTTACTTTCTGTGTTTAATGGCATTGTGGGAGCACAGCACCAGGAGATAGCTTAGAAAAGTTTTGCACTGTTCCCTTTATTATGGTTAGAATGCCATTAAACTCTTCCATACCGAGACGTACGAGTCGAAAGACCGTTATACGAGCGAAGCTCAACATCCAAGGCCTTAATCAACGCTTCCTACACCGCAGATTCATTAACACGCTTTGTTCCTGCACCGTTTCTCCTCTTCACGCCGGCACTTGGCTTGATCATTGTCCTGTAACTGAGAATTTGTTTCTAAATGGTATTTTAGTTTTTTTTTATTCTTTAGACAAGAGCTGGTGATTGGAGTTAATCTCATGCTTTCACTCCACTCCTCATTTGTATTGCAGACCAGATACGGAACAGAAGAAATTACCATTCGGAGGTATAAATTATATTGTAAGGCTCCACGCTCGGAGTGATTCGACAGGTCATCTCACGCCGAAGCGAGCGTAGAGACGAGAAGAGAAGCAGATTGGACTCTTATTATCAGAGAGAGTCAGATCACGGACACGGGCCGTCATTATCGTGTCAAAATTGGTACTCGGAACATGTGTTTTATTGTGTGAAGTAGGGGTGTAATGACAGTGTGACATGATCTGTGTGGATATCTGTACACACGTCACGCTAATCTCTATACATATTCGGATTTAAGCCAAAAATGGGCGTGGCCTACTTCATAATCGTTTAAACGTTTAAAGTTCCAGTTCATCTTATTTAACAAGATGTATGAGGGGAACTGAATGTTGGAAACTATTTGTGTACTGAATTAAAAAAAAAAAAGAAGAGATTAAAAAGAAATACTTCAAGCAGAGCAATGTTCATTTCCCTGAGAGTTCTTAATTAATAACAACAACAACAACAACAACAACATGATCTTTTAGATGGTAACACTTTCTGAAAGCAGAGGTTTAATTAAGACTCTATTTATTTTTTTAATCCTGCTCATGCAGTTTAGATTTATTTTTAGTTATACATGCTAGTGATCATTTGTAAGGAATGAACCTAGATAGATTTATTAACAAAAAGATAGTAGCTTAAAGGGTGTATGATGTAAATTGCTGTAAATTGGAGATAAAACAATAAACTGGTGTTAAATCCTGGAGTATCAGATGATATCCTTATGTCTCAAACTCTTTCCCTAAACTTTAGATATACAAGATGAAATATAATACACTCATTCATTCATTTTCTACCGCTTATCCGAACTTCTCGGGTCACGGGGAGCCTGTGCCTATCTCATACAGTATATGCTGATCTTTATGAGCTCCATGTCATGAAAGTAAAAACCTTCTGCTCTCATGACGTTTTTCATTATTTTCCCCATGATCAGTAGGAAAACAAAGCAGACAGACAGCTGTCAATATGTCCGTATTCACAAACTAATACAACATCCATTTCAGTGTTCGAGTGCCATTATGTGTATTCTGTAACAATAACGATGGACAACGTAGAGGACAGAGCGCTTGCTATCTGTTTGAGTCAGTTTGTGTATTAAACGAACATTTCAGTCAGTACAGTTTACTCAGCACTGATAACTGTACTCTGGGAAATTCCCCTGTCTCTCGGACCTGATAATCATCTCGTGCTTTATTACCGTTTTATTTATGATCATCTATGTGCAAAACAAACTGCATGAAAGATTTAGATTTACAAAAGGGTTAAAACGTTAATGAGATGAATTCCCTCATTGAATAAACCTGCTTTGCATTAATGAAGAGTGGCATGTAAACAAGATTCATATGATTATTTATTTTTTTCTAAACCGACTGTCACGTATTTCCCGAAGGCCCGATCTATTAACGATATTATTCATTTGTGCTGAATAGAATCTACATTCTCCTTTCATAGCCTTCCGTCAAATGGCCGACTTATTACAACGCATTAACCACCAATTATGCACTAATTAAAACAGAGCAGTGGATGGAGTCAGTGCCAGGAGCAAATTAGTACATTTGTCTAGTTAGTTTGCTTAGAGATTGATAGAAATGTATTTAAATAATACTGAAAAGATGGCCGCCTCTGACGTGACGTGACGTGACGGATCATTCATCAGAAGAAGACGATTTGTCCAGGGTATTTAAAATAGGGCTACCAGAAAACGTGCGAGAATAATAAGACAAATGTGACTGTAGATACTGTACATTGGAACTTAATGAGTCGACAAAATGCGACACCTATTAATTAAACTTCAGGTAAGAGCAACAACAACAGGCTTGTGACAAAATGCCAAGCTTTCTCTTTCCTATAACATACTGCATGTGAATATGTAGCATAAAAGTTTGAAACAAGTCATTGTTATACTAGTAAGAATATAAATCTCAAAGTAAGTTTCAATTTGCTAGTAAATATAGACAAGTTCTAAAGTAAACCCTAGACAATTTAAGTTCCAAGTAAACAGACATCCCAAAGCAATTCCCATATAAAAGATTAGCATGTCCAGAGTCGAATCCCAAATGATTACAAACAACCCTGAAATGCCAAGACAGATAAGTCCCATGTTCCACATAAAGACAGGCAAGTCCTGACTCAAAACCTAGATAAACAGAGACAACTTTCAAGTAAAGGCAGAGAAGTTCGCTTTATCCGAACTTCTCGGGTCACGGGGAGCCTGTGCCTATCTCAGGCGTCATCGGGCATCGAGGCAGGATACACCCTGTACGGAGTGCCAACCCATCACAGGGCACACACACACTCTCATTCACTCACACACACCCACACACACACTACGGACAATTTTTTCCAGAGATGCCAATCAACCTACCATGCATGTCTTTGGACCGGGGGAGGAAACCGGAGTACCCGGAGGAAACCCCCGAGGCATGGGGAGAACATGCAAACTCCACACACACAAGGCGGAGGCGGGAATCGAACCTCCAACCCTGGAGGTGTGAGGCGAACGTGCTAACCACTAAGCCACCGCAACCCCTCTCCAAAGTTTTAATTCAAATCAAATACAGGAGACTTTGCCTCCTACATAAAGATCCAAACAATCAATTTCTAGCTAAATTTAATTTCAAATCCCTAGTGCATTTAGCACTAAACAAACATGCACCAAGTCCTAAGTGAAAAGATACAAGTCCCAAATTCCACAAAATGAAGACAAATAACTTCCAGTTGCCAAGCAAAGTACTCAAATAAGTAGTATAGCAGACAAGAGCTTTAGAGTTTAGGTATTACGATAGAGTAATGAGGGGAGAGATGTGTGGACAGGGAGTTATGGGCTGCCTGGTGGAGTTACTGGCTGCGGCATACCCAAGTGATGCTTCTAGGTCCTGGTTTGCCGGTTACTCCTTACAATTAGTCTGAAAAAAGATCTGACATGTTTAATTAACAGGTCTGCAGACTCATGAGGTTTTGGAGAGTTTGGGACGATACACAAAATGTACTGTGTTGAAAAACAGTCAGTAATTATAGTGAGTATGGTGGTGTGATATGGTGGAGATGATCAAATCTACAGCAATTCTACTGGGAACAGGCAAGGGATAAACCAGCATGTGTGCAGTGTGAGGCGTTATCAGTCGTGAGCATCCATGGACATCCACCAGTAGTGTCACCTAAACAGAACCAATGTACAACTGGTGAAATGTAAGGTGATACTGTAGGTGAATCCCACTGGGGGACCAGATTGCACAGAATTGGGAATAAATAGACAACCAATGGGCCTGCAGGCATTCATCTCCATTATGAACTAATGAGGGTGGTCAGTTCAGTTCAATACTGAGACCAAGGTGAAAAGCTCCTTTAGTTCTTTAGTCCTTCCCCGTCCACTCTTGATGTACCACAGGAAGCTGACTGACCAAGCATGGAATTTAGACTTGTCCACTTTTACAAACAGCCACTTCTCCACCAGTTTCTATAGTATCTGACAAACATGGCTGATCTGTTCTGTGGCAGCACTGGAGAAGACAAGAATGCCATCAAAGTTTAAAAAGAAGATGGGTTTCAAAATGTCTTCGAGGATGTCATTTACCAGCGCCTTCCTCGTGACTGAGGCATTAATGAAGCTGAAGTGCATTATCAGGTATTCAGTGTGACAGCTGTTTTCCACTCATCACCTCAGGACCAATTTGGTGAAGATGGTTGCCTTGTAAAGTTTGTTGAATGAGCAGCAGTTTTAACTGGAATGTTGTTTAAGGGTTTTAGGTTCTTTTTGGCCATAAAGAAGAAGTAAGTGCCCAGGGAGGAAGAAAGGGGTAGAATAATGCCATCAGTGAGGTAGAAAGTACTATACTTTTACATGGCCGCTCACTCGGGATGGGAGAGGTAATAAATCTTACATGGCGATCAGGTTTTTGCACATACTGTCCAACATTTCAGCTGTTTTTGCACATATTGTACAATATCTCAGCCATTATGCACTCTATATATTATCCAAAGGACCTGCTGCTAAGAAACTGTGTTCATTCTAATGTTACTGCACAAAATATTGTTTGAACATTCAGTATACACACACAGTATACACACACAGTATACACACACAGTATTTACACACACAGTATACACACACAGTATTTACACACACAGTATACACACACAGTATACACACACAGTATACACACACAGTATATATACACACACAGTATACACACACAGTATATATACACACACAGTATATATACACACACAGTATACACACACAGTATACACACACAGTATATATACACACACAGTATATATACACACACAGTATATATACACACACGGTATTTACACACACGGTATTTACACACACGGTATACACACACGGTATACACACACGGTATACACACACGGTATACACACAGTATTTACACACACAGTATACACACACAGTATACACACACAGTATACACACACAGTATTTACACACAGTATACACACACAGTATACACACAGTATTTACACACACAGTATACACACACAGTATTTACACACAGTATACACACACAGTATACACACACAGTATACACACACACAGTATTTACACACACAGTATACACACACAGTATACACACACACACAGTATACACACACACACACACACACAGTATACACACACACACACACACACAGTATACACACACACACACACACACACACAGTATACACACACACACACACACACACAGTATATACACACAGTATACACACACACACACACACACACACACACACACACACACACAGTATACACCCACACAGTATACACACACAGTATTTACACACAGTATACACACACAGTATATACACACACACACAGTACACACACACACAGTACACACACACACAGTACACACACACACAGTACACACACACACACAGTACACACACACAGTACACACACAGTACACACACACAGTATACACACAGTATTTACACACAGTATACACACACAGTATATACACACAGTACACACACACACAGTATACACACACAGTATACACACAGTATTTACACACAGTATACACACACAGTATACACACACAGTATACACACACAGTATATACACACAGTATACACACACAGTATACACACACAGTATACACACACAGTATACAGTACACACACAGTATGCACACACAGTATATACACACAGTATACACACACAGTATACACACACAGTATACACCCACAGTATACACCCACAGTATACACACACAGTATACACACACAGTATACACACACACACAGTATACACACACAGTACACACACAGTATACAGTACACACACAGTATACACACAGTATACACACACAGTATATACACAGTATACACACACAGTATACACACACACAGTATACACACAGTATACACACACAGTATACACACACAGTATACACACACACAGTATACACACAGTACACACACACAGTATACACACACAGTATACACACACAGTATACACACACACAGTATACACACAGTATACACACACAGTATACACACACAGTATACACCCACACAGTATACACCCACACAGTATTTACACACACAGTATACACACACACAGTATACACACACACAGTATACACACACAGTATACACACACAGTATTTACACACACAGTATACACACACAGTATTTACACACACAGTATACACACAGTATACACACACACAGTATACACACACTATACACACACACACACACACACAGTATATACACACAGTACACACACACAGTATACACACACAGTATACACACACAGTATACAGTACACACACAGTATGCACACACAGTATATACACACAGTATACACACACACACACACAGTATACACACACAGTATACACACAGTATACACACACAGTATACACACACAGTATACACACACAGTATACAGTACACACACAGTATGCACACACAGTATACACACACAGTATATACACAGTATACACACACAGTATACACACACACAGTATACACACAGTATACACACACAGTATACACACACAGTATACACACAGTATACACACACAGTATACACACACAGTATACACCCACACAGTATACACACACACAGTATACACACACAGTATACACACACAGTATTTACACACAGTATACACACACAGTATTTACACACACAGTATACACACACAGTATACACACAGTATACACACACAGTATTTACACACACAGTATACACACACAGTATACACACACAGTATTTACACACACAGTATACACACACACAGTATACACACACTATACACACACACACAGTATACACACACACAGTATATACACACAGTATACACACACAGTATTTACACACACAGTATACACCCACACAGTATACACACACAGTATTTACACACAGTATACACACACAGTATACACACACAGTACACACACAGTATACACACACACAGTATACAGTACACACACACAGTACACACACACAGTACACACACACAGTACACACACAGTATACACACACAGTATATACACACACACAGTATACAGTACACACACAGTATACACACACAGTATACACACAGTATACACACACAGTATATACACACACAGTACACACACACAGTATACACACACAGTATACACACACAGTATACACACACAGTATATACACACAGTATACACACACAGTATACACACACAGTATACACACACAGTATTTACACACACAGTATACACACACAGTATTTACACACAGTATACACACACAGTATATACACACACACAGTATACAGTACACACACACACACAGTATACAGTACATACACACAGTACACACACACAGTATACAGTACACACACAGTATACACACACAGTATACACACACAGTATATACACACACAGTACACACACAGTACACACACACAGTATTTACACACACAGTATACACACAGTATACACACACACACACACACTATACACACACACAGTATACACACACACAGTATACACACACAGTATATACACACAGTATACACCCACAGTATACACCCACACAGTATACACACACAGTATTTACACACAGTATACACACACAGTATACACACACAGTATACACACACACAGTACACACACACAGTACACACACACAGTACACACACACAGTATACACACAGTATACACACACAGTATACACACAGTATACACACACAGTATACACACACACAGTATACACACACAGTATTTACACACAGTACACACACACACAGTATACACACACAGTATTTACACACAGTATACACACACAGTATTTACACACAGTATACACACACAGTATATACACACAGTATACACCCACACAGTATACACCCACACAGTATACACACACAGTATATATACACACACAGTATACAGTACACACACACAGTATACAGTACACACACAGTATACAGTACACACACAGTATACACACAGTATACACACACACAGTATACACACACAGTATTTACACACAGTATACACACACACAGTATACACACACAGTATACACACACAGTATTTACACACAGTATTTACACACAGTATATACACACACACAGTATACAGTATGCACACACAGTACGCACACACAGTATGCACACACAGTATACACACACACAGTATACACACACACAGTATACACACACACAGTATATACACACAGTATATACACACACAGTATACACACACACACAGTATATACACACAGTATATACACACACAGTATACACACAGTATACACACACAGTATACACACACACACAGTATACACACACACAGTATATACACACACAGTATACACACACAGTATACACACACACACAGTATACACACACACAGTATACACACACACACAGTATACACACACACAGTATATACACACACAGTATACACACACAGTATACACACACACACAGTATACACACACACAGTATACACACACACACACAGTATTTACACCGGTCGGTCGGCGCTGTTTCTGTTACTGTTTATTGTCTTTTGTGTACTGCATTTTTTGTACTTTTTGTATTGTCTTGTAACTTTATGTCTGCACTGTCTTTTGTCCTGCACTGTGTTTTGTCCTGCACTGTCTTTTGTCCTGCACTGTCTTTTGTCCTGCACTGTCTTTTGTCCTGCACTGGCTTGTTTGTCTTGTCCTGCACAGTTTGCGCCAGGTTGCACAGTTGCACTTTATGTGGCTAAGACTACTTACATGTCCTTAGCCCTGTCTTTGTTCTATGTAGCACCCTGATCCTGGGGAAACGTCGTCTCATGTCACTCTGTACTGTAACAGCTCTATATGGTTGAAATGACAATAAAAGCTTCTTGACTTGACTTGAGGTGGTAAGGAAAGGGTTTAGACATTACTAAAGACTTCTTCCTGGTCCTGTTACATAGGGCACAGCCAAGACCAGTGAAGCCAACTGCAAAACCTCTCTGGGGAAGCGCAGACTGCAAGCAGGAGTACTGACAAAATAAGGACCAGTTAACTCTTTTTCCTGCCAATCAGCCCATGTGGGATTATGCTTATTAAGCTTTTTGTGTTGCAAATAGCAGTATGGTGCAAATGGAAAAAAACTGGAGGTTCAGTTTGATATGCTTACAGTAGTTGGCAAGGACCTTGATGTAGTGCAATGGTGAGTTTGGTCATATGGGCCGAACATTTCTATCCAGGGTATTAATTGTCATAGGGATTCCAATGGTTTGACAGGGAAGCAAGCTCAGTGTACTAAAATCTGTAAACCAATCAAAGGCAAGGGGATGAAGAGCTGATTGTGGCTCAGAATGGCTTGGACATGGAGACAGATTAGGGATACCGAAGAAGCTGATGTTCGGCAATACCCCTTTTGGCTTAAGCAGGCTGGTTGCCAGGTAATTCCCCAGTTAGCCACATTAAATGCTCTCTCCTGCCTTCAATCTGTTGGGTGAGTGAAGAGGCAGATGGGATGCAGTTGAAGTGTGAGGTCATCTCTAAAGCTCCTTTTTCTCCATCTCGCATATGCAGCTATCCAGTGTGATCCAATCTAATTTAGCTTTAAGGGACAGCTCATCTTTTCAAGTCTCAAGTAAAGACTATAGGCTTATCTCTCTTTACATGAGGGTTGACTATTGGAGATCATTACTTGTTGTCTCAAGTCTCATTCTAGAGCTTTATCTTAATACTGACTTGTTGTCTTTAGTCTTTTGTCATAAGGTACAATTAAAAAAAAAAAATGATTAAATACAAAAAATTTTTGACTCATATCACTCATGTCCATAGCACAGGACTGAAATTATGGTTACATTGCATGATATATCCATTTACTAACATAATTAAGTGTCTAATAAAAATAATTTAATAAAAAGTGTCTTTTTATTTAAGTGAGCCAACATTCTCAGACAGGTGTGAAAGAAACCAAAGCAAAATCTCCATTAAAAAATCAAAATTTACCAAAAAATGAACAAATAAAAAAAAACTATTCAAAGTACAACTCAACACTTAACAAAACACAAAAGAAAATAACTAAATTGTTGGCTGCTATTCCAACAAACACCTCTCTCTCTCTACAGCATTTCCTTTGTCCTTTAATCATCCTAGTCCCCGCCCTTCAGATTCAAACGGACCAATCATAACACTCCATTTGTTAGCAACACTATATTTCTAGATCTTATCCCTTTACAAGTCACACCCAAAATAAAGTCTACCTGTAATCAAAGGCATTATCCTTTAACAAATCACTGAAATCTCTACATACAATACATTTATAATCCTTGCATGTTTGATCAGATGACTCCTCCCCTTCAGGATGCTATAACACTGGCTTCCTGTTCGTGGGCCACTCCCTTTTAGGCCTTTCCTGAATCGGTAAGACAAACATTCACATTAATACAAGCATTTATTGATTTCACCTTACTTTGGATGTTACTAGCAGTCAACATGGAATGTGCACCTTTCATGTGACTGCTTCAAAAGTAAAACAGACAAAATAAAGAACTTACCAAACTGTATTGTGTCTTTATTTAACTTGAACTGTGTGTGCCACATCACATATGTCAGTTGTTCATTATTTGGTGTGAATATATACGATTCGAATATTGTTTTTTGCACGGTTTTGTTCAAATCTGATGTAAAAAAAAAACCTGAAGGTGTTGTGATTGCACATAAGGCCGTAACGTTCTTAAGAGCAATCGTCAATCATGACTCATCGAACGACCGAGTGAGAGCCCGATCGTTATCACACCTTCATCTTAAAAAACACAGATTAAGCGATAAAACAGCTGCAGCAGGTAAACAGAGATTAAAGTTCAGATGGTCTGATTAGTAATTCACCATAGCTAATCTCGCCCTGTAAAAATCCCTTTAAAATAGTCATGCATAAACACTTCACCGACCCCTTCTCCTACGTGCACCAAATCATTTCTGGGGTAAAACAAATTTGCACACCGCAGTGCAAAGTAAGGCTTTCGACCGAGCGGAGAATGAAATCTGGTGCTAAAATGCGAGCTAATCAGGTATTAATGCATGTAAATGTCAAGTGAAAAATAGCCCTACCTTAAAATGTGTTCGTTTTTTCAAAAAGAAAAAAAAGAAAGAAAGAAAAAAAAAAAAAAAAAAACAGGAGCAGGTCTCATTATATTACCTGTGCAAATGTCAAGTCCTGCGATGGTGAGACAGTACAGCTGGGAAAGACAGTAGAAAGGATAGAAATCAGACCAAAACACTGCAACAGTGAAGGCAGTGCTTATTTTGTGATGTTGTATAAGCCTGGAGAAGATTTGTCCTTTGTTAGTCAGATTTATGTTAGTGAGATAGTGAAGGATTCCACTTTTCTGCTCAGGGAAAAGCCCCCACACTTGCATTAGTTTCACCCAAATTTTCTCTTATCTCAATGCTTCTTGTTCAGGAAAAAAAAGTGAGCGAAGCTACTGTACAATCTTCAGACTGTTTGTAATGGGATTATAAATGTAATCTTCTGAATAAACGTACTGTTAGCTATACGGGACATTTACATATCTACTGTACATGATGAACGTATATAAAACTCATTAACGTTGTCATTATTGAGTTCATAAAGATAAGGAATGATTAGAAATAACTAGACAAACTTTAAGCTAATAAAATAGTGCCCATGTTGATATGATAACCACAGCGCAGTATGACGTACGCTCCACAAAAACCTACTAAAAACACAGTAGTCTGTTAGGATTCTATTAGGAGCTGTGTACTGAACATTAATGAAATCTATCTATCTATCTAAATGTAAATATAAATAGAATAAAAAACACAATTTGTAATGGTGGCACGGTGGCTTAGTGGTTAGCACGTTCACCCCACACCTCCAGGGTCAGGGGTTCGATTCCCACCTCTGCCTTGTGTGTGTGGAGTTTGCATGTTCTCCCCGTGCCTCGGGGGTTTCCTCCGGGTACTCCGGTTTCCTCCCCCGGTCCAAAGACATGCATGGTAGGTTGATTGGCATCTCTGGAAAATTGTCCGTAGTTTGTGAGTGTGTGAGTGAATGAGTGTGTGTGTGTGCCCTGTGATGGGTTGGCACTCGTCCAGGGTGTATCCTGCCTCGATGCCCGATGACGCCTGAGATAGGCACAGGCTCCCCGTGACCCGAGAAGTTCGTATAAGCGGTAGGAAATGAATGAATGAATGAATGAATGAATGAATGTGTAATAGAGGCTTGGACTACATTACTGGTGTTCCAGCAGGGGTTTGATTTTGTGCTATGTGTCTTTGTTTTGGTTTTGTGCCCAGGTATGTTTGCCCCATCCGATCCTGATCCCCTTCCCACCTCTGCGCACCTTTCCCTTATGTTTCTCTTTTTACTTCCCCCATTTATACAAGTTTTCTTGTACATATTGTTGTTGTCTCTTTTGTTCCTGCTATCCTGTTTTCTTCTTTTTAAATAAAACCCCAGTCTGTCTTGCTATCCCTACATTTGGGTCTGGATTTTGTTCCCGAGGAGGCACCCATTTCCTGACAGAATATCATTCTTTAACTACATTTACATTTACAGCATCGGGCAGATGCCCTTATCCAGAGTGACGTACAGAAGTACTTAAGTCTGTATCATCGGATACATTAACTACGTACGGTTCACTAGGTTACATACTTAAGATACAACTAATAATAAATGCACCTGTTAGCAAATTACTGTGGCATAAGTACATTATAGCAAAAAAATCAACTTCAGACTAATTATTTATTCCATAATTATACAGATTAGCACTTGACCATACAAACATCAGAGCTGTGAGAGTTGCAGTCGTCTGTAACGCTCTCTCTCACGTTGGTTTCAGATTGCACTTTCTTTCTATCAGTTCTGCAGATAAACAAAAAAAGAAAACAAGGAGATAATGCTACAGTCATTAATTCCCGTAGATGGCACTCTTTCTGGAAGACCTATTTGACAGGTCAAACACATTGCACTCCAGAAAGTACGTCCAGCCTGCTCAATTGATCAGGATCAGCCTTTTAGTCTGCTGTGGCCACATTAATATTTCCTGCAGCAAGTGTTTCCGTGGCAAAGTAAATACCAAACGTCTGTCTGAAACAGAGAGATGACCTTGGGAAATATCCGTAGCGAGGGGAGGAAGCGTTTTGGATGTGTATGGAAGTGTTTCAGATCGTTATCGGCTGTGACAAACCGAGATTAAATGGAAGAAAATGACGATGCCGTCGAAGTGGCCGAAGATCGACGGCTGATAGAGCCACTGAAGAAGATTTAAAGAAAGAACATTTTAAATATCTGAATTGTTAATGCATAAAACATACAAAATTTCATATTAAATAAAAAAAACACACGCAATGTTGTTGGGATAGAAAAAAAAGAATAAAGGACATGCTGTGGTGTAGATGATAAAAAGATGTCTATCACTAAGGTTTGTCTCTTAATTCATAAATGACATTATTATTTTTACAGCTGATTAAGTTTGAGGTACAACTACCTCAAAATTTATGTACAACCGTCTGAGACGAGGTTTTAGCATCAAACTAGCATTCAAATTGATCATTGTAAAGGATAGAAACTGCCACATGAGGAAGGAAAGAGTTTTTCAGCTTAGAGTGAGATTGTTGGGGGGCGGGGCTTTGGTTATGGGAGGGGCTTATGGAAGGGCATGGCTTGATGTGGAAAAAAATACAAACACAAAATCCTTGCATTAGCAGAAGTGTAATAAGTATGTATTGATTGTCAAAGTATTTGGTATCTGTACAAATTTTCTTGAGAGATTTACATTACATTTAATTTAAACTGTAAGCGTGAGAGTTGGCAGTCTTGTTTGTACAGTTTTTTTATGATAAAGTTATACAAAATAACTGCTCAGTGCTGCAAAGCAAACAACTCTGCTAATGCTAACTTAGTTCTGTATAAACTATATAACAGCACAGGCCTATTAGTTACTAGCCTAACCTGGACGGAGACACGGACCGCCCTGTAACTCACTGACCTGCCTGCGTTCACAATTCACACGGTGCAGATGGGAGGTGTGGCGTGAGAATATGGGGTGTGGCATGAGAATATGGGGTGTGGCATGAGAATATGGGGGTGTGGCATGAGAATATGGGGGTGTGGCGTGAGAATATGGGGGTGTGGCGTGAGAATATGGGGGTGGTGTGTGGTGTGAGAATATGGGGGTGTGACGTGAGAATATGGGGGTGTGGCGTGAGAATATGGGGATGTGGCGTGAGAATATGGGGGTGTGGTGTGAGAATATGGGGGTGTGGCGTGAGAATATGGGGGTGTGGCGTGAGAATATGGGGGTGTGGCATGAGAATATGGGGGTGTGGCGTGAGAATATGGGTGTGTGGCGTGAGAGTGTGAGATTTGGGCCAATTGCATGAGTCTCACGCTGAATGTGTGAGAGTTGCCAGCCTTGGTGTAGAACAGCATTGATCCAGAACATTCTTTATCACACTCTGTGATGACTAAGTTACTTAATGAGATATTAAACAAAGGTCAAAATATCATAATGGTGACAATCATTTTGGTGAATATCCAGAGCCAGGGCCAGGGAGCAGACAAGCTGGCTAATCCGACTGTATGCTAACTGCACTGAGTCTTCACCCAGGGCTCACAATATAGAGACTGTGTCTGTTTCTTGAGCTAAACAAAAATCTATAAACACTCAAACAATTTGTTTTAGTAAACTTAATACATAGAAGTTGAATTGGTTTAAATCGAATAATACTGGGAGCTGAATGTAATGGAGTTGATCACACAGAGTTTTAAATAATTCAAAGTTGCTGGATTTAATCAAGTAACGTTTTTGTTCCTTTTAATCGATTCGGTTTCCTCTGATGAAAACATGCCCCAGTTTGTGGTGCCGTCATTTCAGGTGTGTTTTAGATCAAAGAGATTTCAAAAGAATATCAAAAGATTTTTGGTTGTCAGACTTGAAAGGATTCCTAAAGACTCGGCTTTCCATCGCTTCCCACTCAGACAGAGAAGGACCAGGACGTCCTTTATGAAATCTACAACACGTCACAAGAGCAGAGTGTCAGCTAAAGATCTGTATCACTTCTATCGGTTTTACTATAGAAATAATGCTGCTAAAGTAAACAAAACAAAGCAAAATAAACTTTATATAACCCTTAACTAGCATTATTAACAAAATATATACCAGCAAAAAACAAGACGATTAAATCCTCGAAGCTTTTTTTCATCAGTGAGTTTAAATATGATGAGCAACACAAGTCTAAATGAATCTTCTTGTGCTGCTTAAATGGCAAATTTCATAAGTAATGCTGAACAGTGGGTGCCAATATTTATTAGATTTATTAGATTTATGAGATCAGTTGCTTATCTACTAGCTTATCTATTATGTAACATTCTGTAAATTAGTTCATATTAATCACGGAGGAAATAAACATGTATGATTTGGTATTTATTTTCTACATTTATCGATAATTACAATAATCCGTTATAACCACATGACTTTGTTAGTCTGTTACCATGGTTACTAATGGATTTATGGGGAAAGAACCAAAAGCATTATCCACAAATTCAAATTCAAACAAATGCCTCATTTTTGCCTCATTTCCATAATCATGTTTAAGTGATTACCAAAGCTTAATAAAATGTTAATGAACATAAGGTAATTAATTAATACGCTAATTTAGCTGGACATATTGTTAGTTATGGTTAAAATAAATGTTAATTAAGAGAGGAATAATTAGGTTAGAATTAAGGAAATCTAAAATAATGCATGCTTGTAGTTACAATTCAGTAAAACATTAACACAGAAACATTAATTCAGAACAATTACATAAAGTTTTAAGTAATAATTGTAAATTTCTCAGTGTATTAATGCTTTATTTACTGTTTCATTAATAACTACACAATACACAATCCTCCTCATATAAAAATCCTCTTTTGTGGTTTCTCTAAAGGAACCTTTAAAGATCCAACAGTTTGTGAAACCTATTACAATATAAATGTTTTTCTGTCAAAGGTTCCAGGGTGAAAAGTTTAGCAGGTTTGGGACTTTTAATTGTCTAACAAACTCCTTAAAGAACTCCTGATTAACAATTTTCTCTAAGAATATACCAAGAAATTTTCCAGATTTTAGTGTTAAATGTCTGACAAGTTCTAGATAGGAGGCGAGGAACCCTTGGCTGGGAACTCCAACAAACCCTTGATGATGTTAAACTTTAAACTTTATCTTTTAGAGCTGGAACATTAAACCCTCTCAAGGGTTCTTTGGTTGTACCTCTTGGAAGAACCCTTAGAGTTTCTGTATATAAAGTGATTCTCATTTAATGTCTGCATTCTTAAAAAAATACTTCTTTAATGATTCTTTAAAAGTTCATTGGATAATTAACATTGAGTTATTTATTCTGAGAGAAATTCATTATGTTTTAAGGTTCTACATAATAGTTCAGGAATGTAGCACTTCTGAAAATCTTTAGGTTATTTAATGATTAGTAAAATGGCCAGTCATAAATTATGGTCTTAAATTATGGCTCTTCATTTTTGTATAAGGATTTCTTAAAGCAGTGGATCTGAAGCATCTGGGGTTCTGGGGATCTGGTGTTATGAAGCACAGTGTGATTTCTTTTTCTGGTTAAAGAGGTACAGTGGTACCCCGCTTATCAACCGGTTCGGACATCGACCATTTTGCTTAGCGAACAGTTTTTCGACCGAAATTTGCGCCCGCTGAACGACCAAATCCCCGCTTATCGAACTCGACCCACGTGGTGCGAGGGGAAGGATCTTCCCGGTCTCGTCTCAGCCTTCGTGGAGAGAGCATCTATCGTAAATTAAACTTCGGTTTGCGAACAATATTAGTGTTATTTAGCGGTCAGTATAATTTTGACCACTAAACTACAACTAACACCACCACTCAGCCAGCCTCCTCCCGCCCACTCCATCAAGCCATCACTGTTACTTAACGAGTAAGTACGGTACAGTACAATCTTTTTTTGTTACTTTTGTAAAGTTTTTCATTTATACTTTTTACTGTATTATATACAATATTTTTACGTACCTGTATTATTTTATGTATTATTTAGTATTAATACCGCTAAAAATGGGGCAAAAAATGTTAATTATCGGGTATCGGTGGAGGTCGGGAACGGATTCATTGGGTATCCATTATTTCTTATGGATAATTACATTCGCTCTTCGACCTTTTCGCATTTCGACCGGTTTTAAGGAACGGATTAAGGTCGATAAGGTCGATAAGCCATTACCCTAGTTATTATATTTATTACTGAATTCTTATAGTGATTGACTGTAACCTGGATGAAATAACCTGGACTTTACGTATTTGTGTCTAATCTGTGCTGAGTGGATCGCTGGGATTTATTTTACAGTAACGATCCCCTGTCTGAGACAATTAAAATGTTACTAACACTTTACATTAAAGAGTCGCATACTTTGTGTACCAGTCAATGATACCAGGCTGCAGATACGGTCTCCTTCAAAAGTACTGGAACAACAAGGAACAACTTTCGTTTTTGCTAGACATTTCGGTCTGGTGTTGAGATGAGAAGAGAAATATGAAACATTAGATCAAATATTCAGCTTTGATTTCCTGATATTTACATCTAGAGATGAAATGAATATCGCACTAGATAGAAGGCAAAGGTATCGTTTGGTGAGCAAAAGTATTGGAACAGATTGCGATAACTACGTCGAGCCTGTGACATCACCAAACCTTCTGCTTTTCTAGGCTTGTATAGTAAAATTTTTTTACGTTGGTTTCTTTCTTCAGTCTCCTTTTCAGGGAGTCAAAACATTGCTCAGCTAGGTTAAGATCTGGTGACTGACTTGACCAAAAATACTTGACCACCATTAATTTTTCCTCCTTGGTTGAGTTTGCGATGTGTTTTGATTAAGTGAGGAAGTTCCTCCTGATTCATTTGGATGCATTGCTCTGTAAATGATGGGACAGAATCTTTCTGTCAACTCTGCTACCATCATGAGTTCCATCAACAGTGAGGTTTTTAGAATGTTCCAGAAGCCTCGGTACAAGCCCAAGCCATGGCACTACCACCACCATGCTTATATATAAGCTCAATTGTTTTGGATCATGACCAGATCCTTTCTTTCTCCACACTTTGGTCTTTCCATCACTCTGGCAAAGGTTCATTGTGGTGTCAGATCTTTAGTAACTACAGTAATATCTGGATGTCTGTATGAATTCAGATCTAGCCTTCTGATTCTTACTGCTAATGAGAGCTTTGCATCTTGTGGCATAGCCTCTATATTTCTGCTCTCCGTGTCTTCCCTGTGATCCCTTCACACCTGCCCTGTGGAGGTGGTCGGTGATGTCACTGTTATTTTTGGGTTTTTCTTTACAGCTCTCACAATGTGTCTGTCATCAGCTGCTGTTTTTTCCCCTTGGCTGATCTGTGCAATTCTGGGTGTTAGTACACCAGTAGTTTCTTTCTTTTTCAGGACATTCCAAATTGCTATATCTGCTATGACCAAAGTGTGTCAAGTGGCTCTGATTTTCTCATTTTTTTAGCCTTTATTTTCTCCAAAAGACTGCTCTCTAGGCCTTGTGCAATCTTCACAGGTGAAGCCCAGGAATCAAACCCAAAACTATGTCTATATTCAAAGCAATCTTACAAGAAACACGTATTCGATCATGTTCATGATCAACTCTAGATGTAAACATCAGGAAATCAAAGCTGACCCAAATTCTATTGCTCCAGAATTTCCATCCCAAACCCAAATATCCAGTATTGCAAAAAAATCAAAAGAACATTAAAGCCACTGTAGGTGAGGTGAATAACACTGATTATCTAATTACAGTGTCACCTGTTAAGGAACATAGTTATATTAAGCAACAAGTAAACAGTCAGTTCTTGAGGTTCCTGTATTGGAAGATGGAACAATAGGCAAACGTAAGGATCTGAATGACTTTAACAAGGGCCCGATTGTGATGTCTGGACGACTGGGCCAGAACATCTCCAAAACAGCTGGTCTTGTTTGGTGTTCAGGTACAGTATACAGAAACCTACCAAAACTGAACACATGGTCAATCAGCAATGAGGTCATGGGCAACAAAAGGATCACAGATGCACATACGGTAGGGAGTTAAGGCTAGCCCGTCTGGTTCGATCCTACAGAAGTGTTATTATAGTGTTCATGGTTCACAAAGGTAAAGGTGTTGCCTTCTAATTCTTCAGATCTCAGTCTGCTTAATCATCTGTAAGATGAACTGAAAAAACAAGTCTGATCCATGGATGCCTGGGATGCTTGGGATGCGGTAGCTCGGTGGTTACGGTGTAAGGTGACTACTGATCGGAAGGTCATTGGTTCGAATCTCAGGTCCACCAAGGACTTTAACCCTCAATTACTCAGGTGTATAAACTGAAATAAAAAATGTTAGTCACTCTGGATAAGAGTGTCTGCTAAATAATGTAAAAAATGCTTGACATGGTGTCTTGGTGATGGACACCACAGCACACCTTCAGAGGTCTTGTGAAGTCCAGGCCTCAACAGATCAGAGCTGTTTTGATAGCACAAGGATGATCTGTACTGTACACCAGCAGTTCCCGGAGTGGGGGGTGGGGGGTCGCGAGATGATTTCCAGAAACTTTATTTATTTATTTATTTTAATTATTATTTTTTTTTATGTTAAAAAAGGTTGTAATGATGCGAGTATAAATTTAGGATAATTAAAATAAACCGGAAATAAAACTAAATCACAGTTAAATGACGACGTCAATCACAATTTACAGCACAACAACACGCGCTAGCTAGATGCACATTTGGTGCTTCGCTAAACAGCGATGGGTCTATTTTGAGATCTAAACTTGACCAAAAATGAAACGGTGGTTATGAAGTTAATAATTGTTCCAAGGCGCCAGCCGACGCTGTACATGGCGTGTTACAGGCGGCTTGTTCGTATTCTGTCTGTAAGCATTTCACAGTTATGGGATGTATTTGTTTTTGTCCATAATTTGTTAATAAAATAGCCTGGCTTAGAGATTGTGTTCCTTTTTGTTTTAGCTCTGTCAGGTGTATATTTTAGCTGAGTAATGTTTTAGTGCAGACCAAAACAGAAACGTGTGTCACTGGATGCGGCTGGAAGTCGCTAGGTAACATTCTTGATCAGTTAAAGAAAGGATTTGTGGAAATTACTGTTTGCTTCGTTTCAATTTCGATCATCATGCTACAGAAAGGAATGGAGTGAAATGAAGATCACTGGTTAGGATACATTAAATCTGAAGACTCGATTAGAGCTGTATGGAGATTCACGTGTTCTCTCTGTTATTGCGTGTTCCTCCGGGGTTCTCCGGTTTCTTCCCACCTCCATATGCTAGGTAGGTATACATGAGTGTGTAAACTGTGTGATTTGTCTATCTTAGGAAGGACTGGAAAAGAGAAATGAATAAATTAATGAAGGAACGAATGCTCGTTTAGGGCATTTTACTGTAAAGAGTTAAAAGCTACCTTCATACTGAATTCCAGTCCTCGAGTCCATATTGTGTAGATATTAAGAAATCTACACTAACGTTTACTGTTAGAGGTCAGGGAAGCTAATAAAAGCCAACACACAATTCTGGCCATGTCAAGCAGATGTTTCACACCACTAATGGGACAGTGTTGTGAGGAGAGATGATGCAAGAACTGAACTTTTTTGGGAAATCTATTGTTATTATTATGTCGCTTGGAGGAAACACAACACTGCACACCGACCGCGAGGCGAAGGTGAGGCTTTCTACAGGCGCAGTCAGAGCCCTGACCTCAATCCAGGTGAAAATCTGTTAAATCCGTGGTGAGATTGGAAAACAGGTCACTTCCTAAAATATACTTAAACTGAAAGTTCTTGCAGAGGAACAGGAAGAAATATCGTCTTCAATGATTTTTCAGTGATTTTACCAGTTCTGACTCATCAATCGATATGTACAGGGACACTTTACATTACAGCTCCAGTCTAACATTAGTTAAAGTTAATATTCTGTAAAGTTTAAAAAGATTAATCTATCAGTAACCAGTCAGAATATGTGGGGTAATAAAGCACATAATCAGTAGTTATAATACAACATCGTTTCCATAGTAACAGCCTATACACTGGGGTGTGTGCGGTGTTTGCTGTTCCATATACAGTAATCTAACTCTAGTAATAAATGTATTTAAATGAATAACATTTATTTGAAAGTGCTTTAACTATAACAGATCCATGGCTGGAAGTGCTTTAGAATCCATTTGAATGGATTTATTAAGAAAATACATAAAATACAGGAAATCATAATCATTGTCCAGACATCGATCATAAAACCAAACATTGGAAACATTAGAAATCCAAAAACTGTTCCAGGAAACAGAGATAAGGTCATGCACATGAAATGAGACAAGAATAGAATGGCTTGGTACGCAGGTGAACTGACATTATTTCACAAATTTGGCGGCTGAGAGTGTCAGGGCTGCAGGGATAAAATAGCCCCAAATGCAGGATGGCATTAAAAAAAACAGGATTTATTAAATAAAAACACAAAACAAAGACAAAACCAGACACGACTCGAACAACAACATCAGAAGACAACAGAAGACAAGGACTCCGTGCTGCCATAGGCAATGTGGCACGGATAAATAGACAGGACGATGAACACACGAGGAACAGGTGTGCAGAGACGGGGAGGAGTAAACAAGGGCGGGGCAGACACGTGACAGGGAACATAAACAAGAGCACGTGGCTAAAGTCTGGGCTGAGTCTTGACAGTATCCCACTCAAGGCGTGGCTCCCGACACGCCAATCCAGTATCCATGGCAATATCTGAGGGGACCACGATCCCGATGAAATCCAAGGCACATGGGGAGGCAGGTGGGGGGAGCAAGGCACCCAGCGAGGCAGGTGGGGAGGGAGCAAGGCACACGGCAGCGCAGCCAGAGAGGCCCGAGCGACATCCACAGCCGAGCTGAAGGGCCGTGCTCTCCTCTAGATGCCTCAGGATCCTCACAACGTTGGACTCTTCTCATCTAATTAAATGTTCTACAAACAGGAAGTGACCTGGTGACCTATTAAGTACATTAGAAATTATAATGCTACAACCTACAAAGACTTACTTTCTTAAGCAATGGTGTGCTTCCAACGTTGTGATAACAGTTTGGGAAAGAACCACATATGGTTGTGATGATCGGGGGTGCACATACTTTTGACCATATGGTGTATATTTATAGTAACATTAAATGTTCTGATTCATCATAAGTCACGTACAACTTATGTTATAACAGCTAGAATTAATGATGAAGATGTCAGAGAACCTAACAAATTGACACTGGAGGCTTCTTCTGTACATCAACACTTGACCAATCAGAATCCAGAGAAATTCACTTAATATTCATTATTTAATTAATCAATAATTAAGAATAATTTAGAGATGAAGATTCAGTAATATTTTACAAGGAGAAAGAATTCCAAATGATTCATAAATTCACACACACACACACACACACACACACACACACACACACACACACACACACACACACACACACACACACACACACCGTTTTGTTTTGTAGAGAAAGGGATAAAACAGCTTGCACCATTTCCTCTGGCATGATGCAATGTTTCAGGGAGGAATGTTAATCGCTCGCGTTCTCATCCGTCACCTTGATGGATCGTATTGTTTTACCAATTTAAGCCTTTATCTTTCATTAAAGTGTGACATTTATTTCACAGCACTGGCTTGCATACCGACGCCTTAAGTCAACAGCGAGAAAATAAAAGCAACCAAATGGACGACGTTCCAATCAACACCGAGCCACAGGGGCAAGCAGAGTTGTAGTCATTTTCCGAGTTCCCCAGAGACATTCATGAAATAAATTACCAAGAACAAGTTGTGTGTTGCTGATGCAGTGGATGAGGGATCGCTCTCGGGGGCAGGCGACAATACGTCTAGTGCAATAAAGCAATAAAACAAATGACATATTCAGAGAAAATACATAATTCCTGAGATTAACCATCGCACTCATTTATTTTACTCAGCTCATTTCGGAGTTCTTTTAAATCCTGACTATGTCTCAATTTCACACCTTAATTGTGAGGAACAACTTAATTGGTAGAACGTCGTGCAGATGTAACATGCAGCTGAAAACAGTTTACAGAATTACGATCATTATATTTAGGATTCAGAATGTTCATTACCTGTACACATAACTGGGATTGAAAAGAAGTGCATATAAATGCACATAAAATAAAAGGCAAAATTTATTATTATTATTATTATTATTATTATTATTATTATTCTTACTATTACTAATATTATTATTATTATTTATTATTATTATTATTATTTTTTTAAGTAGTGTTTATTATTATTATTATTAATATTATTTATTATTATTACTATTATTATTATTATTTTTATTATTTATTATTATTATTATTTTAAGTAGTATTTTTTACTATTATTTATTATTATTATTATTATTATTATTATTATTATTATTATTATTATTAATATTATTAGTCTCTCAGGTAAGTAGATCAAGTCCACAGCTGGGTTAAAAAAGTGATTGCAATATATATATATATTTTTATTATACTGGAGAGTTACAGAATTATATTTAATATTACAATATATAATAACATTAATAATATCTTATTAATTTCACCACCGGTGAAGGTGCAGGCAGCGTGTGGACAGTAAGTTCTAGAAGTTGATGTGATGGAAGCGGGAAAAATGGGCAAGTTTCCTTTTTCTAAAAAAACAGTTGCTTAGCCAAGGGCTTAAATTTAAAAGCAGCAAAAGAAAAAAAAGCTTGTTTAGATTAAAACGTATTGCTTAGATGGAAGTGAACAAACAAACAAACAAACAAACAAACAAACAAACAAATAAATAAATGTTTATTATTCTATGTTTGTATTTATTTATTTATTTATTTATTTATTTTGCATTTTTATTTATACTATCAATAAAACAATAACAAACCACTGAATTTTATTCATGGACTTTTTTTTAAGTTTATAATATTGTATATATATTTTCAAAGGTATCTGATTTATTTAGATTCATCTGATCAGCAGTGTGTCGACTCGACTCGATCACAGACTCTTCCCATCTTTCTCTTCTTCGTTTTTTTTCATTATATCTTTTTCATAGCCATAAAAGCATGACTCACAAATGCACTTATCTAATCTCAGAGTGATGTTGAAAAAAAAACAAAAAAAACACCCAACGATTCTTTTGTTTCCCATCACTGTGTTGCTTGGAAGTGTCTCACTTAAAAGGATTCAGAAGGAAAGTTCTGGATTCAGATAGCAGACTCGCTGTTATATCAGCAACTGGAATCAATTTGAGCTGCCCCGATTTGGCAAGATGTCAGCTGCTCGTAGGCGGCTGCAGAAAGTAAAAATCCACTAATTCAGATTCAGTTTGGTAGGTTTTAGGGTGGAGGGTGGAGGGTGGAGGCGGAAAGTGGAGAGAGAGAGAGAGAGAGAGAGAGAGAGAGAGAGAGAGAGAGAGAGAGAGAGAGAGATATGAGAGAGTATGTGTGTGTGTGTGTGTGAGAGAGAGAGAGAGAGAGAGAGAGAGAGAGAGAGATATGAGAGAGTATGTGTGTGTGTGTGTGTGTGTGTGTGTGTGTGCGCGCGAGAGCGCGCGCGCGCGCGAGCGCTATGCGCGCGTCTGTGTGGTGTGTGTGCGCGCGCGCGCGCGCGCGCGCGTCTGGTGCGCGCGCGCGAGCGCGCGAGCGCTGTGTTGTGTGTGTGCGCGCGCGCGCGCGCGCGCGCGCGAGCTCTCGCGCGCGCGCACCGCGCGTCTGTGTGGCGCAGCGCGGGCGCGAGCGCGCGCGCTCGCGCGCGCGCCGCGCGTTGTGTGTAGCGCGGGCGCGCCGCGCGGCGGTCTGTGTGCGCGCGCGGGCGTGCGGCGCGCGCGCGCGCGCGCGCGCGCGCGCGCGGACCGCGCGTCTGTTGTGGCTTGCGCGCGTCGTCGCGCGCCGCGCGCGCGCGCGCCGAGCGTCGCGCGCGCGCGCGCGCCTGGCCGTCTGTGGTGTGTAGCGCGCGCGACCCGCCTCGCCGCGCGTGCGCCGTCTGTGTGTGTGCGCGCGCGACGCGCCTGTGTGATGTGTGTGTGCGCGCGCGGGAGCGCGCGCGCGCGCGCGCGCGCGCGCGCGCGCGCGCGCGCGCGCGCGCGCGCGCGCTTCACCCCCAGTCAGCCATTAGTAGACTAACACAAAAAGAAGCGCTAGCAGCAGGAGTGAGATTAAGCGACACACTTTAGATGTGCACTTGATGCCAACTTCAGGCAGCATGCAGAATGTTATAAATATGTTCACTAATAATAAGTCTGTGGTGAAAGACAAAAAACAACCCACAATAAATGGCAGACGGGGCACTTCAGGGCAGTAGCTATGACAGCTCCATTAGTGCAAATGACAGAGTGCACAAGTCCCTGAAAATACCTGGGAAAAGGAAATAACATCAACAGCAATGATGAGTGAATTGAGTGACTTCTCTCCAGCAATCAGCTTCACTCCACCAGCACAGACCTCTGGTTAATACAGCACTCCACACAAATGACCCCATCCTCGTCCTCCATATCAACTCCAGGATAACCATTATTACCACAACAGAACTGATGAATTCTCCATTTAGACCAACACATTTCACAGCGTTTCTATGGTAACAGCTCATTCACAGGGAATTTACATTTCTGTTGCTTGATTTTATTTTAATACGTGGATTAAAAAAAGCTCGATACGGTAACCTTTAATGTCGGAAGGAGTCTCCGGGGTCAGCGCTCGCCGGTAACGGTCGGGATTAAATCTTTAACTTTTTCCGATATCTTCGAGTCAACCTTCTTTTTTCTGTTGTTTCTGTTCCAGACTGTTTATAGACGTACGTAGTTTCTGTAGGATGTTTATACAGGCATGGAGTAATCTGATAGAATCTTCTTAAGGAATCAGATGAAAACCTCAAAGAAACTGGATGTGATGGAAGAGTGTAGGAAACTGATGGAGTTCTGTTGGGATCTGATGAAAACATTCGGGATTTTGACAGAAACATGCTGAAAGAATGCAAAGGAAACCTGAGAGAATCTGATGGAAACCTGTAGGATTCTGAGGGCAGCCTGTAGAGACCTGATGGTGGCCGAGAAGAGCAAAACACATTAATGGATCCGAAAACACGACGACAATTCAGACGACCCGGAAGAGTTTGGTATGGTTCGTGATCGGAACACTTAGCGATCATTGGACGAGACACCTGTCACTCAAGGTGTACATGAAGTTCAACAGTCTGCCTCAGGGAAAAGTTGGAATGGATGGATGGATGGAATGGATTACTGTGGATTAATTTACACCAATTCAACACTTGTTTGACTGTATATTTGTAATCACACCCCCAGTGTCACCCAGATGAGGATGAGGTTTCCCTTTGAGTCCGGTTCCTCTCAAGGTTTCTTCCTTTATCAATTTAAGGGAGTTTTTCCTTGCCACTGCTGCCTGAGTCACCTCAGACTTGCTCATTGGGGATAAATAAATAAATAAATAAATAAATAAATACACACTGTGAACTATATATATATCTTAATTTTTTACTATATTAATTCTTTTTTCTCCTTATGTTTAACTTCTGTTCTATGTTCATGTTCTGTAAAGCCGCTTTGAGACGAAGCCCGTTGTAAAAAGTGCTATACAAATAAACTTGAATTGAATTGAATTGAATTAATTCTTTTATTTTCTTATATTTAAACGGAGAGCTTTACACATTACGCATAAGATTCCATACCCGTATATCTTGAGTGACAGGTGTCTCGTCCGACGATCGGTAAGTCTCCATTCACAGACGTAACCTACCGTTTCTGGGTTGTCTGAACTATCGTCGTGTTTTCGGATTTGTTGACGTGTTTGGCACTTCTCGGCCACCGTAGAGATCTGATGGAAACCTTTTGGAACCTGTTTGTAAATCTGCAAAAAGCAAACGTATATCTGATGGAAGCATGCAGGGATCTGATTTTTCATTTCCCAAAATCCCCTGGAAATCTGCAGAAATCTGATGAAATCTGATGGAACATATCAAACATATCAAACTTGTCCAACAATATCTAACAGAAACCTGCAGGAATCTTACAGGAATGTGTAGGAATGTACTGGAATCCTACAGAAATCTGATGAAACTCAGGAATCTACAAAAAACCTACGGCTGGCCGACGGATGGTGTAAGAATCGAACGAGAACTTGCAGGGTTCTAATAAAAGGATGATATATTTTTCTGCAAGTTTACTCAAGGCTGCAGATCTTTTGTTTCGTTTAACGTTTCTAAATGTCTACCTTTGTTCTAAGCAGCTAGCGAACCCAGAAAGCCTCGAGCTGCCGTCTGCGGTACAGATTCCGAGTTGATTCCGGGACCTACACATCCACACGAGAAAGGAAAGCAGAAACACGGATTAAACACGAGCTTCTTCTTCTTCTTCTTCAGTTAACATTTCAAACGTCTGACGTGTCTGTGTCTCTGCAGACATTCGTATTTACCTCATAATGTAAATCTCTCAGGGCCACAAACTAACAGAAAAACGTCTTTCATCAGACTCGCACACAAACCTGCTCCGCATTGTAACGCTTGGAATTCTTTGACTTTAAATATCAACTAAAACATGATTCAAGCCTCGAGAAATGTGCGTTCGTGCCTAACGTTTTAATACAAGTCTATGAACTACTGCGAGAGGTTCCCGGATTTGGGGTTTCTTTGTACATCACATTTTTGTGTCAAGTCTTGCTTGTGGCAATCTTTTGGAAGAACAAGATAGCTTCCTGTTCGACAGTCAAGCAAGCTGGGATGTGGAGATGAGGTGCAGTTGGATTTATTTATGTTTCATCACATCCCTTTGAGAAAACACAACTCAACCTACGTCGTTTATAGTCTGTTTACAGATTGAAGCTGTTCTGGGGCAATGGAGTGTAAAGGTGGGGTCGTGTTGAGTCTTGCCTTTAGGCCTGGCCTTTGATTGGTTGTCATCTGTTTGAAACAAAAACACATTTATTTTTTTTCCTCGTCACGAACTCTGGTTCTGAGTCAACGAGTGATGTAGAAAGGAAGGAATAAACAGACAGAACGGAAGTCGGCGTGATTACGTGGTGGCCCGAGAAAACCTTTCAGACGCTCAAAATCCTTTCATTTCCTACCGCTGACGATGCGAAGCAACAGAAACGTCTTTCTCTCGTCTAACGTTCTGTATCTCCATCAGAATTAAGGTCTAGGAACATTGGCATTATTAGAAACATTGGTTTTATTCATTTTATTTATAGGTTCTCCTGCCGGAACACGGTACGAAAGACAACATGGGGTCGAATCCTACAGTATGTGCTGGGTCAAGTGCTATTTTATGCTGCTGTATAATGGAAAGTCATATTGAGTCATTAAATGAAATGAAATCAGCTGGACTTCTTTTCGATGTACTTGAATGGTCGCCATTATTCTGTTCTCAGACATCATTCTTTTATTCTTTTACATCGAACAGCAGTCCGTCTTTCGTCCTGGTCGGCATTCTTTGTCCTCCGTATTTAATTTTAGGCATAAATACGAGTGTTTAATGTTGGTGGTTTAGACGCTATTGACATCTGAGGAACAGTTAGTTAGATTCAGAGTAAATTACACACGTTTCCAAACGAGAGCCTAGAAATGTGGGTAAAACGGTTCTGAATACGTGGAACTTTCACAGTTTTTGGGGCAGTGGTGGATCAACTGGTTAAGGCTCTGGGTTGTTGATCGGAGGATCGGGGTTCAAGGCCCTCAACCCTCCCTGCTCCAGGGCGCTGTATCGTAGCTGCCCCTGCACTCTGACCCCAACCTCCGGAGTTGGGGTACTGTATGTGAAGAAAAGGAATCCACTGTGCTGTAATGTATATGTGGCGATAATAAAGGCTTCTATCCCCCGTTCTTCTTCTTCTTCTTCTTCTTCTTTCATTGCATTGCTGGTATAACTGATGTTACCCTACAACATCTAACCCTAAAGTGTCCTAAATAACACATTCACACGCCGTTTTTGATAAAACCCTATTTCTCTTCCGCTATTGTAAAGTCAGTTCATGTTATAAACAGAAAACATCAATTCTGCAAAAATCTTTCTTCCAGATATCAGCCACAGACGATCATTTGAGATTTCCATGTCTGCCTTGAATATGTGTCTCTTAAAACGTCACGATTGGCGGTCGGTGTATTATCGTCCTGTCAGGCAAAAAATAACCCATAAAAAACATCCTTGCTGAGATGCTATTTGCGCTTATTTGCGCTGGCGCTGACATGCATTATGGGAGATTCTCCACTCTTGTCACTTGATTAAATCTCCATTAGACATGCTTACCGGTTGTTGTGGCACAGAGAGAAGGATGTTCTCCAAATGTGATTGCCAGGAGGGAAGAGGAGTTAGGATAATGACACAACAATGTGACTGGAGGACCTGTGAGGATGTGACAGAACACCTCCCCCCCTTTCCGAAGAACATGACAGACACGGGAAGAAGAAGAAGAAGAAGGAGAAGAAGTGTGGAAAGTGGAGCTCTGTCTGAATCACAATCTTCACTATAGAAAAAAATAATAATAATGATAATAAAATCAGTGTCTAAATAAAAATGTACCTGAGACACTTTCTTCTCCGACGTCACACCGGTTTTAGTTCCTAAAACCATTCGAAGATGTTTGCTGCTGGAACGGCTCTGGTGAAGCTCTGCGTTAGCGCTAATGACAGGCAGGATTAATTAGCGTGAGGAGGACGGGCAGCACGGAGACCAGTGTATCCCTCATTAATCCACACGCAGGTGTTCTCCTGCCACGTTCTTCACCCCCCCATCTCCATCTGCACCCCCGAGCGAACCCACACTGACTCGATCTTATTAGCCCGCAGCTGAAAACGGACCACAGAGACAACTTCCTCTCAAGGAAAGCAGCTGAAAATGAAAATACCACGAAATGAAAATGATGCTCCGTTGCATCAGATGTTTTTTTTTTTTATTGCTAATATTTCTGTAAAGCACATCCAGCTTCAGCATGATAGTAAAATAAATCTGATTGGTTTCACACTGTTGTCTTCTTTTCTTCTCTGACCTGAACAGCACGCCGTATTTCTTCGTTTAAGACACGCAGCAGTACAGTTTTAACGTCCGTTAGCCTACTCGGGTCCGGCTGGTGTGTGGTGTATGGATGTTTGCAATAGAAAACAAATTTTTATCTATGTCATATTGATTATTAGGTCTAACCAGAGTGCAATAGCAGTAAGTGCAGGATATACAGTTTGTACAGGATTTAAATAAGTTAAATAAAATGGTAAGATGGAGCAATTTACAGATGTGTGTGTACTACGAACAATATACAGAATGTGTTGTAATAAAATATATGGCTATTACTATAAACGGTAGTTTACAGATATGTCTGTTCTATGAATATGATATACAAATGAATATATATGTGCTATGAATATAATATACACAGGAATATACTGTATATGTGCTATGAACATAATAATAATAATAATAATAATAATAATAATAATAATAATAATAATAATATTAACCGAAATATACAGGAGGATATGTACAGTACTATGGTCAATGAGGTGTGTATATACGATGGTAATGCAATGGTGAGCAGCAATGCAAAAAAAAAAAGGAGAGCAAGTGTGCAAATGAGCATGATTTTATGTAACAGTCCATTAGATTAGTGCAATAACGAATTGCGGGGTGTGATTGAGTGATATTGATACACTTTCTGCACTTCCTGCTTTGCTCGTTGTATATATGGGGAAATTGACCGATTCAATTCTGGTCGTCGGTTCTGCTAAGAATGAATTCTGAAGAATTCTTTAAAACCACCGACACATTCATGTATTTGTTGGTTGAGAAGAAGAAGAAGAAGAAGAAGAAGAAGAAGAGCCTGTTGTGTTCGAAGAGCTCCAGAACCGGCTCAGTTTGTCTGCTGTAACATGCTGCCAGACCCCAAACAGTGCAGTTCTGCATCTAATGCTACCCTTCATGTGCTCTCACATTCCTACTTCACTCTTCTGAAGTGGAAATTCGCATAATTACCATTAGGTTTTGGAAAGAACATGAAAAATGGACAAGACCAGGTTCATTTGTGTTTATTTATTTCTTTTTTCTTTTTCTTTTCACTGTATTGCACGGGTTACACAGTTAGCTGCTGCTGCTGCTGCTGATGATGATGATGATGGTGATGATGGAATTCTGGCCAAATACAAGCAATTTTAAAATCTCCCACCAGTAGACCAGTCTCCTCAGCCATGTTGAGAGTTTAGGACTCCTCCAAAGTCTCGAATCTCAAGTAAACAAACCATTACAGAGTTTCCCGGTCATGATTATAAGAGTGAGATAAGATTGACGTGACATACGGCGACCCATACTCAGAATTTGTTCTCTGCATTTGACCCATCCAAAGTGAACACACACAGCAGTGAACACACACACACACACACACACACACAGCAGTGAACACACACCCGGAGCAGTGGGCAGCCATTAATGCTGTGGTGCCCGGGGAGCAGTTGCTCAAGGCACCTCAGTCATGGCCGGCCCGAGACTCGAACCCACAACCTTAGGGTTACAAGTCAGACTCTCTAACCATTAGGCCACGACCTGCCCCAATTATGATGTGAGGGATCACCCATATGTAAGTTATTACTGGGGAAACTGGTGTGAATGTTAATTCTGATTGCATGTGAAAGCATCATCATCATCATCATCATCATCATCATCAGACTGAGGCTGTGTGTTTAACTACAAGCAAAACACTGCAAAGAATTTTTTAATTTAGAATCCATTATTACGAGTTCTTTAAAAAGCCCCTCAGGCAAAACAACCTCGGTGTATCCATCAATGATCCACCTCCATACTGATTTATCACAGAGGGATTTTTTAACTTGTTTATTTATATACTGTACAGTCCACCTTCTTTTCACCACACATGTTGAAGGTGTTCAGTTCTGGTCTTGTTTGACTTCCATCACAGCTCCAATGAAGCCTAGTGAACCTCAGACGTTAAATTCCGAGGCTTTACATCCAGCACTAAATTAACATGAACAGAAAATACACGTCCGTGTGTAAAGAAATTAACACGTATTAATTGGTGTGGGTTTCCACGTTAATGAAACACATCGGCATTGAACAAAATGGAATTGAAAATAAATCTTGATAAATGAGCAGAAATTAAATGACAGGATGTTAATAAATGTTGATAAATTGCTAAACTCTGGCCTTAAGTATTACAACTAGTTTCAGCCTTAATATAGAAAAGAGAAGTGTGTTTGTGTGTGTGTGTTATTTTTTGTTTGTTTAAGTTCCTGGTCATGGTGGGGTTATTATTAAAGGCCTGAAGTTGTATTAGTGCCGATCTTTATGATTTCGTCATGGTAACAGGTTGACAGCTGCCTGTACATGTTTTTTTTAATTGAAATTTTTTTGTCCTTATTCCTGCAAGGTCATAAACGTCGTGAACACGTGAACCACATGAACAGTGGAAACAAGTTCACTAAACAACCACTAACACATTTTTACCTTGCAGAATATTCAACACCATTGGTACGAATATTTTCCACTCTATAATCCCACTTTCCTTTTCCCGATCTTTATAATATAAAACTAACTTGTTCTGTACGTCATATACATCCACTATTTGCACTTACGTGTCAAAAACCGATTAAGTTTTATTCCAGTCGTTGGTCCGACTGAGACAGAATATTTCTGTATTAGTATTTTTTTTTTCTAATACTTATTGATTTTTTGGGTCATGGATCCCCCAAGTACTGCATTCAGGTTAAATATTCCATAAGGGTGCTAATACTTTTGCAACACTCACTTTGACAGAATAAATATTACAGAAGTTCTTGTGAGTTCTAATCTATTTTTGTACACGAACATTTAGAAATGTTGTGTACGGAGCTGTAACCAGGATCAACATTTTTATGAAGACTTTATTGCAGAAATGTCTCATGGTAATAAATCACAGTGCGGAATGTTTGCTGTATTAAATGTTAATCTCTGTCCTCCATTTGTTCATGTGTTATTCTTCTGTGAACTGCACAAGTTACAGCGTTTCATTTTAGTGAGTTAAAGCATTCGATACTGCAATCAGTTACTGTGATCAGTGTGTGTTACTGTGATCAGTGTGTGTTACTGTGATCAGTGTGTTACTGTGATCAGTGTGTGTTACTGTGATCAGTGTGTGTTACTGTGATCAGTGTGTGTTACTGTGATCAGTGTGTGTTACTGTGATCAGTGTGTGTTACTGTGATCAGTGTGTGTTACTGTGATCAGTGTGTGTTACTGTGATCAGTGTGTGTTACTGTGATCAGTGTGTGTTACTGTGCTCAGTGTGTGTTACTGTGATCAGTGAATGTTACAGTGATCAGTGTGTGTTACTGTGATCAGTGTGTGTTACTGTGATCTGTGTGTGTTACTGTGATCAGTGTGTTACTGTGATCAGTGTGTGTTACTGTGATCAGTGTGTGTTACTGTGATCAGTGTGTTACTGTGATCAGTGTGTGTTACTGTGATCAGTGTGTGTTACAGTGATCAGTGTGTGTTACTGTGATCAGTGTGTGTTACTGTGATCAGTGTGTTACTGTGATCAGTGTGTGTTACTGTGATCAGTGTGTGTTACTGTGATCAGTGTGTGTTACCGTGATCAGTGTGTGTTACCGTGATCAGTGTGTGTTACCGTGATCAGTGTGTGTTACCGTGATCAGTGTGTTACTGTGATCAGTGTGTGTTACTGTGATCAGTGTGTGTTACTGTGATCAGTGTGTGTTACTGTGATCAGTGTGTTACTGTGATCAGTGTGTGTTACTGTGATCAGTGTGTGTTACTGTGATCAGTGTGTGTTACTGTGATCAGTGTGTGTTACTGTGCTCAGTGTGTGTTACTGTGATCAGTGTGTTACTGTGATCAGTGTGTGTTACTGTGATCAGTGTGTGTTACTGTGATCAGTGTGTGTTACTGTGATCAGTGTGTTACTGTGATCAGTGTGTGTTACTGTGATCAGTGTGTTACTGTGATCAGTGTGTGTTACTGTGATCAGTGTGTGTTACTGTGATCAGTGTGTTACTGTGATCAGTGTGTGTTACTGTGATCAGTGTGTTACTGTGATCAGTGTGTGTTACTGTGATCAGTGTGTGTTACTGTGCTCAGTGTGTGTTACTGTGATCAGTGTGTGTTACTGTTATCAATGTGTTACTGTGATCAGTGAGTGTTACTGTGATCAGTGTGTGTTACTGTGATCAGTGTGTGTTACTGTGATCAGTGTGTGTTACAGTGATCAGTGTGTGTTACTGTGATCAGTGTGTGTTACTGTGATCAGTGTGTTACAGTGATCAGTGTGTGTTACTGTGATCAGTGTGTGTTACTGTGCTCAGTGTGTGTTACTGTGATCAGTGTGTGTTACTGTTATCAATGTGTTACTGTGATCAGTGAGTGTTACTGTGATCAGTGTGTGTTACTGTGATCAGTGTGTTACTGTGATCAGTGTGTGTTACTGTGATCAGTGTGTGTTACTGTGATCAGTGTGTGTTACTGTGATCAGTGTGTTACTGTGATCAGTGTGTGTTACTGTGATCAGTGTGTGTTACTGTGATCAGTGTGTGTTACTGTGCTCAGTGTGTGTTACTGTGATCAGTGTGTTACTGTGATCAGTGTGTGTTACTGTGATCAGTGTGTGTTACTGTGATCAGTGTGTGTTACTGTGATCAGTGTGTTACTGTGATCAGTGTGTGTTACTGTGCTCAGTGTGTGTTACTGTGATCAGTGTGTGTTACTGTGATCAGTGTGTTACTGTGATCAGTGTGTGTTACTGTGATCAGTGTGTGTTACTGTGATCAGTGTGTTACTGTGATCAGTGTGTGTTACTGTGATCAGTGTGTGTTACGGTGCTCAGTGTGTGTTACTGTGATCAGTGTGTGTTACCGTTATCAATGTGTTACTGTGATCAGTGAGTGTTACTGTGATCAGTGTGTGTTACTGTGATCAGTGTGTGTTACTGTGATCAGTGTGTGTTACTGTGATCAGTGCGTGTTACTGTGATCAGTGTGTGTTACTGTGATCAGTGTGTGTTACTGTGATCAGTGTGTTACTGTGATCAGTGTGTGTTACTGTGATCAGTGTGTGTTACTGTGATCAATGTGTGTTACTGTGATCAGTGTGTGTTACTGTGATCAGTGTGTTACTGTGATCAGTGTGTGTTACTGTGATCAGTGTGTGTTACTGTGATCAGTGTGTTACTGTGATCAGTGTGTGTTACTGTGATCAGTGTGTTACTGTGATCAGTGTGTGTTACTGTGATCAGTGTGTGTTACTGTGATCAGTGTGTTACTGTGATCTGTGTGTGTTACTGTGATCAGTGTGTGTTACTGTGATCAGTGTGTGTTACTGTGCTCAGTGTGTGTTACTGTGATCAGTGTGTGTTACTGTTATCAATGTGTTACTGTGATCAGTGTGTTACTGTGATCAGTGTGTGTTATTGTGCTCAGTGTGTGTTACTGTGATCAGTGTGTGTTACTGTGATCAGTGTGTGTTACAGTGATCAGTGTGTGTTACTGTGATCAGTGTGTGTTACTGTGATAAGTGTGTGTTACTGTGATCAGTGTGTTACAGTGATCAGTGTGTGTTACTGTGATCAGTGTGTGTTACTGTGATCAGTGTGTGTTACTGTGCTCAGTGTGTGTTACTGTGATCAGTGTGTGTTACTGTGCTCAGTGTGTGTTACTGTGATCAGTGTGTGTTACTGTGATCAGTGTGTTACTGTGATCAGTGTGTGTTACTGTGCTCAGTGTGTGTTACTGTGATCAGTGTGTGTTACTGTTATCAATGTGTGTTACTGTGCTCAGTGTGTGTTACTGTGCTCAGTGTGTGTTACTGTGATCAGTGAGTGTTACTGTGATCAGTGAGTGTTACTGTGATCAGTGTGTGTTACTGTGCTCAGTGTGTGTTACTGTGATCAGTGTGTGTTACTGTGATCAGTGTGTGTTACTGTGCTCAGTGTGTTACTGTGATCAGTGTGTGTTACTGTGATCAGTGTGTTACTGTGATCAGTGTGTGTTACTGTGATCAGTGTGTGTTACTGTGATCAGTGTGTTATTGTGATCTGTGTGTGTTACTGTGATCAGTGTGTTACTGTGATCAGTGTGTGTTACTGTGATCAGTGTGTGTTACTGTGATCAGTGTGTGTTACTGTGATCAGTGTGTGTTACTGTGATCAGTGTGTGTTACTGTGATCAGTGTGTTACTGTGATCAGTGTGTGTTACTGTGATCAGTGTGTGTTACTGTGATCAGTGTGTGTTACTGTGCTCAGTGTGTGTTACTGTGATCAGTGTGTGTTACTGTTATCAATGTGTTACTGTGATCAGTGAGTGTTACTGTGATCAGTGTGTGTTACTGTGCTCAGTGTGTGTTACTGTGATCAGTGTGTGTTACTGTGATCAGTGTGTGTTACTGTGATCAGTGTGTTACTGTGATCAGTGTGTGTTACTGTGATCAGTGTGTGTTACTGTGATCAGTGTGTGTTACTGTGCTCAGTGTGTGTTACTGTGATCAATGTGTGTTACTGTGCTCAGTGTGTGTTACTGTGATCAGTGTGTGTTACTGTGATCAGTGTGTTACTGTGATCAGTGTGTGTTACTGTGCTCAGTGTGTGTTACTGTGATCAGTGTGTGTTACTGTTATCAATGTGTTACTGTGATCAGTGAGTGTTACTGTGATCAGTGTGTGTTACTGTGATCAGTGTGTTACTGTGATCAGTGTGTGTTACTGTGATCAGTGTGTGTTACTGTGATCAGTGTGTGTTACTGTGATCAGTGTGTGTTACTGTGATCAGTGTGTGTTACTGTGATCAGTGTGTGTTACTGTGCTCAGTGTGTGTTACTGTGATCAGTGTGTGTTACTGTGATCAGTGTGTTACTGTGATCAGTGTGTGTTACTGTGATCAGTGTGTGTTACTGTGATCAGTGTGTTATTGTGATCAGTGTGTTACTGTGATCAGTGTGTGTTACTGTGATCAGTGTGTGTTACTGTGATCAGTGTGTTACTGTGCTCAGTGTGTGTTACTGTGATCAGTGTGTGTTACTGTGCTCAGTGTGTGTTACTGTGATCAGTGTGTTACTGTTATCAGTGTGTGTTACTGTGATCAGTGTGTGTTACTGTGATGAGTGTGTTTTACTGTGATCAGTGTGTGTTACTGTGATCAGTGTGTGTTACTGTGATCAGTGAGTGTTACTGTGATCAGTGTGTTACTGTGATCAGTGTGTGTTACTGTGATCAGTGTGTGTTACTGTGATCAGTGTGTGTTACTGTGATCAGTGTGTGTTACTGTGATCAGTGTGTGTTACTGTGATCAGTGTGTGTTACTGTGATCTGTGTGTGTTACTGTGATCAGTGTGTTACTGTGATCAGTGTGTTACTGTGATCTGTGTGTGTTACTGTGATCTGTGTGTGTTACTGTGATCTGTGTGTGTTACTGTGATCAGTGTGTGTTACTGTGATCAGTGTGTGTTACTGTGATCAGTGTGTGTTACTGTGATCAGTGTGTGTTACTGTGATCAGTGTGTGTTACTGTGATCAGTGTGTGTTACTGTGATCAGTGTGTTACTGTGATCAGTGTGTGTTACTGTGATCAGTGTGTTACTGTGATCAATGTGTGTTACTGTGATCAGTGTGTGTTACTGTGATCTGTGTGTGTTACTGTGATCAGTGTGTTACTGTGATCAGTGTGTTACTGTGCTCAGTGTGTGTTACTGTGATCAGTGTGTGTTACTGTGATCAGTGTGTGTTACTGTGATCAGTGTGTGTTACTGTGATCAGTGTGTGTTACTGTGATCAGTGTGTGTTACTGTGATCAGTGTGTGTTACTGTGATCAGTGTGTGTTACTGTGATCAGTGTGTGTTACTGTGATCAGTGTGTGTTACTGTGATCAGTGTGTGTTACTGTGATCAGTGTGTGTTACTGTGATCAGTGTGTGTTACTGTGATCAGTGTGTGTTACTGTGATCAGTGTGTGTTACTGTGATCAGTGTGTGTTACTGTGATCAGTGTGTTACTGTGATCAGTGTGTGTTACTGTGATCAGTGTGTGTTACTGTGATCAGTGTGTGTTACTGTGATCAGTGTGTGTTACTGTGATCAGTGTGTGTTACTGTGATCAGTGTGTGTTACTGTGATCAGTGTGTGTTACTGTGATCAGTGTGTGTTACTGTGATCAGTGTGTGTTACTGTGATCAGTGTGTGTTACTGTGATCAGTGTGTGTTACTGTGATCAGTGTGTGTTACTGTGATCAGTGAGTGTTACTGTGATCAGTGTGTTACTGTGATCAGTGTGTGTTACTGTGATCAGTGTGTGTTACTGTGATCAGTGTGTTACTGTGATCAGTGTGTGTTACTGTGATCAGTGTGTGTTACTGTGATCAGTGTGTGTTACTGTGATCAGTGTGTGTTACTGTGATCAGTGTGTGTTACTGTGATCAGTGTGTGTTACAGTGATCAGTGTGTGTTACAGTGATCAGTGTGTGTTACTGTGCTCAGTGTGTGTTACTGTGCTCAGTGTGTGTTACTGTGCTCAGTGTGTGTTACTGTTATCAATGTGTTACTGTGATCAGTGTGTGTTACTGTGATCAGTGTGTTACTGTGATCAGTGTGTGTTACTGTGATCAGTGTGTGTTACTGTGATCAGTGTGTGTTACAGTGATCAGTGTGTGTTACAGTGATCAGTGTGTGTTACTGTGATCAGTGTGTGTTACTGTGATCAGTGAGTGTTACTGTGATCAGTGTGTTACTGTGATCAGTGTGTGTTACTGTGATCAGTGTGTGTTACTGTGATCAGTGTGTTACTGTGATCAGTGTGTGTTACTGTGATCAGTGTGTGTTACTGTGATCAGTGTGTTACTGTGATCAGTGTGTGTTACTGTGATCAGTGTGTGTTACTGTGATCAGTGTGTGTTACTGTGCTCAGTGTGTGTTACTGTGCTCAGTGTGTGTTACTGTGCTCAGTGTGTGTTACTGTTATCAATGTGTTACTGTGATCAGTGTGTGTTACTGTGATCAGTGTGTTACTGTGATCAGTGTGTGTTACTGTGATCAGTGTGTGTTACTGTGATCAGTGTGTGTTACTGTGATCAGTGTGTGTTACAGTGATCAGTGTGTGTTACAGTGATCAGTGTGTGTTACTGTGATCAGTGTGTTACTGTGATCAGTGTGTGTTACTGTGATCAGTGTGTGTTACTGTGATCAGTGTGTGTTACTGTGATCAGTGTGTTACTGTGATCAGTGTGTGTTACTGTGATCAGTGTGTGTTACTGTGATCAGTGTGTTACTGTGATCAGTGTGTGTTACTGTGATCAGTGAGTGTTACTGTGATCAGTGTGTTACTGTGATCAGTGTGTGTTACTGTGATCAGTGTGTGTTACCGTGATCAGTGTGTTACTGTGATCAGTGTGTGTTACTGTGATCAGTGTGTGTTACAGTGATCAGTGTGTGTTACTGTAATCAGTGTGTGTTACTGTGATCAGTGTGTTACTGTGATCAGTGTGTGTTACTGTGATCAGTGTGTGTTACTGTGATCAGTGTGTTACTGTGATCAGTGTGTGTTACTGTGATCAGTGTGTGTTACTGTGATCAGTGTGTTACTGTGATCTGTGTGTGTTACTGTGATCAGTGTGTGTTACTGTGATCAGTGTGTGTTACTGTGATCAGTGTGTGTTACTGTGATCTGTGTGTGTTACTGTGATCTGTGTGTGTTACTGTGATCTGTGTGTGTTACTGTGATCAGTGTGTGTTACTGTGATCAGTGTGTTACTGTGATCAGTGTGTGTTACTGTGATCTGTGTGTGTTACTGTGATCTGTGTGTGTTACTGTGATCAGTGTGTTACTGTGATCAGTGTGTTACTGTGATCAGTGTGTGTTACTGTGATCAGTGTGTGTTACTGTTATCAATGTGTTACTGTGATCAGTGTGTGTTACTGTGATCAGTGTGTGTTACTGTGCTCAGTGTGTGTTACTGTGATCAGTGTGTGTTACTGTGATCAGTGTGTGTTACTGTGATCAGTGTGTTACTGTGATCAGTGTGTGTTACTGTGATCAGTGTGTGTTACTGTGATCAGTGTGTGTTACTGTGATCAGTGTGTTACTGTGATCAGTGTGTGTTACTGTGCTCAGTGTGTGTTACTGTGATCAGTGTGTGTTACTGTGATCAGTGTGTGTTACTGTGCTCAGTGTGTGTTACTGTGATCAGTGAGTGTTACTGTGATTAGTGTGTGTTACTGTTATCAGTGTGTGTTACTGTGATCAGTGAATGTTACAGTGATCAGTGTGTGTTACTGTGATCAGTGAATGTTACAGTGATCAGTGTGTGTTACTGTGATCAGTGTGTGTTACTGTGATCAGTGAATGTTACTGTGATCAGTGTGTGTTACTGTGCTCAGTGTGTTACTGTGCTCAGTGTGTTACTGTGATCAGTGTGTGTTACTGTGATCAGTGTGTGTTACTGTGATCAGTGAATGTTACTGTGCTCAGTGTGCTATAGCTATACTATGGTGATAAGCTACATTACTGTGATCAGCTACAATACATTATAAATGTTCCTGTTACCAGTGAGCCTTACTGCTATCAGTAACTATAATGCACATTTTATGGGTTGAGGTCATTATTTTGCTATTTCTGGAGTCATCAGGGTTCCTACTTGGTTGGTTATATTGTCTGTAGCATTCTCTCTAGTCTACAGGTTCCTACAGAGAACAACTGAAAGAATTCTCATGGGTTTCAGATTTAACCTTTTTTTCCTACTGAATGATGAAGAAGAAAAAAGAAGAACAGATTCACATACTGTACATTATAAAGGTTCCTGTTACCAGTGAGCCTTACTGCTATCAGCTGCATTATTGTGATCAGTAAATGTTACCGCAATCAGCGAACATAAATGTTTCTCTGCTCAGGGACTTTACATGTCAAACAATTTTTACCTCATTCAGCAAATTTTACTGCAACATTACTGCAAAAAGCTATTTGAGCTTTGAAATTCACTAACATTCGCATTTAAATGATTTATTCTCACATAGATATCAGTTATTTCAAATCTAAACAAGAAGATCTAGTACCGTCATGGCTCATGAGAGCTAAACACGATGCGCCATTAAATCTATGGACAAACGTGAAGCATCCTCCTCATCTGCTCTGGGGCCAGCTGAGAACCAGGCATCCCTGAGTAGTAAGTTATATTTCAATATAACTACAATAGACAGAATAATGTCAGTGATTTCATACTTAAGTGAAACTACCAGGATTGTCTAGATATGGCCATAATACCTATTCTCTTGAAAAGGTGCCGATATTTATGGAAATGACTCAATAAATCTGTGGAATCTTAAGCATCTTATTCAATAACTGCTTGTCTCTGCTTTCATTGGAGACATGTGTAGACGTCTGCATTGAGCAGTGAGATGTTCTCTAATACACACCAATTAGCACTTCAGATGATTGTGTTTTTTCCGTCGCTTAGCCATGTTTAATTGAATTACATTTCATTTTCCACAGCTCTAAACAGAATCCAGCAAATAATTAAAATTTACTGCACTGAGATCACAGATTATGCAATTTTCCCAAACCCTACACATAGCTGTTAGCAGAGAAAGGTATTATATAAACAGATAACTCAAAGAAAGACATTTTTAGTGTAGAGGTAATTTGGCTTAAGAGTGGATTTGTGCATCAACACAGTGAAAATGACTGGGGGAAAAACTTGGCTTTTCTATATTCCGGGTAATCTATAGACCAGATAATCTATAGACCAGGTAATCTCTACACCAGGTAAACTATATTCCGGGTAATCTATAGACCAGATAATCTATAGACCAGGTAATCTCTACACCAGGTAAACTATATTCCGGGTAATCTATAGACCAGATAATCTATAGACCAGGTAATCTCTACACCAGGTAAACTATATTCCGGGTAATCTATAGACCAGATAATCTATAGACCAGGTAATCTCTACACCAGGTAACCTATGCTAAAGGTAATCTATAGACCAGGTAATCCTCTACACCAGGTAAACTATATTCCAGGTAATCTATAGACCAAGTCATCTCTACACCAGGTAAACTATATTACGGGTAATCTATAGACCAGATAATCTCTACATCAGGTAAACTATATTCTGGGTAAACTATATTCTGGGTAATCTATAGACCAGATAATCTATAGACCAGGTAATCTATATACCAGGGAATCTATAGACCAGATAATCTATAGACCAGGTAATCTATAGACCAGATAATCTATAGACCAGGTAAACTATATTCATGGGATAATCTGTAGACCAGATAATCTATAGACCAGGTAATCTCTACACCAGGTAACCTACGCTAAAGGTAATCTATAGACCAGGTAATCTCTACACCAGGTAAACTATATTCCGGGTAATCTATAGACCAGATAATCTATAGACCAGGTAAACAATATACCAGGGAATCTATAGACCAGATAATCTATAGACCAGGTAATCTCTACACCAGGTAAACTATTCTCCAAGTAATGTACAGACCAGGTAATCTCTACAACAGGTAACAATTACTCCAGGTAATTTATAGACCAGGTAACCTATGGATCAAATAATCTGTACACCAGATAAACTATAGTCCAGTTAATCTATATGCCAAGTAACCAATAGATGAGGAATTTTTTAGACCAAGTAATCTATACACCAGGTAAGATATACCCCAGGTAAACTTTAAACTAGGTAATCTATAGGCCAGGTAATGTACACACCAGGTAAGATGTATGCCAGGTGATCTATAGACAAATTAATCTATACTCCTAGGTGCAGACAGGTCTGTATGTTCAAGTGTATTTATAGCCAGTAGCAAGTGTAGCCAGTATTCTGCTTGACTCAAGAGTTTTTGCCATTCAAACCCAATCAGAAAAAGAATTTAACTGGTTAAAAACCTCAACACAATTAATCTCAATCAATCAAATAAACGTATTCGTCAGTTTGATTAAATGTGTAAAGCGACCGTTACGCTTTTCTCTATTTCTGCATAAAATGTGATCGGATCTTCGTCTACTCCACACGATTAAAGAAATAACTCCAAACCAGTAAAGTTTTCATGTTTATTTGTTTATTTATTGCCTTAACTTACTGTATAACTTATCTGACATAATTTTGTCAGTGAAAAAAGTCAGGAATTTAAATCAAGGAGAAGGCAATCAGGCTTGTAGGGATTTTGTTAGCATTAGCATAGAGGTGTGCATTTTTTTGTTTGAAAGTCACATTGAAGTTGAACGTGATTGAAAGTCTTTTAAGGTTCAAAAAAAGGAGGAAAATTTATTACATTCCATTAGCAATAAATAAACACAACCGAACAGAATAGTAAAAAGTACAAGTTCTTATTCATTTTCTAAACCATTTTCTGGTTCTTTGGGTGTTTAAGCGATCCAGATTTCTAAAGAGCATCTACTGCCCCAGTATTCTACACAGAACCTTTAAGATTTCCCACAAAGCAACTGACTGAAGAACCATTAAGTGTGAGAAAGAAAGTTATTGGTTGTTGTTTTTTTGTTAGCTTGGAGGTTGTTTTATTCTTCTTTCTGACAATTTAACCTACAGTTCAGTCACATAGACGTAAAAATAGCATTAGTAAGAAAGCTAACAATGCGGTCGTGGCTGTAAACTTGCACCGACGTCTCGACACTGTCTATTTTCCTTCTCTTTTTCTATCGATTTCCTCATTCCTGTTTCATGCTTTATTCCTCTTATTCCAAAACAACCTCCGTACAAAACCACACACACGATAATGTGTCATACTTTTTTTATCCATTCGTAGTTACATTTAATATTGGTGTTCATCCAAAAAAAAAAAAAAAAAAAACAAGTTGGTTCCTGTCCCGAAACTACACAAAAGAGTGAACAGCTTTACTTCGGACTTGTGCAGCGCTGACACTAGCGACTAAACTACTATCAGCCGCTGTTCTAGAAAATGAATCGACAAATTCTGACCAATCAGAATCGAGAACTCCTCAGTGTCGTGGAACAATCTGTGTTAAATATTTATTAAGTGCATAAATAAGGATGTTACAGGAAAATCGTCATCGTCAGGATGGTAACAGTTTCTCCACTTCAGCTAATTTTATTTTTTTTATTCCTTATTTATTTTGTTTGATCTCGAACATCGGTATATAATGCAATTAATTATATAATATCATAACGTTGCATTTCATTTATTTCTCAGAACACAAGGCCCAGTTCCATCATCTTCCATTTATTAGTATCAAACCACTGCTACAAAATTACATCAAACAGGATGAAAATGAAATTGCATACGTGCTATCCACAATGTAAACTTTTAAAGTAATTAAGGTATACGATTTCTCTTTTTTTTTTGTTCTTGACAAATATCAATATATATCAATGCCACTTAAAGCCATATATGTCATTCCAGTGATCTAGAGCCTATAAATATACAACTATTATCCGTGGTGGCTAAAGAACCTCCATAAACATTAAGATGACCATTTCAAATTTCTCATCACAGAATTTTTCAGCATATAATGATTTGGAAAACAAATCGAAAGAAAAAAAAGAAAAAAGAAATAATACCAGACCCCCCCGATATGTGTCCTTTCTTTCCTTTCACCACCTTAATCAGGGATTTCGATTGTTTTTTTTTTTCGTACAAAATTAAACTATAATTAAAGTCAGCTTGTCGACGCTCGGGAACACGGATATGGACATTGACGTGAAGAACAGGAGGATTTTTAGCCTGAATATCACACAGCTTTTTATTATCATTGTGCTATCAGAAGAACAGAAAACAATATATTTTAACCAAAGGTGTTGAATGTAGTTGGATAAATGTTTGTGTTCTAATGATTTACATGCTATCGGGGTGAGATGAGTCCATGTCAGTCCAGAGGTCTGTGTGAAGTCCTTGATCTTTCTCCCCACATGATGGTTTAAAAAGTAAAGCCTGTCATATTCACTGAGTTCCTATGAGAAGTGAGGAACGAGGGAATGACAGAATGTGCGTCATGGTGAGATCGATGCACAGACTTAACACCTGAAACTTAACGTCTGAAATGAAATGAAAACAGTAATATATTTCTATAGAATAATGACAGGATGAAAGGAATGATAAAAAAAACCATTGGTGAGTTCTATAATGCACATTTTATGGGTTGAGGTCATTATTTTGCTATTTCTGGAATCATCAGGGTTCCTACTTGGTTGGTTATATTGTCTGTAGCGTTCTCTCTAGTCTACAGGTTCCTCCAGAGAACAACTGAAAGAATTCTCATGGGTTTCAGATTTAACCTTTTTTTTCTACTGAATGATGAAGAAGAAAAAAGAACGGATTCACATACTGTACAGAAGATGTTCTTCTGAAGAACTCGCGGATCTCGGCTTCTTACCAGGGTTCCGATTAGAAGCTTCTCTGGTAGGAAATATATTATAAGTGGTATCTCGAATGTAGAGTCATAGTGGTTTGAATAAATCGAAAATATTTGATGGTCTTAATATGTGCACCAACTTTATTGGCTCTAGACCTCACCCAGATACTGTATCTCTACCCTGTCAGGAATAAAACTGTTCCTCCGAGGTTCTTCGGAGAGTTAAGGGGTCTTATCTATTCACAGGGATCGTAAGAGAAGAGCACTTTAAAGAGATCCTCTAGAGAAACAAGCTGTGGACTCAATGCATATCAAAATCAGTGCTTTTCTTTTAGATGATGGAGGGATTCGATACCCAACAATCTATACACACTTGGGGACAAAGGGTTCCTCACAGGTTCTTCTGGAGAGTTATCAGCTTCCTGGAACAAGCTTAAGATTCCCCCTCAACTATAGAAATCTCAAAAGAAAAGAGTGTGGAATAAGATGAAAGGGGGGAGAAGAAAACCAGGGGAAAGAGGAATAATGTATGAAAAGCTCAGGAGTAAATGAGAGTTTAATCATTTCAGCTTGAAGGTTGACGAGATACAAGCGTTTGGAAGAAACAAGATATAAATATGTGAGCTGAAGCGGATACATTTTGGTTAGTTTTGGATTAAAACTCCTTCGGAAAGAGAAATGCGTACAAACTTAAAGGAAGGATAAAAAATGTGTGAAATAAAAGAACAGTAATTTGGCTGATGTTTTAAAAAAAAAACAAACGTACAGATAAGACTCAGTTCTCTAATATAATTAAATCTAGAGATAAGAGTTAGTGCTTCATCATCAGGAAGTGTTTCACATCCAAGTGTTTAATGCATCCAGGCACGTTCCCGATCCCATCCGGCTAAGACCGTCGTAAAATAGAGCACTTGACGAGACTCCGAGCGCTACTCAAGTTACAGACACATCCACTTTAGTAGAACCCTGAACTGTCCTTTTAAACCACCAATTTATCCTGTACTTTTCCCTTAAACGTCTCGGCCTCATCGATTCACGCGGCGCTCAGGATCAGATCACTCCGTATAAATACATATCGCACTATCGAGAACGCTTTCTCGCCACCCGGATAACTTATTTTCCAGCTCACTGAGAAAAAGGAGTGGTGTGTCGATCACGTCGACGGCGTTAGAGTTCAAATAAAGACTTTTAGGACTCGTGCATTTCGTGTATATTTGCCAACTACTTTATATATCAAGCCTACATGAGAATGACATTTATTCCCCCACTTGGATGGATTTTGTTCGCTGCTCAGTGGAGATGATTAGAACTAAACGTCATGGTGGGCGTTTGAAAAAGGACAGCGGTTTAACCTGCGCTAGTGGAGTGGGATTTTTTTCTGTGATTCACCAGATTCAGTCGGAGTGCTGCTGGGAGAATGAATGCTCGTGGTCGGTGAAGGCAGCCTCCCTGCAGCACTCCGTAAAATCCCACCATCAAAATCTAACAAAGGCACAGGAAGGACTTTATTAACCGCTGGGTCAAACGATTCATCCCCTTCCTGCTCACAGACACACCACTCTAAAAAATAATAAGACCTTTTTTGAAAGCTGCCAGGGGTTGAGAGGTGAGCTACAGGTGACCGAGGTGTTAAATCTGCACTGTGAAACACTGAAAAACTCAGTTCTCCTGAGACAGGTGGTGTTAACTGGTCGTCCTAATACTTCAGAAGACTGAACTCGGTACTCGGAAAAGTTCTGGAGTAGAGTCGATAAGGAAGGGTGAAGAAAAGAGGTTAGAAAAGTGGTGTATATCGAAGTTCAGATGTACACCGACTCTGGTGGCTCTACATCATACCCACCGGTCTATAGTACACACTACACTTACAGACAAACGGTTCTTAATGGATTATTCCAGAAAGTGAAGCACTCCCAGCTTAATAATGCTTGAAAGCCTCTCAGATTGAGACGTGTCTTTAAAGGTTCCTCCACAGGAACTCAAGCTTCCTCCCAACCACAGAAGACCTCAGGGGAATTAACTTATTAAGAAGGTGCTATTTGGTGGCCTCTCTAGTAAGAAAACACCTCTTACTAAAAAAAAAAAAAAAAAAAAAAAAAAAAAACAAGCCAAAATCAACAGATATTACAATCTGGGGATCTCTATTAGATGATGGAGAGTTAAAAAAAAGAAAAGAAAAAAATTGACGTCTTGTAGCTAATCAGACCAGAGACTAGCTACAGTACGGGAAATGTTTAATAAGAATTAGGTAGAATTTCTATTTTATTTACCCAAAACATAATGATAGGTGTGTTTTTGTGTATCTCATCTGTTCCGAGTCTCGGCACTAGTTATAAAGCGCTAACTAAGTGGAACTATGAAATAAAACGATTGCTTCCATCGGTTTTAGTTATAGCCATTTATAACGGTTTATGGTTAAGTCGTGTCAGTTCCTCATGTCCGCTCGTAACCAACTCATTTTATGTAACTTACTAACATTATAAATTTTAGTTATATCACTTTGTTTTTTTTTGTTTTTTTCTTTTTTCTGAAGATATGATATGTCTAGCAGGAAAGCTGCAATCATCACAATGAGACACTGTACATAATGCGTCGTTATAACATACCGCAGGTACTAAACACAGCTAAGGCTTTCGTTTCCTAACGAGTAAACTCCGGGAAAGTGCTGAATTGTTTTCAGCATAGAAGTGCTTTTAAAAACAGCAACTATTCATTACTTCCTTTGTATCTTCGTCCTCGTCTCAGACCGGAGACGGGAACATCGTAAACCGTCTGAGGAATTGAGAGCAAAAAAAAAAAAACTTGGACTCTGTGTGAAATTGTAATTATCGAGTCGTTAGATGCCGTAAAGTTGCAGCATTTGTTATTTACATACTGTTTTTTTTTGTGTGTGTAAAAAAAGCTGTAACTTTTTTTTCATATATATTTATATATATAATTCCGCATGCATGAGAACCTCCTGACCGTTCTGCTGTTTTATCTTAACTCGAGATCCACTCAGGCAACCTTAATGAAGTCTGCATCGATCTCCGTCTCTGAATATTTATGGAAAAACGAGTTTGTGCCAAAATCGCTTCATGATCTATTTATGATGGATTAATCTGGAGTCGTCTCGTGACATAAATACTGCACACAGAGGCTTACGCTTCAAACCGCACAATGACGTTTATGACCTTATTTTACCTGCAGCTTGATAACACGTGAGGATTTTATACGAGCTCGCTTAATACTTTAAAGGCACATTTTTATACAGTACTTATTCCCCAAATTGGCTGTCGGGTGATGATGAAATCCACATTGTGAATGTTGGTGAATGAGTCAGAATTAAAGATTTTAGCCTGTGATGAAGACCTTAGCCAAAGAGAAACTTTTTTTTTTTATTTCAAGTTAAATCGTTTTTTTCCAAGTGTAAGATTTTGTATTTTATATTGAGTGCAAAATATCAGCAAATGATAAAGGCTTTAGAATGAACCGAGTTACTTTTTAAATTTTAGTTAAATCGTTTTCCAAACCCAAAACAATTTAGCTAAGGTTAAAGGTTTATATTGTACATAAATATACTTGAGTTAAACATTTTCAGTCCAGAATTTTAAGATTTCAACATTAATTAAAAGAGTTCTAGCCGGTGGTAAAGACTTTATCCTGGGCGTAAATATAAATCTTTAACTGGGGCTAAAATCTTTATCTTGATTTAATATCTAAATCTTTTTAATTCTGATTAAAATCTTTGACATGGGCTGGAATTTCAATCTTGGGATAAAATCTTTGACTTGGGGGGAAAAAACAAAATCTTTACGAATGTTTTAGCTTTTTGTTTTGTTAGTTTTTTTTTTTTTTTTTTTACGATTTAGCCTTAGATAAAAAGATTTTATCCCATGCTAAAAATTTAGGCTAAGGTCAGGATATTATCACAAGAAAAATTGTAAAGAGCATAAATAAAGTGAATAGGTGAAATATTTGGAATAAACCTGCAAATGGTGTTATAACATGTGCTTATAGACAGGCGTGAGCCCGGAAAGTGATTATGATGGTTCACAAAAAAAGTTGAATTGTCACTGATATAATAATAACAGTGCAGTTACAAATCATCAGTCAAATGCAGGTCCTGTATGCAGTTTTATAATTTACCTGATTTTTAAAATTTTAATGCTCGCATTTTTGCTTTCTGGGAATTAAAGTGTAACGTCAAAGTTTCATTTATTTGTTTAACGGAAACTCACGATAACCTTTGACCTACATTTGGACCGTAAACTCGAATTCATCTGAATCACACTGCAAAAAATTCAAATCGAAAAATCTTAAATATAATAAAAATTATGACCGTTATAACCTTATGTTAAAATGAACAAATTATTAAACATGATTTTTAAACCTTAATTTTAAATCTATGAATTGTATTTTGTTTAGAAGGAACCAACATCATCTACCAATACAGTAGAACGTTACAGCTCAAATTTTTAAAATTACAAATAATTTTTCGAATCATTTTAAGGCAATTATATGTTTTTTTTTTTATTATCACGATATAACAATGATAAATATTCGCCAAATTCTGCTATATTTAAGATATTTCCTGTTTGATACAATTTTATAGTGCAGAAATGTTGCTAATCTTGCTCTGTAAGTAAACACCAAAACAATGATATCTTAGCATGTGGGGGAAAAAGACGCTATAGAAAGGATTAAACTTTTTTTTTTTTTTAGATATTTGTTAGGCTTGAAATGAGTACAGCATCAAAATCTAGCTGAATAATCTTAGATTTGATTTATAATAATCTCCTGATTAGAAATATTAGATACATTAGGCCATATTTAAGCTATTTTCAGAATTCAGGATCAGGATTCAGAAAACTGTAAAAAAAAACAAAAAAAAAAATAAAAAAAAAAACAGAACGTTGAAGAGCTAAACAAATAAAAATGTTGAAAAAAAGAATCTTGTGATGTTTTGTTCGCTGGATCGTTTGTGTGATGGTTCTCCGGTGAGTAAAAATGAGTCAAAACAGTCTTGAAACTGGTTTTGTACTCAAAAGGTATCGGTTTATGGTCATTGGCCACCTTAACATACATGTGACATGCAGCACAATCATAATTTCTGCACATCGGAAAATACATAACGTGTGTGAGATCTAGGGTAGAAGTCAAACTAAACCTAGACACAAGGCTCTACCGAGAATATAAAATTAGTTCTACTTTCTCCAAACACACACACGACTTAGCTTCTATGATATCGTATAACTGTGTTCACACCCTCTGAGTTAAAAAGTTAATGTTTTTCATTACAAACTGCTCCTTTGTTGTTTTTTTTTCTTGAGTCTATTTGTTCCGTAAGAAGTTTTAACGACAGATATGGCATCTAAACTGAAAGACGACATTGTAAACTATGCCATACTGCATACTTTCTTTTTTAAATGATAACCAGTGACATTTAGATCCACTCTTCATATCATATAATATCTCAAATATCGTATATCGCACCGTCTGCTATCACCCCCCCCCACTTCCCCCGTTTCAAAAACAAATTCACGTACAAAAACCGACTAAAGCAAAAGCAGGGAGTACGTCATGTGATGCATTAAAACATTATCAAAATCCTGTACAACTCATCAGAACAATAATTAAAAAAATAAAATAGAACTGAATCTGGTAAAAGTGAAAGGTAACAGACGATTTCCATCATCGTCAACAACAACAAAGAAACATACAGTGAAATAAAACTGAGAAAAATCGACACAGGTTTTCTTTTCTGTTGAGACACATTTTGCCAAAAAACAAAAAACCAACAAAAAAAAAACAAACAAACAAAAAAACCAACAAAAAAAAACACCCATATTGTAAATAAACGTAAAAAAGACTTATTATTATTTTTTTTTTAGAGAAATCCATCATGATCATTTTGAAGGGTAATCAAATCAACCGCTAATCACGGGTTCACACTGTAATGTAAATTTGTTTAACACCAGTTAAATTCGACATAGTGCATAAAATTGATTTTATACATACATTAAACTCACATTATGCAGTTAAATACATCTCGCATTGGTTTTATTTCCATGGTCTGTGGCTCCCAGAAGCAAAGAATAGAATTTCATAATCATTTCTGTCTGTAGTAAATTTCAGATCTGACAAATAAAAAAAAAAAAATCAAGCATTGTTTTTTTTTTATATAGATTTTGGGAATCGAGTTAAATTCACGATCAAATACCGATTTATTGAATATGAATTAATATTCATGAATCGTTAAATGATTCTGCAAAAAAAAAAAATAAACACATTATGAATATAACAAAACCAATTTTTAGAAATCGTTTTGCTTTTTAACGAACTTAAAATTAGAAATAAAATCTACAAATCGGTTTATATTCATATTTATCTGATTCGATTCCCTTCAGTAAAAGAAAACTAAATGAAATTAATGTAATTTAGAATTTATTATTGAGCTGTAAACTTAATCTTATTATATCATTGTTATAAATCTGTTGCCTCTTAAATGTACTGTATGTAGTTATTTTAGTATCTACTTAAAAAAAACAAAAAAAACAAAAACAAAATGAAAACAATTCGATATTTCAAATCATTATTTTTGTTGTTAGATTGCTCGTCTTTTTAAAATGATATTAAAATAAAGTCAATAAAATAACAATTAAACAGCTGAAATTTTGTCACATATTTGGGAAACCAATGTCAAGGTAAATATTTATCTGAGCGTTTATTTGCTAATTATTATGGCAGAGTAGGCAAGCTGATTATGTTTAAAATGTTAGCATAACATGCTAAAAATCACTGAATTATGGCTGTCATTTTGGTCCACGCATTTATCAGTGAGATTCTGGAATATCGGCGTTCGGCCCGTCGTCCGTGTTACAGCGGTTCGCAGAAACGTTTCCCTTCTCGACGCGTCCTGATTGTTCTGATTGTGCAAATCTGAGTGGTTTCGAATTAGCCGGCTAAATATTATGACCTGAAAGAGTAGAGAGAAGTGTGTGTACGAGAGCCCTCACTTCAGGGTGTCCTCTCAGAAACACGACAACAACAACACACACTATTAGCACGACCCCTCCCCCTTCCCTTCACCTCGTACAGTGACTCCCCATCCCCCGCTCCCCTCAGAGAGACACGGCTAATTCTGAAGCTTTCCAAAAAGAGCACAATGGTGCTGATTCACAAAGTGGGCAATCAAAAAGAAAAGAAAAGAAAAGAAAAGAAACTAAGCGAAGGGGGAAGGGAGAGGGGTGGGGTAGAAGAAATAATGTAAACCGTACATATTTACATGATGAGAAATTCCATAAACAGAACATAAAAACCACCATCTGAAAAGTACTGATTAAAATATCTCTCTTTTCGCAAAAACAACAAAAAAAATGAAACGAACAAACAAACAAACAAAAAAAAAGCAAACGCGTTGCCAGATCGGATCCGGAAATGAGCCGTGTGAATGGTTCAGTCCAGTTCAGTGCGTATGGCTGTACGTAGCGCTAGTAAACACAGAGCAGGGAGCTGAGAGCCAGCACCAGGAACCCACAGGACAGCAGAGCTTCTCCTCCTCCGGTGGTCCCGTACTGAGCTGTGTTAGGAGCTGTGAATGAGACACACACACACACACACACACACACACACACACACACACACACACACACACACACACACACATACACAAACCTATTACTCATTTTATTCTCCTCCTTGCAGTCAGTCAATCCCTGTACTGAAGCTACACAAACACTGTATGATAACAAAACTGTTATCACAACATCATGATGATGTCAGGACTCGGTGAGCTACGTCAGGACATTCTTACTCCGTCATGCCATACTGATACACAATAAGTCACTCTACATATACAGTAATTGTCATAAGGTTGCCTACATAAGCCCATCCTCAATACTACACATTTATAACGCCTCATCCCAACAGGCATAAGCTGTCCTTATGAGTGGCTCAAGTCGAGTGACGTTACTCAAAACAGTGTTCATAACGCTACATAGAACCTACACATAGTAGATCAGGTCAGTTACACAGTCCAGAAAGTTTTTACACACACTCTCGTATACTTTTCATTTATGTCAGTTTGACTTCACAAATATTTTGTTATTTGCAATCTCTGATAGCTTGTTGTCGTTGGAATGAGACTTTACGAACATTTATGATCGTTAGATGTCAGGAAAGAGAGAAAAAACAAATATCAGCAAAAGTCTGTGACGCTGAAGTGTTCATAAGGAGACATAGCAGCTACATAAAGCAATCCTGGCAGCAAAAGCTGTCACAAAGCCTTTTTCCTTCAAGCATCATTCAATCTTTTATTAACTGTAAGGTAAGTTGACATGACACCTGTGTCATGTTACATAAGGCTGATATGACACTTTCCAGACTGAAGGACTTTTGTAGCTCAGATGACTGGGACTTGTTACGCGGTCCAACATGTCATAATATTATGTCACTTGACGTCTGTCAGCTAATGCCCCTGACATAAAGCTTTTAACAACGATTATGCTGATGTAAGTCGCCATGAAGGGCTTATGTAGGTGTTATAGCCATAACCAGTGAACATTACCTTGAATTCTAGTTTAGCTCAGAGTTTATGAACATGCCATGTGGAGTATAGGAACATTTACATCACACACACTCACTCACTCACACACACACTCACACACACACGCACACACACACACACACACACACACACACTCACTCACTCACTCACTCACTCACACACTCACTCACACACTCACTCGCACTCACTCACACACACACTCTCTCTTTCTCTCTCACACACACACACACACACACACACACACACACACACACACACACACACACCCTGGCCTGAGTGTATGCTAATGAAATGGGGCTCTCCTAAAATGTGATGAGTCTCATAAATTTAGATGAATGAGCCAGAGATCCGAGCGCTCCGTGAATGGATTAGGAATATATATATTTTCCAGCACATCTGAAGACACCATCGAAAGGCATGAAAAAAAAACAACAAAAACTCAAAAATGGAAATTTCTGCTGAAAGTTTTCGAGTTTGAAATAAAAGCACACCTCCAATTTTCACTTCACAGCCACCGGGCTTTTTACACCTCGTCTGTGATGGGGATAAATTACACGTTCTTTTACTCAGACAGGCGAAAGCGCTGGCCCGGAATGGGACACGGACGTGGACACGGACGCGGATGTGGAGAGAAGCAGAAATGAGTAAGGGGCTGGAAAATGGAGCAAACTGGGCTGATGGAAGGAAGATGCATGGTCAGGTTGGGGAAGAGAGGAAGAGCGGAGAGTGGAAATGGCCCTGTGGGCTGCGCCTTCGCTCGGCCTCTATCCACAGTGCCGGATAATGACACACTTTTTTTTTGTGCTAGGCAGTGGGAGTAGAGCTTGTCGCCATGGAAACAGCTCACATCCTGCGCTGGCCTCTTTGCCGGAGTTAGAGGAGCGTGTAAGGACCCACCGACGGAGAAAGAAACCTTTGCGGAGCCGTGAGCACCTGCCGAGCTGTGCGGATTGTACGAGCGATTCATCCGTACGTCCGCTTCATCGCTTATCTTTATCGTCAGAGTGTCCCGTCTCATCCGAATCGTCAGCAGTGTCGGATGTAGGGTTACGCCGGGAACAATTTATTTATCCGAGAAGTAATTAAAGAAAGCAGGAATATTACCTGCTCAGTGGCAGCGTGACTGTCGGAGGCTTGTTTAATATCCCACTGGGTCCAAGCCGGTCCCTGTTGTTTTGACGGTGCAGGTTGTTACTGCACTTGCTGTTTTAATTAACTTCAACCCCCCCCACACCACACACACACACACACACACACACCACACACACACACCACACACACACACACACACACACACCACACACACCACACACCACACACACACACATGACCAGAGAACCAGAGACCGCCATGATCCTAATTATTCCTCTCTCTAACTATAGTCATCCAGACTGAAAGGAGAAGATTACAGCGAGGGCTGCAATGCCCCAGGGTTACGACTCCTGCTTCTTTCACTTTAAATCTTTCTTTAATATAAAATGAATAAAATAATAAATGCCACATGCGGAAGATTATTTTGCTTTAAACCTTCTGTCCTGAAGTGTTTTATTTTTATTATTCCACAGCAATTCTCCAATAATGTTGATTTATTAAAGGATGAAACCTTGGCTATTCGTGCGCATATCGACTGTGACATCACAACCCGACCTTGTGTAGCTCCGCCCCCTCCCCGGATCAAACATTATGCATTCATTCATTCATCTTCTACCGCTTATCCGAACTTCTCGGGTCACGGGGAGCCTGTGCCTATCTCAGGCGTCATCGGGCATCGAGGCAGGATACACCCTGGACGGAGTGCCAACTCATCACAGGGCACACACACACACACTCTCATTCACTCATACACACACACACACACACTACAGACAATTTTCCAGAGATGCCAATCAACCTACCATGCATGTCTTTGGACCGGGGGAGGAAACCGGAGTACCCGGAGGAAACCCCCGAGGCACGGGGAGAACATGCAAACTCCTCACACACGAGGCGGAGGCGGGAATCGAACCCCCGACCCTGGTGGTGTAAGGCGAACGTGCTAACCACTAAGCCACCGTGACCCCCTGGTTAGCGTTATGCATTAGTTTAAATACTAATAGCATTTTATATACATTAAAATAGAGAAAATGTAAATCTTTGGTAAAATGTGTTAAATTCGACACAAACGGCAATCTACTGAAGGCGTTGTGTCGCGCACTGACCTGCACGCCGCATACAAATAGCCCCATTTCACACTGGGATGCTTCAGCCGTAACTTGGGATGATGGCTGCAGAGGTGTAGAAGCGAGAGAGAAAAGTCAGCGCATCGCACCGAGAACCTAGTTACGTTCCGACGGGAGCGAGTCGTCATGAGCCTTGTTATTCTTGTGCGAGCGGAAAGCCGGAATTAGTCCCTCTCTGTTTCTGTATATTTGCTGTGGTTGATTTAACTAGCCACTTAAGTGTCTTTCTGCATGATGGTGTCGGTGGATAAAATGGCGCAGGATGAAAGCGAGGGTCAACAGCCCGTTAATCAGAGAGCACTTTTTAATCCCACCATTCCTGTTGACTGGCACAAAACTCTTGGCTAAGCTGCTTAATGAATTCTGCTATTCAGTCCAAGGCTTTCCTTCTCTCTGATAGTCAACCAACAGCCTCCTCATCAACACATCAACACACCCAGTTAGTAAGCTTGGATTTTGCGGATTAATCGGAATATCCTGCTGTATTAAAGCCAATTTATTGACACCGGATTCAATTAGACAGAATTTTTTAATAAAGATGTGAAATACGCTGCAGAGGTTTGAGCTCTCGCTAATGAGTTCACGCTGGTCATCGTTTTTCACCCTGAACACAAAGGAACGGATCGGTAAATCCTTCCTGGAACGTTTTCTGTCACTTCATATTCAAAATAAAACACAAGACTAGCCATTCAACTGCGACAAAAGTAATGGCACCCTGTCAGGGTCGTGGGGATAAAATAGACCCAAATGCAGGACAGCTAAAAGAAAACTACACCAGGTTACGTATGTAACCCGGTTCCCTGAGAAGGGAACGAGACGCTGCGTTGCTGGCCACGCCCCAGGCATCCGTTCGCGCTTCCTTCAGACAAAGAGAGCTGGAGCAGCGTGACGTAGATGCCCTTATATGGACTTACTGGCGAGTAATTACTCCGTCACATGTCCTTTCCGAGCCATTAAATGGCGTGTGTGCACACAGAGCTTCAGACACAACTTCCTCAAAGAAGCATTCCCATAGCGTCAGCACTGACGCAGCGTCGAGTTCCCTCGAAAGGGAACAGGGTTTATTAACTAAAAAAAAAGATGAAACAGGACAAAGACGACAGCAGACACGACTAGAAGGAAGGCAACAGAGGATTCAGCGCTGCTCGAGGCAACACGGCTCAACTAAATACTAATAACAATCAGACACATAAGGAACAGGTGTGCAGAGGCGGGGAGGAAGAGACAAGGGCCGGGGCAGACACGTGACACAAAACATAAACAACTGGACATGGCCAAAGTCCGGGCGGAGTCCTGACAGCACCCTGTAAAAGCTCGAGTTGATGTCGTGCCATTTAGCTGTCGTTTTATTATCATCAGCTTTCTTCGCCTTTTATGGAGTTTTGTGGGCGGAGCTAAAGGTAAATCCGCTATTCCCTGTGCCTGAACGTACTCGGGCTTTTACCGCTGCTTTACAGTATTTTACTAACATTCACATAAGTATGAAGATAATCAGAGAAATGTTGTAACGTAACAAAGCACAGTAGCGAATCAGGCTCAACTTCAGGGATTCGTTCATTTACTACACGGTTAATGTAACATGAACGTAACTGTACATAAACAGGTCTCTACAGAAAAACCCGCACGGTTTAGCTTCCCGCCGATCGGCTCACCAGTACACATCACGCTGAGATGCACGACCACGTGTCCTAATATCCATACAATGACTGACGACCTCTAAGACCACAAGGCAAGCTTGTATACAGCCGTGCAACAAGGGAAAACAAAAGACGGCTGAAAAAGCGAGAGAATGCTAGGAAAGGGCGTAATAATAATACTAATAATAATATTGCCTTGTGTGTGTGGAGTTTGCATGTTCTCCCCGTGCCTCGGGGGTTTATTCCGGGTACTCCGGTTTCCTCCCGCGGTCCAAAGACATGCATGGTAGGTTGATTGGCATCTCTGGAAAATTGTCCATAGTGTGTGAGTGTGTGAGTGAATGAGAGTGTGTGTGTGCCCTGTGATGGGTTGGCACTCCGTCCAGGGTGTATCCTGCCTCGATGCCCGATGACGCCTGTGATAGACACAGGCTC
>NC_062522.1:3804018-3829018 GCF_022655615.1 Tachysurus fulvidraco
ATGAACGTCCATTAGTGCAGCATCTCACTACACAAACTCAGCTCATTACACAACATTCTTTCTTTCTCTTTGCGCTTGAACACCGTCGGGGCTCGAAACGTTTATACGTTTATCGGTGAGAACTCGCGTGTGCTGTAAGGTGACGTGTTCTGATTGGCTGGAAAACTCAGAGCGCACATACAATGCAGCAATAAACAAAGTTAATTCAACTTTCATCTTAACTAATAATTAAATTCACTACTGTAGTTCAGCTGGGCTGGGGGAGGTTTATTAACATAAATTAACTCAATTTAATTCTACTCAATTATAGTAAGTTAACTCAATTAAGGTAATTCTAATTACTTAATGTAATTTAACTCTATTGATACAATTCTACTCAATTAACATACATTAACTCAGTGTAATTCTAGCTAACTAAAGTAATTTAACTCTATTTATAGAATTCTACTCAATTAACATACATTAACTCAGTGCAATTCTAGCTAACTAAAGTAATTTAACTCTATTGGTACAATTCTACTCAATTAACATACATCAACTCAGTGTAATTCTAGCTAACTAAAGTAATTTAACTCTATTAATATAATTCTACTCAATTAACATACATTAACTCAGTGTAATTCTACTCAGTAATTTAACTCGATTAATACAATTCTAATTAACTAAAGTGATTTGACTCAATAGATGTAATTCAGCTCAATGTACTTCTGCTAAATGTATTATATAATTAATTACATTGCTTTAATGTAACTGTCACAAACTAAAGTGACCTAAGGCAATTCACATAATTGAAGTCGATCGATGTAATTCTAGTCTGCTAAATTAAACATAATTATGTCATTTAACTAAATTAACTAAAGGGATTGTACTCAACTAAAGCAAATGAACAGAATTAGCTTAATTCTACTCAAATAAAGTAAATGAACATTATTAAACTCAGCTAAAGTAATTGAACTCGATTAACATAATTCTACTCAACTAATGCTGTTTCTCTCTATTAACATCGTTCAAATCGATTACATAATTTGACTCAATAGTGAATTTGAAATGAAATGATTGAATGTAAACTGTAATATTTGGTCAGTATGTACAGTATTATACAAGCATACAGAATGTTTCCACTAAATGAAAAGAAACTAGATATTATTGTCACTTTTGAATACATTAATAAAAGAAGTAACTGTGTTGTAATTTCTGTGGAATAAAAGGCCACCGGTGTGGATTATTTCCCCAGAACATCACAACACAGTGTTTTATTCCTTACACAACTCAGTACAGTATTTTTACAGTACAATTAATAGGGTAACTAAATCTCAGCAGGACGTCAGATTCACAGAAGATAAGAAAATCAGCTGAAATGCCAAACTCTATGTTTCTGTGGATTGCTGCTTAAACGAATCTATTTTCTGCAGCACGACAACACAACAACAACAATAACAACAGAAGCCCCAAAGTGAATCGGTTCCCTGACTGCGTTTCCCACGACTCACAGAAATGAGACTTTCATCAGAGTCTCTGGGTGAGACGTGCTATTCGTCTCCAGAATAAACCCGCATCAATCACCCAAATGTCAACAAACAAAGCAAAGGACACACTATCAAAAACTAATCTCATGGCAGACATGTACAACAGAGAGAAATAAAGAACATACAGAGTAAATATCTCTCTGGGAGAAAAACATTTTAATGCCTCACACACACACACACACACACACACACACACACACACACACACACACACACACACGCACACACATACACAAACACACACACACACACACTCCTGAAGTTAGACTCAAACTAAAATCATATCAGTTTCTACAATAACGTGACACGGGCCCAAAGTCACTCCACAGTGGTGTTAATATGAAGGACTTTATTTTAATTTGTAGACCTTCATCACTATTTCTGTTTTTCTCTATAAATACTAAGAGTTTTATATTTATAGAAAAATTGAAAATGGTTCTTTATCCACACAAATGTTTGTATCTTCAAAGCTTCTCTTTCCTCTTTGTCTTTAAGTCCTGAATATGTAGTAAAGCCTGGAACTAACCACTGAGACTGGAGACTCCTTCCATGACTCTTAGGGCCTTTTTGCACCCGGTCACTTCATGTGTTGTCTCTGATCCGATAGCTATCTGATTGTTAAAACTGTCCCATTTACATCAGGCCACGTAAATGCGTCTCGGCGAATCGGATATCGATCCGATCTTTCTACCCCACCCCACCCCCCCCTCCCAAAATGCTAATTGAAATGGAACAAGCTTTGGTGTATGCGGTTTTCAGAATGCGATCGAAAAAAGAAGAAGTAAAAACTTGTTACGACGGTTTTGCTGCAAAATACCAAGTCGTCCATGTCGTCCATGTTATTTATTTCTGGTGTGATGCATGACTCGTGAGTCACCTACGAGTGACGTACTTCCGTTTGGGAGGGGTATAGCGCTGACGTATGTGGCTTGAACAACCACATACATTTACACCTGTCCAGTTTCATCTGTAACGCGTCCCAGACCACCTCCTGAAGGGGTTTGTACCATCGGGTTTATATCCGTCTCCAAAACGTTTCGGAGGAAGTGACCAGGTGTAAAAAGCCCATAAAGATAAACCCATTCCTGCTTACAGAAAACTAAACCTCATCAACAATTACATGTTATTACTGGTGCTTCCGCTATACCAGTCCCTCTGAATGAGCTGTTACTATGGAAACGCTAACATTTCATATAAAGATTGATTAACGCAAACTAATCAAGCCTCCAGAACTCAACAGCGCTGTGGTGTAAATAATCAACGTTAACGGATTTGGAGTTACGGCAGCAGCCGGACCTTTTGTCATTAAATAAAGTCGACGTTTCGTCCTCTGTTTCAGAATCTAGGCTAATGCTAACAGTTAAGAAGGTACGATGATAACGTGAAGCTAGTCGCCAAATCGAGGTAATTCTCAGTATGTACATCCCTGTTCAGCACATGCAGAGTTTCTGCCTGCCTACGACATCGCACTTTCAAAGAGGATGAGATTAAAGGGCGTAGCGGCAAGGCGAGGATTCAATTATTCACTAAAGCTGCCAGAATGTGTTCTTGTTAAGAGGATCGCTCTTAGGCTTCAGTACTTTATCAGCAGGAGAAACTGTGTAGAAATATAATTTTCTTTTAAAAAAAAAGTAACCGGGTCACAATTTGATGAAATATTCTCCGTGATTCTTGGTTTAATAAAAACGAACAGTCCGCAATCCTGTTTCAGGGAACAGCATCTGGCGTGTTAAGACGAGACACATTAACATGCGTAGATTGGGTTCGGTTGTTAATTCCTCCAGAACTCCTGATTCGTGTGTTCAGGAGTTCAGAGCCTGAAGTTCCACGCCCTTCCACCCACAAGCTTCCTTAATCATCATTCCCCCGTATAGAGAGCAAACGAGGAGCTCAAAGAGGCTTTGTAAAGACGTGAACGTCATGCTGTAGCATCAGAGGAGCTTGGGCGATGGAGGATGTTCCGCCGGTGGGCGCGTCCTGCAGGGCTTGCCTCTTCATTTCAAATCATTTACAGCACAGAGGAGGTGAGACCTGGGAGGAGGCCAGATTAAAGAGATGATTAGCTCCATCCTGGTGAGAAGACGGAGGGAATGTGACGGTGACTGACAGAGGACCAGAGAAACAAAGATTAAAAAATAGATAGTTATAACAGCGGTTTTAAAGCAGATGGTGTCCAATTGTAGTCATGACAACCAACAATGCAACAGAGGAAAGCCCTTGACTATGGTTTTCATTTAGTGATGCTAGCATTAGCTTGCTAACACATGCTAAAAGGCTAATATATATCGATATAAGAATAGCGTAACAAAAAAACGAATAAAGGCTATTAAATGCCTACTGAGAATTGCTCCACATATACTCGTTGCTATGGTAACATTTCCTGTAAGAAAATATGGAAGGAGTTTCTAGTGTCAGAGCTTTGTCACAGTGATGCAACTTTTTCAGGATAGAGGCGATTACTCTTATTCAGCGAAACCAAACACTAATCCCTACTGCTCCTAGCAACCGATCACTAATCACTACTAATGCTAGCAACAAATCACTAATCAATACTAATACTAGCAACCAAACACTAATCACTTCTGCTCCTAGCAACCGATCACTAATCAATACTAATCATAGCAACAAATCACTAATGACTACTAATCCTAGCTACCGATCACTAATCACTACTAATCCTAGCTACCGATCACTAATCAATACTAATCCTAGCAACCAAACACTAATCACTACTGCTCCGAGCAACAAATAACTACTAATCCTAGCAACCAAACACTAATCACTACTGCTAATAGCAAGAAATCACTAATCACTAGTAATCCTAGCAACCAAACACTAATCACTACTGCTCCTAGCAACCGATCACTAATCACTACTAATCCTAGCAACAAATAACTACTAATCCTAGCAACCAAACACTAATCACTACTGCCAATAGCAAGAAATCACTAACCACTACTAATCCTAGCAACCAAACACTAATCACTACTGATCCTAGCTACTGATCACTAATCACAAGTAATCCTAGCAACCAAACACTAATCACTACTGCTCCTAGCAAGAAATCACTAACCACTACTAATCCTAGCAACCAAACACTAATCACTACTGCTCCTAGCAAGAAATCACTAACCACTACTAATCCTAGCAACCAAACACTAATCACTACTAATCCTAACAACCAAACACTAATCACTACTGCTCCTAGCAACCAAACACTAATCACTACTGCTCCTAGCAACCAAACACTGATATTTTTCAACTTCTGCTAGCAGCAAATCACTGATCACTACCAAAATACCGACTCTCACCATTGTTCCTAACAACCCATCACTAATCACCAAAGCCATTTAACTTTTATCCAGTCAAAGAGCTTCAGTGGTCCGAGAGAACATCAAAATATTTAATATCGTGTAACAAAATGTCAAAATTCCAGGGTCAAAAATAAAACATTTTTATAATGAACATTTTGTCTGAAAGGCTGAATGTTTCACTTCAGAGTTTAACTTATTACAGAAGATCCGTCGTGTCGCTAATAAAACCCGAGGCCGAACCGATAACCTGGTTAAACAGTCACGGGTCGTTCGATGGTCCGGAAAAACGGTGACATTTCTGAAATGTCATGATCTTTTCTAAACGTTATTTTCAACCCGGTAGGTTTTTAATGATCACTTGTAGCATTAACCACAAATTCTACTGCACTCAGAAGAACAAAAATATACAATAACTATAAGAACGCTGTTGGTGTGGTTGGAGATGCTAATGAGTCACGCCGAAGATGCAGATGTTTAGATGCGTGAAACGAAGAGAAGGAAGGAAGGGAATAGACGAGTGGTGGAGGTCAGCACATGGTCAGAGTAGTGCAACATTTTTCCTTCATGGGGATCAGGGATAATTGGATGCCAGAATAAGAAACAGCTCAGCCACGCTCGGCTGGACCTGAGTGTATATTCCACTCCAGTGTACAGCCTAATGACAGAAATCAAGCTGCCTAAACCTGGAAGGTAGAACCAGGGTGAATATTTTTATTAAAAACGAGGTGAGAACAAATTGCTGGGTGTTAATGTGAAGAAAGGAAACTCTCTCTCTCTCTCTCTCTCTCTCTCTCTCTCTCTCTCTCTCTCTGTTCTTTTGTGCAGCGTGTTTAACAAATACCTGCTGACTATATAGACTCCAGAAGTTTCTTATGTTAGCGCATATTATCATTAAGTAGCATCACACTGCTTCACTTGTTTGTTTTTTTTGTTTGTTTTTGGAGCACAAATAAACAGCCGTCTCACCAGAAGACACACGCATTTTATTTCTTTCAGCCAATTGAAGAGTTTTGACGAGCATCAAAAGTCATCTGATTGTTTTTTTTTCTGCAATTTTACAAAAAAAAAAAAAAAAACAACTTTCCACATGTCAAAATTCTAAGCTGAAATATAAAACATACACAAGTCTGGAGCTAAATTAGCATGTTGCTAACTGAAGGTGATTAGCCATGTTGCTAATAAAAACCTGAGACTGTAATGCAGGAATCTTTTACTAAATTTTTATGTATTAATCTTTATATCTGTTTTAATTTATGTCTGAGATGAGGAGTAAATTTTCACATTAAACATATAGATTCGCTTTGAACCTGTAAAACACGCTGTCATTTATTTGTTAGCCTTTTGATTAGCTCTTTTCTTCCCTGTCTGACAGCACAGAGTCTAACGGCTAATTTCTCTGAGCTCCAAGACAAAACCTGCTGCATGTTTATGTATTTTTTTCACATGAATGTAGGTGTGCTTTAACCGGAAAGCCAATTACGGGGCTCAGGACCTACAGAGTCGCTACACGCTTTGAAACTCTGTAACCACAATAACTACACTGAGTTTTAATCCGAGGTCATTGTTCATGTAGCTGATGCTTTTAGCTTTTGTCTTTATCGAGACAATTAAGTGTCTTGCGGACGATTGCAACAAATGCAGTAACAGTAACACAAAGCCTTCACAACTGAGCCATTACACTCTTATTGTTCTCCTTTACTGCAATTTAAAAAAAAACATAATACCGTCATGCCGTATTGACCCGTAATGTATTGCATCATGGGTAACTTCTGTCACGTGACTCATTACGTTCAGGAAATGTTTTTATGAATATTTATGAATAAATCACAAAAAGTGCAAATAACTTTAGGAACTTATTAGAATTCGTTACTACAGAAACAAGTGCAAACTATTCAACACCTCCCGACCAATCAGAATCCAGACATCGATCATGCTCTCTGTTATAATGCCTTCTAACGCACCAGATCACTCTCCGTTACTTAAAATAAAACAGAAAATACAAAAGAATGCCTTTACATTTTTTCAGCATTTTACAGTTACCATGACAACCCTATACTAGACAGTCGAGTGCTATAGATTGCAACCGAGACCCAAGATATTACCAGTGAAATGTGGATGTAATCTGCGAAAAGACAGAAAATCTAAGGGAAAAATCAACAGTTTTCATTACCGCTTCAGCTTCTGGACCTGATCTTAAGGCAGTCTGTGATATCTGGCAGAGGTAATATCGATAAAATGACTCCTAAGGGCATCTAAAAGGCGTTCAGTTGAAATAAAGGAAGTCAGACACACTTCTGAAGACAAAGTGTGGATGTGCGAGTTATTGGAGAATATTTCAGGAAAGTGGGGGCGCACATTTTCGATTGCTTCACACGAAACAATATATAAGAGCTTTTGTTAAACCTTTGTTCAAGGAAGTGCAAACTTTTGCACCGAGTCGTGACGGTTTGAACGATTCCTTGTGGTGCAGAACTGCACTCCAATCCTCGGAACAGCTTCTGCAAATATGCTGAAAATGCTAAAGTTTGCAGCAAACCGCTCCCACCCGGAGACAACAAAAGCCTCGTTGCCACGACAACCCCATGGCGAGTCTGATCTAATTTCTTAGCCGACAGTTAAAAAGTGTTAGCTTTTGTAAAACGTGAGATCTTCATCCAACTAGCCGAGCAGCAGCAGCACTGAACCGTCCTGATTCGAACGTCAATGCACGGATCCGCGACTGAAGCCCACATCAATGACTCTCTTTCTGAGGAAAACAAGAAGCTCGGGTCAACGACACCGGAATTCGTTTTCAAAGCCGCACAGCTGTCAATCACACGAGCCGTGTGATGGGAGGATTTGTGATTCCGCACAACATCACTTCACATCTCGCGGGCCGATCGCCATTATTCTGAAATGAAAATGATAAACATTATGTGAGATCTGACCCCCCCCCCCCCAGTTCCTCCCCCCTTCCAGCCATGACTTTTTCCTTCTTCTTCTTAAGTAGAGCTCCACCATTTCACCTCATCCATATGAAACAGTGCTGCAAACCAACCCACTAATGATATTCCCTCTTTGCAAAAACCATTTAAAGGCAATCTCATTTGCATTTTAAATTCGCCGGCTATCATTTGCATTCATACACTGTACTCCTGGATCCGAATAGCAAAGAAAAGAAAAAAAAAAAGAGTTAAAACAACGTTCGAGAGATAGCGCGCACGGCCGAGTCGGTTGCTTTGATCATGTACTCGGGTAATATACATAATTATGTATGGTTATATATGGAGTGGGGAAAGGTAATGCTGGAAATGGGACAGAATTGAGACTGACAAGATAAAAGCGTTGGCAAGATCAAGAGTGCAGATGATGAGAGGAGGGAGTTAACGGAGACGTGAACGACAAGATGGGACCCTGTCAAAACGAGCACAGCTATGCAGCATCCCACTGAAGGTCTGCAAAAGAGGCTCCTAATGAGGGAACAGTAGACCATCTAATTCTCCATCACTTCAGCAGGAACTACTCCTGAGGTCCCGGTGATCCTGACCCCTTCTGCTCTCCAGCCCAGCTTGATCCAGCTCTTCTGTTTGAGGTTCGCTCAATGCTGCTGAAGATTGTCCACATAGACACCCTGGAGATACACGAGACTACTGTAGATGGTAGAGTTTAGAAACCATAAATAATGGCTTTGGACCTCTGCACTCAAGTGATAAGTTCTCCATAACTTCTTCAAGATTTCTCAGTAAAGCTAGAATGAACCTCCTGTCTACACACCTGCACTTTCTAAGCACAGTTATAGAAAGGAAATGATTTGTAACCCCACTCTGTGGTGTCACCCAGATAAGAAGGAGCTTCCCTTTTGTGTCTCGTTCCTCTTAAGGTTCATTCATTCATTCATTCATTCATTCATTCATTCATTCATTCATTCATCTTCTACCGCTTATCCGAACTTCTCGGGTCACGGGGAGCCTGTGCCCATCTCAGGCGTCATCGGGCATCGAGGCACGATACACCCTGGACGGAGTGCCAACCCATTACAGGGCACACACACACTCTCATTCACTCACACACACACACTCACACACACTCTCATTCACTCACACACTCACACACTACAGACAATTTTCCAGAGATGCCAATCAACCTACCATGCATGTCTTTGGACCGGGGGAGGAAACCGGAGTACCCGGAGGAAACCCCCGAGGCACGGGGAGAACATGCAAACTTAAGTTAGTACATAACAATTACGCTAGTTATAATTTTATATATTTCTAAAAAAAACAGCTTGTCTATTGTTATAGAGCTATATACATAATTAAATTACTGATCATTTTCCTACAGTACAAGTGAAATACCGTAAACAAGATGCAGTTAAAACAAAAAGGTATGTTTGCTTTTTCTCAAAGAAAAACAAAACCCATCCTTCACTACAAGCTAGTGGAACCAAGATACCTAAAGGCTCTAGGTAACGTAACGGTCTAATAAACACAAGGGCATTAAGAATAATGTTATATACACGTTAAACCAGAGCCGATTTTGGTTTCAGTATTCAGGTAAAATACTCCAGTCATGACGATCTCGATCTTTCCCGACTCCAAACATACTGCCGTGTGAGGAAAGCGGCAGGGGAAAAAAAAGCACAACGATGATATCTGCACTGGCAGGATATTTTATGATGCAGGTGCAACATACAAAACATTTTAGTCTCCATTATAGCGCAGCGGGATCTGGAAGCCCCCCAGGCCCAAACAAAGGAACGGTGATTGGGATTGGGAGCGATGTTCACACTGAGGGTTGAGGGAAATGTGAGCATGGTGTTTAATAGACAGCACAGAGAACCAGCCCCGGAGTGAGAGAGCAAGAGAGAGAGAGAGAGTGGATATAGGAGAGCAGGAGAGGGTCTGATGATACAGCACAGGACAGGACCACTGGGTAGGATGAATGAAGCTTTGCTGTTTCCTGTCTGTAGAAATACAAGACACGTCGAAGGATGCGCAGCGCTCGAGGCTAAAGATTAATCTGCAGCGGAGGATTTCGGGGCTTGGTGGGAGGTTCGAGGTCATGAAAAATGCTTTCAGTTTCTTGAGAAAAAGCTGCACCACAGTGGTGGTCAGTGTGGTTCCTCCTGTATTAGCGGGGAGCTCCTGAGGCCATCAGGCTTGAGTTCACAATCCACATAATCTGCCAAGCCAGACTTCAAGCTTCACTAGAAATCTAGCAGATATTCGTCAATAAACACCTTCAACAACCAGCTACTTTCAGATCTCCATACAGCCTCACAACCCGATCTCAAACAAACGTATCCGAAAAGCACCCACATCCACACAAAAACCTAAAACTGGCAGACAACCAAACAGAACAGCCTTTTGTCAGATAATCTCATATTCTCACTGCTAAGTTCTTCAAACAGAACTCTAATAACTACAAGCTCACTGTTTCCTTGTTGTTTCAAAGTTTATTTGGAGGAGAGCCAGTAATCTCTCAGTTAACCCTGAAGATCCCCAAGCTTGTGGCCTGACGAGTCTACACAGGGTATCACCTACTCTATATCCTGTGGGAGGGGCAACTGTTCATGACTCAACAATTCAAGTTACTGTTAGAAGTGACAATCTGGCTAATGATGTCGCTTTGTAGAAGCCAACATTCTGTTTTCCTATTTAAGCTTAGACAAGGATTTATCAAGAGTAACTCCTCCTCCTAGGGCTTTCGAGCTACATGCACCAAATTCGAATATGTCGTAGAACCTGGTCTGAAGCTTGTTGTTGTTACTTTTCTAAGCGATCCGAGTTCCGGTACTTCTGGTACCGGGTCTCAAAGTGGCCTTTTTTCCCATAGACTCCCATTATAAACTTTGGAGGTTTATAACTCGACAAGCTTTTGAAATATCTACACCAAACTCGGCCAGCTCCTTTAAGGTGAAACTCTGAACAAAGGATTAAATTGGTGTAACGACTGGCCTTTCGGTTGTGCCGCAGCCCCGCCCCCAATATATGCAAAATCAAAAAACTGACATGTGATATGTGATATATCAAAACGCTCAGAACAACGAGGAGAACTTTCTTACGGGTATTCTGATAACGTCACGTCACGTCACCTCATGTGATGTCACGTGAAAATCAAATATTAGCACAACATGGACATATAATATATCAAAACACTCAGCACAATGAGGGGAATTACCTCACGTGTATTCCGGCGATGTCACTTGATGTCACGTGATGTCATGTGAAAATCAATAATTAGCACAACATGGACATGTGACATATCAAAACACTCAGCCCAATGTGGGGAACTTCCTCAAGAGTATTCGGATGACGTCACATGCTCGTCTCCACTCGCCTCCAAATGTATTGGCACCCTAGCTTTCTTCCACTTGCCTCCAAACGGTAACACTGATCCTTATGTCCACTCGCCTTCAAAAAAACACCGGCCTTTGCGAATACTTTCTTTGTCAAAGCCAACATCAGAGTTTGTCATTACAAATATAGTTTCCTTCTACTTCAGTAACAGCTAAACAAACAGGTAGCTGGAATTTGATGATAAAATGCCAGATGTTTTAATAAAGCTGAATGGCTAACTAATGGATCCTTATACGTCGCAAAGCTTCATGAATGTTCTGTTAGCAAAGTCAAACAAAATGCAGGTAAGATAAACACATGTAGCTACAGTAAGTTTTCCAGCTTAACTTATTAGTTTTTATCTAATTAGACTAAGGGGGAAAAAAGTGTCTTCTACTGCCCTCAGGCAACACGGCCGTGTGGTCTTAGGTGCTGGATTTAGGCATTATTATCTTTCACAAGGATGGGTTTAAATCCCAAGGCATCATGGCATGCATAAGGGTTGTGGAATCTTGACACCTCAAAGGCTTTAAAGTGGTTCTGGATCCAATGCCATGGGGGATGTGGTTAGGGGGCTGTTCTACCAATCAAAAGGTTGTGAGTTTGAATCCCCCATCCACAAAGCTCTCACTGGGTCCGCTGCCACCGTGCAAGGCCCTTAACCCTTAATTGCTTAGCTGAATTAAAATGAGATTAAAAAAAGGTAAGTTGCACTGGATACGAGCATTTGCCAAATGCCATAAATGCCTTGTTAAGGTGGAGCCTTGACCCAACCTGCTCCAGGGGCGCTGCATCATGGCTGACCCTGCACTCCGACCATAACTTCCAAAGCCGTGATATGTGAAAAAAGAATTGAGCTGTACTGTATATGTGACAATAATTAGAAGTAATATTATGGTTAGGGATAACCTAACCCTAACGCTAACGCTAACCCTAATATTAACAATGCTAGGTAGCTGTATTACATACAGTACGTAACTCTGTGCTGTGACACTCAGGATTCAGACGGATTCTTCAACATGATTAAAGGGTTTTAGTACAAAGGTGGAAATTCAGACTCAAATCCAGAACAGTTCAAGTGAAGCAACAAATCCCAGAGAAATCGAAGTCTGTCACAAGCAACACAAGAGTCTAAATAAACGAAGGAAATGTACGAGCCCAATCCAGACATGGGGGAAAAGGGAAACAGGTCAGAAATCCAACACAGAATAACAGCTAGAGATAAGACACCTCATGCGACTCACAGGACAGAAGATCAGCTGGCAGGACTGAGCGCCAGGCCATCAGCGTGTCCATCAGCTTTATATACTGGACCGTCCCTACAGGATTGGTGAGGGGTTTGTGATTTTGTGATGTGGTGCGTTTTCATGCTTTTATTGTAGAAAACTCCTTGAAAACACAAGCACAGGATTCTTCTTTTAAACTCCAGTAAAGACACACATGTAATAACCTTCTACATGAAGTGTCTGAATGCATGTCGTGATGATGTCACATACTGTAATACGTCTCAGAACAAATCGGCAGTCATGCTGAAAAAAAAAGGATCCCCAGAATATCGAGGAGTCAATCGCAAAGGATAATCCAATGACTTGGTGAGAGAAATGTCTTCGTTTGATGCTTCAATTTAGCTAAGATATTTTAGCGAGCATCTTTGTTGCCTGATGAGCTAGTTTAATGTTTTACAATTTTAATCACAAGTAAGAATCACTAATAGTGGCTCTGTGGTAATGACTGGTTAGTATAATAAGAAATCCCATTTTTTTCTGCTATGCCAGAGATATTTTTGTTTCATGAAACTTGGCGTGAAACGTCCGGAACGTTCGGCCCTCCGCGGCGCACATAATCCCAGCCAGACTTTAGCTTTACAGAAATATCCTGAAAAACCTCCTGAGACAAAATATGTGCAACAAATATTACAATAGGAAAAAAGGGAAAGAGTAACAAAACCTCCATGCGCATGGTTCGATTCCTCGAATTTGCAGTTAATGGACACACATTCATTCGCCACACATGTGGAGGAAATTAAAACCCGTATACAAGATGAGGGAGTTCGTACACTGACCCAGACGTGATAAGGCTTTAAAGGAATGCGAGCTTTCCGAGTGTTGTGTAAGGCTCGGCTTTAGCGAGTATCGGAACCTCGGATCTATACGGAAGGAATCAGCATGCAGAGCGAGGAGCGCTATTGATTTCTGAGCTATTCCTGGACTCATGTAAACACAGAATCATTTAGATTGGGGATGTCTTCAACAAACGTGCACAGCACCTCCGGACGAGCAGCAACAGTGCGAACCTCCACGCTCAGCTTTATAGCTGTGTACGATCTAGAGGTCGAGTATAATATACAAAACCATCAGCTTATCGCCCAGAACCAGAGACAAGGCCAGTTTCATTATTTTTTTCTCCCTGCAGGATTCGCCAAAACGAAGGTCGGCTCGTTGTGCAAGAGGCTTTCTTCTCTTGATTCTTCCCTCCCTCGTACGTGATGAGTCCGATAAGCACACGTTGGAAAAAAATACGCTAACAGGATTACGGCCTGATAGACCCCCCGAGCCGCGAATGGTTCATTCACCCAAAAGAGAGAGAGAGAGAGTCAGAGAGAGAGAGACAGGGAGAGAGAGAGAGAGAGTCAGAGAGAGAGAGACAGGGAGAGAGAGAGGGACAGGGAGAGAGAGTGAGAGAGAGAGAGAGAGATATTATAGAGCGAGAGAGATCGAGATCTAGAGATACCTGTAAGAGTAGTTACGCCAAGTTAAGAGAGTGACTCTACTCTCTCTCTACTCTATCTATATCTATCTCTACATGTCTCGCTATCATATATCAGATACTCTATCTCTCTATCTACCTGATCTCATCTTTCCATTGTCTCTCTCTCTATCCTTCTCTCTAGGTCCACTTTATCCTCGTTTTTTTTTTTTTTTTTATTTTTTTTTTTTCGCTATCTCTCGCTCTATATATTAGCTACGTCTCGCTACATATCTTTTTCCAGCTCTCTGCCCTCCGCGATTGTTTCAAACCCACTTCTCCCCTATCTCTACCATCTCTCTCTTTTTTTTGTTTTCGTTTCCATCTCTCGACCCTGCCTCCTTTTTTCACTCTATCTATCTCTCTATCCAACGCTCTCTCTATCCCTCTTTCTCTCTCCCTCTCACCTCCCACTCCCGTCCTTCTCATCGCTCTCTCTCTCTCTCTCTCTCTCTTCTCTCTCGTCGCTTCTCTCTTCTATCTCTGAGAAGCATGAGAGGAGACCAAAACAGAGCAGAGACAATAGAATGGTGGGGGTGGGGTGAGAGACCAAGAGACTGAAACAGAGAGACAGAGTGAGACATAGAGAGACCAAATAAAAAGACTCAATATCAATCAATAATATATACACTTCGTCATTCATATTTCCAATACCTACCTTGAACTCTCTCTACTATGTTATACTATTTCTGTTTTCTTTCTTTATTTTTTTTTTTTTCGTATGAGAATAGTAGTAAGACCACAGAGCTTATAACAGAAGAATGTTCCAGTAAAATAGAGCAGTTTGAAAGGTGAATATTAACGTTGTCCAAATCTGAGCATTTAGTCTGAACAAAGCAGTTATTACATCCCACTGATTAATTAGTCATCAGCGCTATGATGGTGCTGCTTAAAACAGCCAGGATTGTGTAGAGGTTAAGATGTGTAAAATAACCATGCTTAAAGCACACCTCCACACGCCCCTGCAGGCATTTCCGTCATACATGGTACTGTACATTGGGCCTTCATAACACATTCATAAACACTTCGTAAAGTTTTTATACGCTGGGGTGTTTTGTCTTTATATGAAAGAAAACGGAAAAGTGCCATGTGTTGGGATGATGGGCCAACTGTCTGAAGGTTGCTTAAAACCTACATGCCTTCATAGCACATTCATAAGCACTACATAAATGTTTTATAAACACTTGTATTTATATGAACGATTAGAGAAGAGACATTCATCATCATTAGACTCCAACTGCAACTTTTCTTAAACCCTAAATCTATAGGCTTTATAAGATTTACACAGTACTGTACATTGGGTCTTTATATCATGTTCATAAGCAATGTATGAATGTGTTATAAAGCCATTTGGATTTCCTTTATATGAAAGACAAATGAACAGGATCTATCTGCATGAAGGCCACTCTGCTTGAGGATATGTTGTGTCTTCATAACCCATTCATAAGTCAATTTGTAGATGCCCATTTAATTAAAAAGAATGAGTTATAAGACTTTGTAGCATTTTACACACTACATGGGGCCTACATAAGTCAGTCATGAGCACTGCATAAATCTTTCATAAAGCAGTGTCTTTATGTAAAAGTCAAATCTATTTGGGGGTTCCCACTAATTATAAATTGAGTCATAAGACTTGAATTGTAAACACTACACTGGGCCTTCATAACACATTCATAAGCACTGTATAAATCTCACTTAAATCATTGTGGCTTGTCTTTATATAAAAGACAAGCCTATTTGAGGGTACCTGCTTACTTAGAAAATGGGTCATAAGACTGACCTGTACACACTACATTGGGCCTTCATAAGACATTCATAAGCACTGAATAAATTGCTATAGTATAAGTGGAATCAGAGGTAAAGAAACTCTGTGTCTCTACATGGTGACACGTGTCTCTACATGGTGACTCGTGTCTCTACACAGTGACACGTGTCTCTACATAGTGACTCGTGTCTCTAAATAGTGACTCGAGTCTCTAAATAGTGACTCGTGTCTCTACATATTGACACGTGTCTCTACATAGTGACACGTGTCTCTACATAGTGACTCGTGTCTCTACATAGTGACACGTGTCTCTACATAGTGACTCGTGTCTCTACATAGTGACTCGTGTCTCTACATAGTGACTCGTGTCTCTACATAGTGACTCGTGAAAACAAAAATGACACAAAGGCATTTTTAAAACGTCTGTGTTCATGTCAGAGGCATGAGATCCAAATAAAGTGTAAAAAAAATAAACTTCATAGTCTATCAGGATCAGTGATGTTCGTAACAGCTAAGTGAAGCGGTAATAAAGCTACCTTGCACACTTGCGACAGCTCAGATTCACATTAAGACCTTCAGCAGCTTCTCCACCTACAGGGAATGAGACTAGACCAGGCTAAGCTAATAGTAATAGCAATAACATTTTCATCGTCTTCATGATCGTTTGGCTGCCTGCGTCCATTAAACGGATGAAAGACAATCTCTGTCTCTTTATATCCACTCATAAACATTTGCTCATTGCAATATCAGAGCAGCATATTGTGTTGTTTTTCAGCGCTGCTAATGTGATTCGGTGTCGTATTGAGTAAATGTGAGTGGTATGCACATCAGCATGTTAATGCTTTTGCCCTCTAACCAACGCCACAGGAGTAATCAAAGTCAAGGTGAAAAAAAGTGAAAACAAACGAACGTACAGGAGAGACGGACTATCGCATACTGTCTGTCCTGTTGTAGAAAATATTAGAAACAAACAACCTAATTATGATCACATTTTTATTCAAAACAAGCACATGTCCATGGGCGATCTCTCTCCCTCTATCTCTCTCTCTCTATCTCTCTCTCTCTATCTCTCTCTCTCTGGTCTGAAAGGCAGTGGATTTGCAATGATAATCAGTATTCGTGTGCCACGTACGCCTGGCATATGTGCCACCATATGTCTGAAATCTTCTGGAAAAAAAAAAAAAGGTTTTATATTTACACGACTCACAAAGGACACGGCTCCATCCGGTCAGGTGAGTCCGAACACCGGCTCGTCCTTCATTTGGCCAGCTACAGCACAGGCATCTGGGTAATCGCCCATACCGTTCGCCAAATATATTATAGAGAGGCACGGAAAATAATGTCAGGTTAATAACATCCAGCTAATTGCTCATGGAGATGGTGAATAAGACACAGTGGGATGGAATAGCAACACTAAAGCATGGCACTTTAATGTGATTAAACACTGGAACTAAGCTCATTTACAAGGGTGAAGAATAGGGTGAAGAAATGGGGACAAAATTAGAACTGAACAAGATGCGTTGTTCTTACTGCTGAATACATGGAAGATGTATTTATACAGTATATAACCTACCAACAGTAGGCAAAAAAAAAGGCTACAAGAGACCAAGAAAAACAAGACTAATACATAACAAAATATAAAAGGCAACATGCAAGTAAAGGTTAAAAAACACAACAACCCTGAATCGAATAACACACACAAAAAAAAATTAAAACAAATACAAAGGTGAAAAGAGGCTAACAAAAGCAACAATAAGGTGAAGATAAAATTAAAAAATTAAAAAAAAAATAGCAGAAAAAACCTTCAACAAATAAAAGAATAGGATTACGATAAAAAAAAAAAAGCTGTACAAAGTTATTTCGTTTATTTATTTATTTATTTATTTATTTATTTATTTATTTATTTATTTATTTATTTATTTATAATTAAGAAAGCAACAACTGCCACCACAACATGAAGAAAAATAATAAAAACAAAAAAAGATCAAATCAAATCAAATCATTTTAAAAAGGTAAAATTAAAACGATCATAGATTTAAAAAAAATTGAAATAAAAGGCCTGCAGTAAGAAAAAATAAATAAAAAGATAAAAATAAAAAAATAAAACTTTTTAATTAAAAAAAGGATCTAATTAAAAATAGAAATGTTTATAATAATAATAATAATAATAATAATAATAATAATAAATGATATGCTAATTTCTTCATTGTGTCTAAAAGTATAAGCAGCACTAATAATTAAAAAGCAACATCAAAAAAGCAAGATAAGAGAGAACTGTACCGTCCTGCTAATCGAAAACAGATGTAAGGCTCATCAGTAAATAATTATCAGTTATGCAAAAAAGAAGAAAAAGAGCTGATGAGCTCTTTATAATTAAACAGTCATGATTATTCAGTAAAAGATGCAGACCGCACTGGATAATTACGCCATGTCGAGAGATTTCTCTGCCCAAAACCTCCAGGGTAGAACATACCATAAATAACTGCACTATGACACGAGCGCTGCATATCAAATGCAAAAATTCAGGAAATTACCCTGCTCCACTGAGGTCATAGAGCTACACAACTGCTACATTACCATTTAGGACAACCCTATGAACATCATAAAGTCTAATTGCAAAACGAGTCAGATGTCATAGAAGACACAGAGACGTTTATTCTTACTTAAGTTAGTTTGACATAACAAATGAATCAATAATGTGTTATAACACTATATTACAATGTCATAACTGACTTTGTAGCGCTATGCACTGTTATATAGAAACACCTACGGCATGTTAAGTTATGATCATCAGTCTGTAATTTATGGTACTTTGCAAGCTGATTTCATTGGAAAGTACTGAGAACTTACTTAAACCTTCAAGAACATACTATATAAGGACTGTCAAGACTGCATTCAACTGCTTATAACATAACTCCTGAGCTTACGTAGTTCATTTTGTTGACATTAGACCCTTGTGACACTTTTCAACTGACAATCTTATCTCAACAAAAAAACAAAATAGCCACATCACTACATAATGTGAGATCAGTTGTGAGACATGAGTCAGATCGTATAGGTTGACATAAGGTTGTTATGACACTTTCCAGGACTGATATCATTAAAAAGTCTGGAATTACCTTCTTTTTAAAAACCTACTGTACATAGCAACTAAACTACATAATATGACATAAACTTTGAAATTTCAAGTTTGCGTACATACTGTAACACCTCAGACAGGTTAAGTAGTGTTTTTTTTTTCTTTCATAAGGTTGTTATAACACTTTTCAGGCTGAAATCATTAGAAAGTCTTGACAACTGACATATTAGGATGAATTTATTGAATGATTGACTTTATTATAAGAGCTGTCCTAAAGATCTATGACCCCATTTAATGTCAAGTGTACATAACATCGGGTTATGCCATTTTTGCTATGACATATGATGTGTAAGATGTCATTATCCTTATGTCAACCTGATATTAAAACTCATGAATGTACTCTTTATGAGAGCTGCTACATATGTTTATTTCATTTTACTTCAGATCTCAAATTTCTTATGCAGCTCTTATGAACACTATTCTTAAATCAAGCGTTCTGCACAAAATAGCTCATTAGAAGGTGGTCCATGGCACAATATCTGACTTTCACACCTGCCCTGTTTTAGTCAGCGCTGATATTAGAGGCACTTTATATTTTGAGCGCTGATATTAAAGCCACCGTATATATTTCAGGTTTTTTATATATATATAAATAAATAAAATCTGGCAGGTGCCGGATTCGGAGCCGAGGTTCTCAGCGGAGTCCTCGGAGGAACCGCAGTCTTGTTCTAGTTCCTGACACGTGTGAGCCTGATGATCATAATCCTGCAGTATTTATTACCTGACTCAGGTGTGTTTGGAGCTGAGACAGAATATAAAATACGATGTGATCCCAGAGGATAGGACAGAGGAGTTCTGTGTAAGATTAAAGGAATCGAGGAGGAATGTGAGTTTATCTGTCATCTCACTCCACACGCAGAACATCGTCGAGTCATTTTTATTACGAAGACTCATTTCTTTCTGTGTAGCTTTCAGCAGAATGAAGGGGAAAGGAAAAAAAAAAACTTAAATCAGTTCACACACAGATGAGTATCTGATCCAAAAATAGCTCACGGCTCTGTTTTATTGCAAAGTGTCATTTAAATGAAGTTCATGAAGCTTCTTACTCTTTCCACTCCTACACTCTTCATACTCTACTGCAAAATATTTGAAATTGGGAATTCAATATCACTGCACAACTAAATGATGGATGTTTTTAGTTTCATAAATGCTTTTCTTAAGAAGAATAATCATTAACACTATGTACATTTGTTGGGGATCTACATTGGGCGTTCATTACGCATACTAAAACGTGCATACATGTGGTATTAAGCAAATCGATAGGGGTTGTTTAAGGGAGAAGACCCGTTAATTGCTTTAATGAGTCAGATGTTTCAGATTTGCATCTAATTTATATAGTAGACAGAGTACAAATGAGAAATGCAGTGCTTATGAATGTGTTACGAAGGCTTAACGTAGGTATCTTCCAAACAAATCAGATCGAACTGAGAACGACACTCAGCTATTACTGCTATTATTTTTATTAATAGTCAAGTGTTTAAAATTAAAATCCACTTCGTGTAGTTGATACAGTATATTCTTTAAAAAGGCCTATGCAGTGCTTATGAATGTGTCATAAAGGCCCAGTTTAGTGATATCTCAAACAAAGCATAATTAAGAGAAACGATATCTCGGATATTAAGATATCTCAGAGACGTGAATGCAATTTATATAGTAAATACGGTTTACTGAATAAACTGTGTCTATGCAGGGATTATGAACGTCTTATGAGGGCTCAGTGTATATGCAAACTTTACGAGAGAAGTTTTTATTACTGTAGGCTGAATGCTTTGACAAATGTTTGTAATGACTTATCTCAGAAGAAGAATGGCGTGCTTATGAATGTGAATTTACGAGAGAAGCACTCTAAGATATTAGAAGGAGCTGACTGAGACTCGCTTTCACAATAAATAGAAGATACATTTGTATGCAGTCCTTATGAATGTGCTATGAACACCTAATGTAGGTACCCTTCATATACAGCATGATCTAATAATCTTTATAAAAATGTTGCTTTGTCTTCCTCTTGCATATCACTTGATTTCCAATACCCACAACCCTACTCTACCCCCCCCCCCTTCTCTGATTGGATGCAGTTCGACGCTAATTAACCATCGTCTAATTCATTTACATATCCTGTCGAGTGAAATGCGCTACCTGTTTCCAGAAATGTTAAACCTGTCGTCATTCCCTCTCCCGAGTCACGCACTTCTACGACACTGCGAAATGACCTATAAATACAATTCGGAGCTGGGAAACAAAACAAGAACAGTAGGAACGCAGAGCCAGTTTATCTCGCTGATTGATACGCCGCTGCCGCTACTGGACCATGAAATTGTCATTTGTTCTGCAAGCCTTAAGTCAAATCAGAGTTAAGAGCTGCGGAGCGATCCCCGCTAGAGAAGAGAGGATCCCAGAGCTAATTAGATCTATTTCAAACAAACAGACAGATGAAAAAAGGGTGGAGTGAGAAGAAAAGACCTGCTCATACTGTATCTACAGGCATCCTGGGTAACATGGAGCATGTGGAGTGATGTTCAGGGATCGGTGGTGCTGAGTGACGTGAGTTTATCCTGAATGTACACACGTAACGCTGTGAAGTCCCAACACCACCCGTAATGATATGTCCACTAGCCCAGCAGGATAAATGCCAAATGCACTTAGCTACATAACACGTTTATTAGCATTCTGTGCGAGGTGAAGAGGCTGGACCACTCCTGAATAAACCTCTCCTGTCCATTAAAACTAAATCAAATTGAAATTCTTTCCTATCATGACCAGCGCTGTTGGAATGAACCATTTCCAGCCCTTCATCCAGTCACATGCTAGTTTTAGCTAATCACACTAGCTAATTTCTAGTTGAAGCTAGTCACATGCTAATTTTGGCTAGTCACATGGTAGGATCAGCAAGTCACACAAGTTAATTACACATATAGTTTCAGCTAGACATACACTACTTTCAGCTAGTCACGTTCTAGTTGTAGTTAGTAACATTAGTTCATTTCAGCTGGTCACAATTTAGTACAACTAGTATCACTTCAGCTTCTTCCAGCTAGTCACACACTAGTCACACACTACACTTCACTAGTCACACACTACTTCCAGCTAGTCACACACTAGTCACACACTACACTTCACTAGTCACACACTACTTCCAGCTAGTCACACACTAGTCACACACTACACTTCACTAGTCACACACTACTTCCAGCTAGTCACAGACTACTTCCAGCTAGTCACAGACTACTTCCAGCTAGTCACACACTAGTCACATACAGTACTAGTCACACACTACATCCAGCTAGTAACACACTAGTCACATACAGTACTAGTCACACACTAGTCACATACAGTACTAGTCACACACTAGTCACAGACTACTTCCAGCTAGTCACACACTAATCACACACTGGTCACAGACTACTTCCAGCTAGTCACACACTAATGACACACTGGTCACAGACTACTTCCAGCTAGTCACACACTAGTCACACACACTGGTCACACACTACTTCCAGCTAGTCACACAGCTAGACACACACTACTTCCAGCTAGTCACACAGCTAGACACACATAATTCCAGCTAGTCACACAGCCAGACACACACTACTTCCAGCTAGTCACACAGCCAGACACACACTACTTCCAGCTAGTCACACAGCTAGACACACATAATACCAGCTAGTCACACAGCCAGACACACACTACTTCCAGCTAGTCACACACTACATCCAGCGAGTCACACACTAGTCACATACAGTACTAGTCACACACTAGTCACATACAGTACTAGTCACACACTAGTCACAGACTACTTCCAGCTAGTCACACACTAATCACACACTGGTCACACACTACTTCCAGCTAGTCACACAGCTAGACACACACTACTTCCAGCTAGTCACACAGCCAGACACACACTACTTCCAGCTAGTCACACAGCCAGACACACACTACTTCCAGCTAGTCACACAGCTAGACACACATAATTCCAGCTAGTCACACAGCCAGACACACACTACTTCCAGCTAGTCACACACTACATCCAGCGAGTCACACACTAGTCACATACAGTACTAGTCACACACACTACTTCCAGCTAGTCACACTGGATAGTTTCAGCTAGTCACATGCTAGTTTCAGCTCAGTTGTGTATGCTAGCTCAAAGATGGTTAGCTCAGACATTATTAAGACCAGAGTCTAACCCTTCCTGAAGCTTTACAGCACATCCTCCATTACAGCTACTCATTGGGATACGAGGACGGATCTGCTGACAGACTTGAGCTTCCATGCTGCACCTTCTTACTTTCAGAATCAACGATTTGTGTGTGAAATTAATGACTTCATGCATTGGGAAAAAACTGTTCACACTTAAATAGTATCTTCTCTCTCCATCTGTCTCTCCGTCTGTGTGTCTGTCTCTCCATCTGTCTGTCTGTCTGTCTGTCTGTCTGTCTGTCTGTCTGTCTGTCTGTCTCTATCACTCACTCACTCACTCACTCACTCACTCACTCACTCACTCACACACACACACACACACACACACACACACACACACACACACACACACACACACATCACACACAGAACGCTGCTCGTACAGTCAGATCAGTAAACCGGAGCTAATTGTTGTATAAAAGTGTTAGAATCTCAAATCTGATTGGTCGCTGGTGACAGAACTGCTGGCCTTCATTTAAATAACGCTTTATATTAACAAACACATTTATCCATAGTAACAGCTAAATCCCAGGATTGTGTACGGAAGACGCTCCAATTAATCTGTTATAAGACATGAAATGGAACTAGAAATGGATAAAAATCATGACGTGTTTTTAACCCCTTCGGCAAATTGCCGTGCGGTAAAAGGTAGAAAACGGTCAGCACATCGCTCCGTAGACTGTTAATTATCTTCTCAAGACATCATGCCCCCAAGTGTGTTGCTTTACCTACTGAAGAAAAAAAAATGGTGTAATGCTACAACCCCGAGTACACACTCACACACAACGTGCACATTACAGATTACTGCTGTGTTGCTGCATTGATGCTGAATGTGCTGAACAGGAAGCGTTCGGGGGAAGCAATGTAACCCGTCTCAGAGATTACATTATGGAACAGGCTATCTGAGAAGATCCCACACACACACACACACACACACACACACACACACACACACACACCATTCACTCTTCCCAAAATAAGATTAACACAACAATAAAAATAAATAAAAACACACAGTACAGAGAGTTCAGAGATGGTGACGTCGTTTTGCTCACAGAAAATGGCTGCGGCGAACACGACAAATAAAGGAGGCGCATCACCGATATCCTGCCTGTCATGCACACTGCACTGAAGCAGAGGATGAGGAGGGGAAGCCGGAAAGAAGCAGTCAGCGCTCATTAGGACAAGGAAAACGAAAAAGGAATATAAAAAGCTGTTGGGCACCAGCGCTACACACCACAGTACCGTTACAGCGCAGGGCAGCGGCACGCGCCACTCAAAAACAAATCAAACCAAAGTTATTGTGGAGAAGACAACACAAAGCCGTACGCCACAGCAGGAATCCCGGCCAATCGGAAGACACGGAATATGAGGAAGAGGAAGGTTCTGGTTAGTGGAGCCTTCAGAGTCACCTACTGAGGGACTTATTTATTTATTTGTTTGTTTATATTTTGCACAGCGCGATGACTGATATACTGACCTGGACTTGGGACAGCGCGTGTCGAGACAGCGCTAGTCGTAGGTTCTATAATCGCTACAGGAAAAAAGGAGAGAAGGAAGAACAAAGAAAAAGACATTCATATATTTTATCAGGGAAACAAGAAGGAGAAATAAAAGAAAGTAAAAACCCAAAAATGAAAAGAAAGAAAAAAAGCATGCATGGTCTGGAGAACGTAGCGAGCCAACACATGAAGCTAATCCTGTTTCTCCTCCAAACAGAGAGACCTAAAAAAACCCAATGGCTTTAATGTCGGAAACGACGTCTGTTTTGTTTTGTTGAAAAGGAATCAGTGTGAAATGATGTAATGATCACTGAACTCCGATCGGAGCGTCCGCATTAGACGCTCAGGCTCAACAACGTGCAAAGCAGCTTGGCTCAAAATACGCAAAATAATACAAAAAAAAGTTGCCAGCTGAGAGACGAGCATTTAGTCATCACTGTGTAAGCTAGATGTCATTACATCAACACACACAGAGTCTCGAGTCAGTGAGACTCT
>NC_062522.1:3836518-3984018 GCF_022655615.1 Tachysurus fulvidraco
TTTCAAAAAATTACCAAATACATGTGGACAGGCCTCAGTGTAGAATATAACACACACACACACACACACACACACACACACACTAAGTACTACACACACCCCATTAATACAGATTCGCCAATAAAGTGGGCCACATTGTGAAGCATCATAAACCAGACTACATTGTATTCTATAATAGCAGCTTGCAGTGTATGCGGACGATCTGTTTGCAAGCGCAAGAAAGCAAAACACATTACAGAGCATGGAATTGCATCTCATCCGAAAATAACATCGCATTTTTTCCCACAGCGAGCAGCAAACTGAGAAATTGTGCTGCTTCCACACAATTCATGGAGGCATAAATTGCAAAGATAAGAGAAGAGACTTTTCTGCTATATGCTGGCAAATTACTTGAAGAATATTGCATTAGAATGTGGCAAAAGTGCTATGCGGAGTAAGGTAGGGTGTAGGTAGTGCGTGTTGAACGTGGAAGCGCATGTAGTGTAGGCAGCACATAGAATGAGTACAAGTAGGGTGTGAACTGTGGCAGAGAGAAAACGAGTGAGGTAGAGTGTGGGTTGTGGAGAGAGTGTGGAAAAGTGGGAGTGGAGTATAGACTGTGGGTAGTGCACATGTGCTAGCGTATATAGTTGCGGTTAGTGAGTAGTAGCGAGTGCTGTAGAATTGAATGGGTGTGGGTAGTATGGTATAGTGCGGTAGAGAACACGTAGCGGTGTAGAGTGGACATGGGCGGTGACTGCAGATAGAGTGGGTGGTGTGGTAGATTATGGTAGAATGTGGTAAAAAGTGAAGCAGGTAGTGTAGCAAAGTGTGGTGGAGAGTGAGATGTGTGGTAGAGTGCAGGTAGTGTTGTAGAGTGCAGCAGAATGTGGGTAGTGGGGTAGAGTGCAGAAGAGAGTGGGTAGTGGGGCAGGGTGCAGAGAACTGTAGATAGTTAAAGATTGTGTTAGACTGTGGCTAGTGTGGCAGAGAGCAGGTAGTGTGGTATAGTGTGGCAGTGAGTGGGTAGTTTGGTACAGGGCAGTAGACTACGGATAGTATGGTACAATGTGATAGAGAGTGTGCAGTAGTGTGAAACTGCAAGTAGTGTGGTAGAATGTGGTGGAGTGCAGAACACTGTGGGTATTGTGGTGGAATGTGGTAGAGTTTAGAAATAACAGAAATTTTTAATTTTAAATTTTTAACAGAAATGTGTTACAGTGTGGTAAACTGCAATGGACTGTGGGTAGTGTGGTAGAGTGTGACAGAGTGGGGTAGTGTGGTAGAGTGTGACAGAGTGGGGTAGTGTGGTAGAGTGTGACAGAGTGGGGTAGTATGGTAGAGTGTGACAGAGTGGGGTAGTGTGGTAGAGTGTGACAGAGTGGTGTAGTGCGGTATAGTGTGAGAGAGTGGGGTAGTGTGGTTGAGTGTGAGAGAGTGGGGTAGTGTGGTAGAGTATGGGCAGTATGGTAGATTGTAGGCAGTATTTTAGAATGTGGGCAGTGTGTTACAATATGGACAGTGGGGTAAAGTGCAGGAAATGTGTTAGAGTGGGGTAGACTGCAATGGACTGTGAATAGAGTGGAAGAGTGATGGTAGTGTGGTAGAGTGTGGTAGAGGGAGGTATTGTGGTAGAGTGAGGGTATTGTGGTAGAGTGAGAGTAGTGTGGTAGAGTGAGGGTATTGTGGTAGAGTGAGGGTATTGTGAAAGAGTGAGGGTAATGTGGTAAAGTGCGGTAGACTGAAAGTAATGTGGTGGAGTGTAAGTAGTGTGGTAGACTGAGGAAAGTATGGTAGAGTGTGTTAGACTGACTGTAATGTGTGAGTGAGGAGTGAGAGTAGTGTGGTAGAGTTTAGGTAGTGTGGTAATGTGTGGGTAGGGTGGTAAAGTGTGGGTAGTGTGGTAAAGTGTGGGTAGTGTAGTAAAGAGAGAGTAGTGTTGTAGAGTGAGGGTAGTGTGGTAGAGTGAGGGTAGTGTGGTAGAGTGAGGGTAGTGTGGTAGAGTGTGGGTAGTGTGGTAGAGTGTGGGTAGTGTGGTAGAGTGTGGGTAGTGTGGTAAAGTGTGGGTAGTGTGGTAAAGAGAGAGTAGTGTGGTAGAGTGTGGGTAGTGTGGTAGAGTGTGGGTAGTGTAGTAGAGTGAGGGTAGTGTGGTAGAGTGTGGGTAGTGTAGTAGAGTGAGGGTAGTGTGGTAGAGTGTGGGTAGTGTGGTAAAGTGAGGGTAGTGTAGTAGAGTGTGGGTAGTGTGGTAGAGTGTAGGTAGTGTGGTAAAGTGAGAGTAGTGTGGTAGAGTGAGGGTAGTGTAGTACAGTGAGGGTAGTGTGGTAGAATGTGGGTAGTGTGGTAGAGTGTGGGTAGTGTGGTAAAGTGAGGGTAGTGTAGTAGAGTGAGGGTAGTGTGGTAAGTGTGGGTAGTGTGGTAGAGTGTAGGTAGTGTGGTAAAGTGAGAGTAGTGTGGTAAAGTGAGAGTAGTGTGGTAAAGTGAGGGTAGTGTGGTAAAGTGTGGGTAGTGTAGTAAAGAGAGAGTAGTGTGGTAGAGTGTGAGTAGAGTGGTAAAGTGTGGGTAGTGTGGTAGAGTGTGGGTAGTGTGGTAGAGTGAGGGTAGTGTAGTAGAGTGAGGGTAGTGTGGTAGAGTGAGGGTAGTGTGGTAGAGTGTGGGTAGTGTGGTAAAGTGAGAGTAGTGTGGTAGAGTGTGGGTAGTGTAGTAGAGTGAGGGTAGTGTAGTAGAGTGAGGGTATTGTGGTAGAATGTGGGTAGTGTGGTAGAGTGTGGGTAGTGTAGTAGAGTGTGGGTAGTGTGGTAGAGTGTGGGTAGTGTAGTAGAGTGAGGGTAGTGTGGTAGAGTGTGGGTAGTGTAGTAGAGTGAGGGTAGTGTGGTAGAGTGTGGGTAGTGTGGTAAAGTGTGGGTAGTGTAGCAAAGTGAGAGTAGTGTAGTAAAGTGAGGGTATTGTGGTAGAATGTGGGTAGTGTGGTAAAGTGAGGGTAGTGTAGTAGAGTGAGGGTAGTGTGGTAAAGTGTGGGTAGTGTGGTAAAGTGTGGGTAGTGTGGTAAAGTAAGAGTAGTGTGGTAGAGTGTGGGTAGTGTGGTAGAGTAAGGGTAGTGTAGTAGAGTGTGGGTAGTGTGGTAAAGTGAGAGTAGTGTAGTAAAGTGAGAGTAGTGTGGTAAAGTGAGAGTAGTGTAGTAAAGTGAGAGTAGTGTGGTAAAGTGAGAGTAGTGTAGTAAAGTGAGGGTAGTGTGGTAGAGTGTGGGTAGTGTAGTAAAGTGAGAGTAGTGTGGTAAAGTGAGAGTAGTGTGGTAAAGTGAGGGTAGTGTGGTAAAGTGAGAGTAGTGTGGTAGAGTGAGAGTAGTGTGGTAAAGTGAGAGTAGTGTGGTAGAGTGAGAGTAGTGTGGTAGAGTGAGAGTAGTGTGGTAAAGTGAGGGTAGTGTAGTAAAGTGAGAGTAGTGTGGTAGAGTGAGGGTAGTGTGGTAAAGTGAGGGTAGTGTGGTAGAGTGAGGGTAGTGTGGTAGAGTGAGGGTAGTGTGGTAAAGTGAGGGTAGTGTGGTAGAGTGTGGGTAGTGTGGTAAAGTGAGAGTAGTGTAGTAAAGTGAGAGTAGTGTGGTAAAGTGAGAGTAGTGTGGTAGAGTGAGGGTAGTGTGGTAAAGTGAGGGTAGTGTAGTAAAGTGAGAGTAGTGTGGTAGAGTGAGGGTAGTGTGGTAAAGTGAGGGTAGTGTGGTAGAGTGAGGGTAGTGTGGTAGAGTGAGGGTAGTGTGGTAAAGTGAGGGTAGTGTGGTAGAGTGTGGGTAGTGTGGTAAAGTGAGAGTAGTGTAGTAAAGTGAGAGTAGTGTGGTAAAGTGAGAGTAGTGTGGTAGAGTGAGGGTAGTGTGGTAAAGTGAGGGTAGTGTAGTAAAGTGAGAGTAGTGTGGTAGAGTGAGGGTAGTGTGGTAAAGTGAGGGTAGTGTAGTAAAGTGAGAGTAGTGTGGTAAAGTGAGGGTATTGTGGTAAAGTGTGGGTAGTGTGGTAGAGTGTGGGTAGTGTAGTAGAGTGAGGGTATTGTGGTAAAGTGTGGGTAGTGTGGTAGAGTGAGGGTAGTGTAGTAGAGTGTGGGTAGTGTGGTAAAGTGAGAGTAGTGTAGTAAAGTGAGAGTAGTGTGGTAAAGTGAGAGTAGTGTAGTAAAGTGAGAGTAGTGTGGTAAAGTGAGAGTAGTGTAGTAAAGTGAGAGTAGTGTGGTAAAGTGAGAGTAGTGTGGTAAAGTGAGGGTAGTGTGGTAAAGTGTGGGTAGTGTGGTAGAGTGAGGGTAGTGTAGTAAAGAGAGAGTAGTGTCGTAGAGTGTGGGTAGTGTAGTAAAGTGAGAGTAGTGTAGTAGAGTGAGGGTGTAGTGTTGGTAAAGTGAGGGCAGTGTAGTAAAGTGAGGTAGTGTGTAAAGTGAGGGTAGTGTGGTAGAGTGAGAGTAGTTGTGGTAAAGTGAGGGTAGTGTAGTAAAAGTGAGAGTTAGTGTGGTAAAGTGTGGGTAGTGTAGTAAAGTGAGAGTAGTGTGGTACAGTGAGGGTAGTGTGGTAGAGTGAGAGTAGTGTGGTAAAGTGAGGGTAGTGTGGTAGAGTGAGGGTAGTGTGGTAGAGTGAGGGTAGTGTAGTAAAGTGAGAGTAGTGTGGTAAAGTGTGGGTAGTGTAGTAAAGTGAGAGTAGTGTGGTAAAGTGTGGGTAGTGTAGTAAAGTGAGAGTAGTGTGGTACAGTGAGGGTAGTGTGGTAAAGTGAGGGTAGTGTGGTAGAGTGTGGGTAGTGTAGTAAAGTGAGGGTAGTGTAGTAGAGTGTGGGTAGTGTGGTAAAGTGAGGGTAGTGTGGTAGAGTGAGAGTAGTGTGGTAAAGTGAGGGTAGTGTGGTAGAGTGTGGGTAGTGTAGTAGAGTGAGGGTAGTGTGGTAGCGTGTGGGTAGTGTAGTAGAGTGAGGGTAGTGTGGTAGAGTGTGGGTAGTGTAGTAAAGTGAGAGTAGTGTGGTAGAGTGAGGGTAGTGTGGTAGAGTGTGGGTAGTGTGGTAGAGTGTGGGTAGTGTGGTAAAGTGAGGGTAGTGTAGTAGAGTGAGGGTAGTGTGGTAAAGTGAGGGTATTGTGGTAGAGTGTGGGTAGTGTGGTAAAGTGAGGGTATTGTGGTAGAGTGTGGGTAGTGTAGTAAAGTGAGAGTAGTGTGGTAGAGTGTGGGTAGTGTAGTAAAGTGAGAGTAGTGTGGTAGAGTGAGGGTAGTGTGGTAGAGTGTGGGTAGTGTAGTAGAGTGAGGGTAGTGTGGTAGAGTGAGGGTAGTGTGGTAGAGTGAGGGTAGTGTAGTAAAGTGAGGGTAGTGTAGTAAAGTGAGGGTAGTGTAGTAGAATGAGGGTAGTGTGGTAAAGTGAGGGTAGTGTAGTAAAGTGAGGGTAGTGTAGTAAAGTGAGAGTAGTGTGGTAAAGTGAGGGTAGTGTGGTAGAGTGTGGGTAGTGTAGTAGAGTGAGGGTAGTGTGGTAGAGTGTGGGTAGTGTAGTAGAGTGAGGGTAGTGTGGTAGAGTGTGGGTAGTGTAGTAGAGTGAGGGTAGTGTGGTAGCGTGTGGGTAGTGTAGTAGAGTGAGGGTAGTGTGGTAGAGTGTGGGTAGTGTAGTAAAGTGAGAGTAGTGTGGTAGAGTGAGGGTAGTGTGGTAGAGTGTGGGTAGTGTGGTAGAGTGTGGGTAGTGTGGTAAAGTGAGGGTAGTGTAGTAGAGTGAGGGTAGTGTGGTAAAGTGAGGGTATTGTGGTAGAGTGTGGGTAGTGTGGTAAAGTGAGGGTATTGTGGTAGAGTGTGGGTAGTGTAGTAAAGTGAGAGTAGTGTGGTAGAGTGTGGGTAGTGTAGTAAAGTGAGAGTAGTGTGGTAGAGTGAGGGTAGTGTGGTAGAGTGTGGGTAGTGTAAGTCGAGTGAGGGTAGTGGTGGGTAGCGAGTGAGGGTAGTGTGGTAGAGTGAGGGTAGTGTGGTAAAGTGAGGGTAGTGTAGTAAAGTGAGGGTAGTGTAGTAGAATGAGGTAGTGTGGTAAAGTGAGGGTTAGTGTAGTTAAAGTGAGGGTAGTGTAGTAAAGTGAGAGTAGTGTAGTAGAGTGAGGGTATGTGTGGTAAAGTGAGGGTAGTGTAGTAAAGTGAGGGTAGTGTAAGTAAAGTGAGAGTAGTGTGGTAGAGTGTGGGTAGTGTGGTAGAGTGAGGGTAGTGTGGTAGAGTGAGGGTAGTGTAGTAAAGTGAGGGTAGTGTAGTAGAGTGAGGGTAGTGTGGTAGAGTGAGGGTAGTGTGGTAGAGTGAGGGTAGTGTAGTAAAGTGAGGGTAGTGTAGTAAAGTGAGGGTAGTGTAGTAGAATGAGGGTAGTGTGGTAAAGTGAGGGTAGTGTAGTAGAATGAGGGTAGTGTGGTAAAGTGAGGGTAGTGTAGTAGAATGAGGGTAGTGTGGTAAAGTGAGGGTAGTGTAGTAGAGTGAGGGTAGTGTGGTAGAGTGAGGGTAGTGTGGTAAAGTGAGGGTAGTGTAGTAAAGTGAGGGTAGTGTAGTAAAGTGAGGGTAGTGTAGTAGAATGAGGGTAGTGTGGTAAAGTGAGGGTAGTGTAGTAGAGTGAGGGTAGTGTGGTAAGTGCGGGTCGTGTCTTACGCATGCGGGTCGTGTGGTCACGTGCGGGTCGTGTCGTCGCGTGCGGTCGTGTGGTCCCGTGCGGGTCGTGTCGTCGCGTGCGGTCGTGTGGTACCCGTGCGGGTCGTGTCGTGCGCGTGCGGGTTGTGTGTCCCGTGTGGGTCGTGTCGTCCCGTGCGCGTCGTGTGGTCCCGTGCGGTCGTGTGGTCGCGTGTGGGTCGTGTCGTCGCGTGCGGGTCGTGTGGTCCGTGCGGGTCGTGTCGTCGCGTGCGGGTCGTGTGGTCCCGTGCGGGTCGTGTGGTCCCGTGTGGGTCGTGTCGTCCCGTGCGGGTCGTGTCGTCGCCTGCGGGTCGTGTGTCCCGTGCGGGTCGTGTCGTCCGTGTGGGTCTGTCGTCCGTGCGCGTCGTGTGGTCCCGTGCGGGTCGTGTGGTCGCGTGTGGGTCGTGTCGTCGCGTGCGGGTCGTGTGGTCGCGTGTGGGTCGTGTCGTCGCGTGCGGGTCGTGTGGTCGCGTGTGGGTCGTGTCGTCGCGTGCGGGTCGTGTGGTCGCGTGTGGGTCGTGTCGTCGCGTGCGGGTCGTGTGGTCGCGTGGTGGGTCGTGTCGTCCGTGCGCGTCGTTGTGGTCGCGTGCGGGTCGTGTGGTCGCGTGTGGGTCGTGTGGTCGCGTGTGGGTCGTGTGGTCGTGCGGGTCGTGTCGTCCCGTGCGCGTCGTGTGGTCCCGTGCGCGTCGTGTGGTCGCGTGAGGGTAGTGTGGTCGCCCGTGCGGGTCGTGTCGTCCCGTGCGCGTCGTGTGGTACGCGTGCGAGGCGTGTGGTCCCGTGCGGGTCTTGTGTGTCGCGTGTGGGTCGTGTGGTCCCGTGCGGGTCTTGTGGTCGCGTGTGGTCGTGTAGTCCCGTGCGCGTCGTGTGGTCGCGTGTGGGTCGTGTCGTCCCTGCGCGTCGTGTGGTCGCGGCGGGTCGTGTGGTCGCGTGTGGGTCGTGTCGTCGCGTGCGGTCGTGTGGTCGCGTGCGGGTCGTGTGGTCGCGTGCGGGGTCGTGTCGTCCCGTGCGGGTCGTGTCGTCCCGTGCGGGTCGTGTCGTCGCCTGCGGGTCGTGTGGTCCCGTGCGGGTCGTGTCGTCCCGTGCGGGTCGTGTCGTCCCGTGCGCGTCGTGTCGTCGCGTGCGGGTCGTGTGGTCCCGTGCGGGTCGTGTCGTCCCGTGCGGGTCGTGTCGTCCCGTGCGCGTCTGTGGTCGCGTGTGGGTCGTGTGGTCGCGTGCGGGTCGTGTGGTCGCGTGCGGGTCGTGTCGTCCCGTGCGGGTCGTGTCGTCGCGTGCGGGTCGTGTGGTCGCGTGCGGGTCGTGTGGTCGCGTGCGGGTCGTGTCGTCCCGTGCGGGTCGTGTCGTCCCGTGCGGGTCGTGTCGTCGCCTGCGGGTCGTGTGGTCCCGTGCGGGTCGTGTCGTCGCCTGCGGGTCGTGTGGTCCCGTGCGGGTCGTGTCGTCGCCTGCGGGTCGTGTGGTCCCGTGCGGGTCGTGTCGTCGCGTGCGGGTCGTGTGGTCGCGTGCGGGTCGTGTGGTCCCGTGCGGGTCGTGTCGTCCCGTGCGGGTCGTGTCGTCCCGTGCGGGTCGTGTCGTCGCCTGCGGGTCGTGTGGTCCCGTGCGGTCGTGTCGTCGCCTGCGGGTCGTGTGGTCCCGTGCGGGTCGTGTCGTCGCCTGCGGGTCGTGTGGTCCCGTGCGGGTCGTGTCGTCGCCTGCGGTCGTGTGGTCCCGTGCGGGTCGTGTCGTCGCCTGCGGTCGTGTGGTCCCGTGCGGGTCGTGTCGTCGCGTGCGGGTCGTGTGGTCCCGTGCGGGTCGTGTCGTCCCGTGCGCGTCGTGTGGTCCCGTGCGGGTCGTGTGGTCGCGTGCGGGTCGTGTCGTCGCGTGCGGGTCGTGTGGTCCCGTGCGGGTCGTGTCGTCCGTGCGGGTCGTGTGGTCCCGTCCGCGTCGTGTGGTCCCGTGTGGGTCGTGTCGTCCCGTGCGGGTCGTGTCGTCGCCTGCGGGTCGTGTGGTCCCGTGCGGGTCGTGTCGTCCCGTGCGGGTCGTGTCGTCCCGTGCGCGTCGTGTGGTCCCGTGCGGGTCGTGTGGTCGCGTGTGGGTCGTGTCGTCGCGTGCGGGTCGTGTGGTCGCGTGTGGGTCGTGTCGTCGCGTGCGGGTCGTGTGGTCGCGTGTGGGTCGTGTCGTCGCGTGCGGGTCGTGTGGTCGCGTGTGGGTCGTGTAGTCGCGTGCGGGTCGTGTGGTCGCGTGTGGGTCGTGTCGTCCCGTGCGCGTCGTGTGGTCGCGTGCGGGTCGTGTGGTCGCGTGTGGGTCGTGTGGTCGCGTGTGGGTCGTGTGGTCCCGTGCGGGTCGTGTCGTCGCGTGCGGGTCGTGTGGTCCCGTGCGGGTCTTGTGGTCGCGTGTGGGTCGTGTGGTCCCGTGCGGGTCTTGTGGTCGCGTGTGGGTCGTGTCGTCCCGTGCGCGTCGTGTGGTCGCGTGTGGGTCGTGTCGTCACCGTGCGCGTCGTGTGGTCCCGTGCGGGTCGTGGTGGTCGCGTGCGGGTCGTGTCGTCGCGTGCGGGTCGTGTGGTCGCGTGTGGGTCGTGTCGTCGCGTGCGGGTCGTGTGGTCGCGTGCGGGTCGTGTGGTCGCGTGCGGGTCGTGTCGTTCCCGTGCAGGGTCGTGTCGTCGCCTGCGGGTCGTGTGGTCCCGTGCGGGTCGTGTCGTCCCGTGCGGGTCGTGTCGTCCCGTGCGCGTCGTGTCGTCCCGTGCGCGTCGTGTCGTCGCGTGCGGGTCGTGTGGTCCGTGCGGGTCGTGTCGTCACGTGCGGGTCGTGTCGTCCCGTGCGCGTCGTGTGGTCGCCGTGTGGGTCGTGTGGTCGCGTGCGGGTCCGTGTGGTCGCGTGCGGGTCGTGTCGTCCCGTGCGGGGTCGTGTCGTCGCGTGCGGGTCGTGTGGTCGCGTGCGGGTCGTGTGGTCGCGTGCGGGTCGTGTCGTCCCGTGCGGGTCTGTCGGTCCCGTGAGGGTCGTTGTCGTCGCCTGGCGGGGGTCGTGTGGTCCCGTGCGGGTCGTGTCGTCGCCTGCGGGTCGTGTGGTCCCGTGCGGGTACTGTCGTCGCCTGCGGGTCGTGTGGTCCCGTGCGGGTCGTGTCGTCGCGTGCGGGTCGTGTTGGTCGCGTGCGGGTCGTGTGGTCCGTGCGGTGTCTTGTCGTCCCGTGCGGGTCGTGTCGTCCGTGCGGGTCGTGTCGTCGCCTGCGGGTCGTGTGGTCCAGTGCGGGTCGTGTCGTCGCCTGCGGGTCTGTTGGTCCCGTGCGGGTCGTGTCGTCGCCTGCCGGGTCGTGTGGTCCCGTTGCGGGTCTTGTCGTCGCCTGCGGTCGTGTGGTCCCGTGGCGTGTCGTGTCGTCGCCTGCGGTCGTGTGTCCCGTGCGGGTCGTGTCGTCGCGTGCGGTCGTGTTGGTCCCGTGCGGGTCGTGTCGTCCGTGCGCGTCGTGTGGTCCCGTGCGGTCGGTGGTCGCGTGCGGGTCGTGTGGTCGCGTTGCGGGTCGTGTGGTCCCGTGCGGGTCGTGTCGTCCGTGCGGGTCGTGTGGTCCGTGCGGGTCGTGTCGTCGCCTGCGGTCGCCTGCCTCGCTTCTCATTTTGTAGCTCTCCAGGTTCTGTTCTATGGCTCTGCACCTTTAATGTTGACCCCCAGCTGTTTATAGCCAGATCAGGGAGAAAAGAATCTCGGCTTGTCATGCCACCTCATTCTCAGACAGTCTGTTCCCCTGTGGGCCTCAGCATCTTCGCTAGAGTTCCAGTCAATGAAACTCAGCCTTCAAAACATTGCCACGTCAAAACCACCACGCGGTAATATGAGAAAAGAATCAATGAGAGATGAGTGTCTGCTGACCTGCTGTTCATCATCTCTGTCTGAGAAAGAGGTCTAAAAACCGCAAGACACGAACAATCTACAAAACACCGACACATCTTCAACCCTGTTTCCACAACAATCAAATGAGATTAGAGCAGCTTAGATAGATAGATAGATAGATAGATAGATAGATAGATAGATAGATAGATAGATAGATAGATAGATAGATAGATAGATAGATAGATAGATAGATAGATAGATAGATAGATAGATAGATAGATAGATAGATAGATTCAGATTCATTACTGAATTATGAATCCTTTTGTCCAGCACGCAGCTCTGAACTGTAGGAACATAAATGGTGTGCAATCAGGACTTGGCAGTTCTCTTTTATGAGTAACAGCATGCTGGAGGGTGGAAAAGGCAGCTGAGTGCAGCTGAGTGCAGTCAGGGCCAATCGGATGCGTGATTGATGTGGCAACAGGAATAGAAATGGGGCGGAGCTCACGGGGGTAAGATAGATGCGAATTGCCAGAGAGTTATTCAGGGTATGAGTGACCCCTCTGAACAAAAATGACATTCATGCGAATAAATTCACATCGCAGCTGTTCGATTTCACCGTCTATTTCATCGCTCCTTTTCACGTCCCTGCCCTGTAACCGCCACGCCTGCATCATGCTCTCCTGGGGCCACGGCAATGGCATTGTAGCCATGACAACCGTTTGTGATTGATTAGCATGGTGGATTGGATGGAATGTCCTCTCACTCGAGTCACTGGAGCTTTGTTCTGAGTGCTTCTACACTATTTCTTGCTCAGATAACTTGTTGAAAAGAAAATGTGGGTGAGAGGAAGAGGCCATGTTCTATATGTTCTTTTTACTCATCTGTGAAATCCTTTAAATAAAAAGGAAGGACACCGGGAGAAAGGAGAAAAGTGAGCCAGTATCAGCAGAATCTGGTGGGCGGGGTCAGTCGTAAGTTTGGTTGCACTTCTAATGTTTCAGTAGGAGCTAATGGGCGTGGTCAATTGTGGGTGTAGCGACAATTTCTGGGAGAAATGATGGGTGTGGTAATTAGTGGGCGTGTCCACAGATTCCACATGACCTGGTTGGAGCAATGCATAGCCAGCATGTCAGTGGGTGTGTTCACAAAGTAAAAGTGGGTGTGTTCACAAAGTAACAGTGGGTGTGGTCAAAAAGTAACAGTGGGTGTGTTCACAAAGTAACAGTGGGTGTGTTCACAAAGTAACAGTGTGTGTGGTCACAAAGTAACAGTGGGTGTGGTCACAAAGTAACAGTGGGTGTGGTCACAAAGTAACAGTGGGTGTGGTCACAAAGTAACAGTGGGTGTGGTCACAAAGTAACAGTGGGTGTGGTAACAGTTTCCATAGCTGCTAAAATGTCTGTTACTAACGCCATCAGCTGAGCAGAAACCACAATACATCACCACAAGTTAGTAACCAAAGAGTCTAACATCTAACACACACATGTCACATCACCCCGGGGTCATGACCTTACACCCTACAGGTGTCTTCACACTGGAACATAAAAGCTTTGATTCTGACTCGACCATGAGTCTGGCTTGAGGTTGTATTAAATATTAAGGCAAGTCTGCTTCCATGTCGGCTCCATCAATACTTATTGACCGATATTATAGCAGCAATTTAGTCTGAGGTAATGATGGCTGCGCTCGGATTTGTAATTTGCACAAATGTGGCAGTGTGTGTTGTTCAGGAATTGCTTGCCATTTCTCATTAGGACGACAGTACAATGGCTTTTCTTTTCATTAGCGGTCATGATAAAGAGTAGCACAGCAGCTCGGAGACAAACGGGGGGATGAAGGGGGAGGACAAGACCAGACTAGAGGAGAAAGAAGAAGAAGAAGAAGAGGCCTTTTGGCCTTTTTTGTTTCTCTTGAGATTCTCCCACATCACAGACTTTGCATCTCCATTCGGAAGCTTTCTCCGGCTCGCTCGTTTCTTTGATGTGCCTCATTTAAAACTAAGGGACTCGAGCGGCTCTTTCCATCTGCCTGCTTTAAAGCCGTCTCCTCATAGCCAGCTGAGTTCACCTTCTCAGCTGTCTCGCTTTCACCCTTAAATCTGACACCTCCTAATCAAAAAAGGCATCTCAGAATTTCTCTCCCCACACACACACACACACACACACACACACCCCCACACCCACTAAAACAACACCTTCTCCTTACCTGAGGCGCACGCATCCATAAACACTTTACACAGGTGATGGTGAAGTGTAGGCAAAACCGCTTTATGCAACCAAAAATAAAGAAAAACGGAAAAAAGCAACCTTGAGCTGAATGAGAGCCAGACACAACAGGACGTAGGGCTTTGTTAGCTTTGTTAGCTTTGTTAGCATGCTACTTACGGATCAGAGACACGCTGGCGTTGGCTGTCCCCAGTTTATTGAAAGCCACGCAGGTGTAGTTGCCATAGCGATCCTCTGTGATGTTACTCACTGTCAGAATGGACCTGGCGCTCACGTTCTGGATGTCAATGCCTGCTTGACCCTTGCTGATTCTGAAAACACACGCAAACACAAACAAGGTGTCAGGAATGGAGCAGAAGGTGTTGAACAGCAGTACTGACAGTAGCACAGCTGCACGTCACAGGTACATTTACATTAACATACAGCTTATAACATCTTCTGGTTTCTATAACGACATGACATATGGTGACCCATACTCAGAATTTGTTCTCTGCATTTAACCCATCCAAAGTGCACACACACACACACACACACACACCGCGGTGCCCAGGGAGCAAGGGCACCTCAGTCGTGGCCGGCCTGAGACTCGAACCCACAACCTTAGGACTCAGACTCTCTAAGCAATAGGCCACGACTTCACCTAACAACAGTTCGTTCGCAGCAGACGCTTCACGTAAATACACGAGTTAAAAACCTATAATGTCGATATGTCGAAGACTTCTGTGTTTATTTTTAGCATACTTTGAAGGAGTCTCCAGTGTCAGTGCTTTGTAACAGTCAGAGGTGAAGCCGTAATGTCCGATAAATGTTTCATTTGGCGTCTTTTTACCGTCGAAAACGTAATTAATGTAATTGTCGGGAAACTGATGAAGCGTAAGAGGAATAAAACGCTTCAGGAGGTAACGATAATAACCTCCATGACTGATTATTGTTATATAACAGCACAACATGATGCGTTATATTCTGTTGTTTATTCTGTTGTGAATGTCTCGTTCTGGGTGTCCTGATGGATGCTGGTGAAAGTAGCTAACGTTAAGCCTCTGTTTACTGCAGCTCTTCTTCGTGAAGTGAAGGGAACGCTATGGTCAGTGTCTGACAACTTATTTGCATCAGAGGGAAAAAAAAACGCTAGAAAATCTGTGTTATTTCAGGTTAATCAGCTGTTACAATGACACATGAGAGCTGTGCAGAAACACGGCGTCCTCCTGCATTGGCTTTATTTTGTTAACCGCTAATCGCTTAACATCTAGAGATTCCGTGACGTGTTGTAGCTATTTTGTGTGAAATGCTGTTTAATATACTATACACGCCGTATTCCGCCGGGGTCGTAACCTTTGCTCTACAGTACAGACGCTTCCCGGTGCCGAGCTGAACATCAAGAGCTTTAATATGAGTGTAGGTTAAGGCTTTATTAAATATTAACGTGACCCTGCGCCCACCTCTGTTTACAAAAGTGCCAGTGATCTATCCTTTAGACATAACATTTACTGTTTTTGACCTGTTGCCATGGCGATATGGGAGACACCTGGAAGTTTTTTTCTGCTGCAGCAGTCAGACAAATAAAAATAAAAGATCGCAACGCACACTTCGCTTCTGTTAGCGGGTACATTGCAGTGAACTTTGACCTGTGAGTTAATGAGCCAATAGAAAACAAGAGGGTGTGACTAAAGTCTCTGCTGTGTATAAAGCAGCAGCTCTATCTGGTTTTATGATGTTACGCTTAAAGTTTAACGGGTCTGATGATGCTATCAGCTCGCCGGACCTCAGGACTTGGCCATAAATCCATAGCTCAGAGCGAGTAGATCACTGCGTCAGCATAGTGTTTATATTTACAACACCGCTGGGAGGCAAAATGACCATGAGGTGCTCATTAATTATTTATGTATATTTAGTATAAGTCCAAATTATTTATTTGCATATTTTATATATATGCAAACATATGCATATATACTAAAAGTAATAACACCCTCCAATAAATATATGGGCTATATATATATTATATATATATATATATATATATATATATATATATATATATATATATATATATATATATATATATATATATATAAATGTAGGACAATTTTTATTTATTTATCTTTATAAGTTTTATATAAAAGTAATAACCCTCCAGCTTATAAAGATAAATAAATACAAATTGTATATATATATATAATTTCTTTTTTTTTTTAATATATACACAATAAAATGAACAAGGCCCAATTAAATTATAGATTAATTATTAAAAATGAATAAATTAATAAATGAATTATTCTAAAAATATATATTTTTGTTGTGATCGTAATCGTCGCCAAAGTAACCGATTAAAAGGTCTGAATATTTCTCCACATGAGAGATTTTACATTTTGAATATTTTTTCGCTAGTTCCGGATCATCGATGGCAAACAACAAAAGTGGACGTGCTCTGTGAGAATATCACGAGGAGGGACGAGAGCCTTTAACTTCAAACGAAACAAAGCTAAAACAAAAATGAAAGAATAAACTGTCTACAGAGTAAAAGTAACACCTTTCCCCAGTTTTTGTGTTCTTCACTCGTGTGAGTATCAGTGCCATGTCCTCCGTCTGAAATCGACGCATCCCCAATCTCTCTTTTTTCACCACATCTGCTGTTCTGATATCACTAAATCCCTGGAGGTTGTAAAGAGGACATGACCCACATACAGGGAACGGCTGCTGCTGCATCTGATTAAATCCTCTAACCATAAAACGCTCAAAGACGTCAAGGCTAATCGACAGGAGTGAGAAAAAAACACGCTGATTAAATCGTTACGTCAATAAATCGATATCTCCGTGCCGCTTCAGCAGGAACACCAGAATCTCCTGATCAAATCCTGACGTCGATAATATTCTCAGCCATGTCTCGTTAATGACATGAAGGCACAGTAAGCTAACATTTATGAGCGAATGAACTGCAGCGACATATAAACAGTAGAGCAGAGCTGCTAGTCTGCAAATGCCAGCATGGCGACGTGAGAGCTCCTGAACACTGCATTGTCATCAGCCTCACACTCGGGCTGCATGTCTGACAAGCTCTGAAGTGTGGACAGGATGGACGAGAGCTGGAGCAGCTCGCCGCCTCCCTAACAGCATTTGAATTGATGGAGTATCCGTGTTCGTCTCCGAGCCGAGGAGACGCGCCTGACCTTATGTCCCGCAAATCTCCAAGCAGCTGTTGTTTGCTCTCCTACTGAGATTTGCTAAAATGTTAGCAAAAGGTTTTACACAGACCATAACTTCTCGACGCTGCCAGCTCACTGTGACCCACCAGGACCTGCGTAAGATATTCGCCCCAAAGCCGACACAATCATCGATAAGTGCTCACGTGACTTTTATCATTCATCCATTCATTTTCTACCGCTTATCCGAACTACCTCGGGTCACGGGGAGCCTGTGTCAGCTTATAACAGGCGTCATCGGGCATCGAGGCAGGATACACCCTGGACGGAGTGCCAACCCATCACAGGGCACACACACACACTCTCATTCACTCACACACACACACACACACATTACGGACAATTTTCCAGAGATGCCAATCAACCTACCATGCATGTCTTTGGACCAGGGGAGGAAACCGGAGTACCCGGAGGAAACCCCCGAGGCACGGGGAGAACATGCAAACTCCACACACACAAGGTGGAGGCGGGAATCGAACCCCCGACCCTGCAGGTGTGAGACGAACGTGCTAACCACTAAGCCTCCGTGCCCGCCCCTCGTGACATTTATATTAAAAATAAATAAAACTAAATCTGTTTCTTGAACACTTTTCATTTTGAATTGAACATCTCAGTGTTGTTCTTTTTAAAAGTCAAACAAAGAATGAAAAAGACGAGCGGTGTTAGAAATAAAATGCAAAAATTCAATCGATTTATCACAGTCACGGGTGTGTGACGCAGTTAAGGTGTGCAGTTTAACAGGAGCTTCCTCTAACACACGTGAATCTGCTTCAGAAGATCAGGACGGTGCCACAGAGCCGAAGCGTGCGAAGCTTCATTACACTGTTATAAACCTTGTTGTCCGTATAAAACCTAAAAAGCAGTTCGTGTAAACGGAATGAATCTGGAATAATAATGACTGCAGTTTGTGTGTAGTGAGACAAAAAGCAAACAATTCATTATCATTACGGTTATTATACAGTGCAAAAGTTTGTGCACCCCCACCAGGGCAAATTATGAAGAAAAATACACCGTTTAATTCACAGAAACAAGAAATTTAGTGGAAACAAACTCAATTTCACAAATGAGGAAGCAAAAATTATATCAGTTTAAAAATAGGCACTACTGTCACACACACACACACACACACACACACACACACACACACACACACACACACACACACACACACACAAAGGTTAGTTCAGACCATGTTTTTAGAGGGTTGGGGGAAACCTGAGTAAACACACAGCCATGAGAAGAACTAAACATAACCATGAAGATTCTCCATACAGACAGTAACCTGAGCTCAGGATTGAACCGGGAATTGGCTGTGAGGCTCCACCATTCCGCTAGGGCTCCACTACTCCACCACTCCGCCAGCACTCCACCACTCTGCCAGCACTCCACCACTCCGCCAGCGCTCCACCATTCCACCACTTCACCAGTGCTCCATCACTCTGACAGTGCTTCACCACTCCACCACTCTGCCAGCACTCCAACACTCCGCCACTCCGCCAGCGCTCCACCACTCTACCACATCCGCCAGCGCTCCCCCACTCCACAGCGCTCCACCACTCTATCAGTGCTCCACCACTCTGCCAGTGCTCCACCACTCTGCCAGCGCTCCACCACTCTGTCAGCGCTCCACCACTCTGTCAGCGCTCCACCACTCTGCCAGCGCTCCACCACTCTACCAGCGCTCCACCACTCTACCAGCGCTCCACCACTCTGTCAGCGCTCCACCACTCTGCCAGCGCTCCACCACTCTGCCAGAGCTCCACCACTCTGCCAGAGCTCCACCACTCCCCCCTCTTCTGAATGTGATAGAAATATTTGCTACTAATCCATACATTTAAATTCTATCTTTAAAGCCTGCTTCATTTTCTCTTTGCAGCTTGTGAATTCTGTTTCACACACACACACACACACACACACACACACACACACACACACACACACACACACACACACACACCTGTTATGATAATTGAACCTAGATCAGCCTTGAAAGTGCTACACCAACCTTAATTCAATCTATGACAAGTGCTATTACAACCTTACATAAAGTAATGACAAGTGCCATAACAACCTTTTCAAGCTTTGACAATTGATATAAGAACCAAGCTATGACAAGTGCTATAACAAACTTATGCCAAGCTATGGTAAGTGCCATAACAACCTTATATCAAACTATGGCAAGTGCTATAACGACCTTATGTCAGCTATGAAAAGTGCTATAACAACTTAATGTAAGGCTATAACGAGTGCTATAACAACTTTATGTCAACTAGGACCAGTGTTATCACAATCAACAGTCCTATGTCACACAATCCAGAAACATTAAATTGTCAGTATTTTGCCTTTTGGTACGTTTATAAATTGTGTGTAAATGTGTAAGTGCAAATGTACAATTTTCTTTTTCCTATTTAAAAACCATAGAGGGCACAAACTTTTGCATTCCACCGTATCTGCACTGAAACAAAACCGCACCGTGTTTAAGAGCCAGGGCCGTTACTAATGACGCACTGACTGTATCTATGGTAAAGATTGATGATAAAGCAAGAAAACAAGCTAATGGCTTTCTGAGCATAACAAATGTAAAGCCTTAAATTAGGCAAACTGCAGAAGTAAAGCCAAATACGCCTCCTTGGCAATTTGAATAAATTGAGTGAAGCCTATAATTACAATTAGCGCACTGTGAACTGCTGATTCAGATCGTACTCAAAAAGAGTGAGTAAATGACGGGTAATGGGGTAATTTGGTATTTAAATTCGAGAACCAGCACTCGAGTCGACGCTGATTGACGCGTAAACTGCGAATGCTCTTTACCGCTGCTGAGGTTATGCAAACATTTAATTAAAATGCAAGGTTAAAGCCTCACGCTATACGGATCCTCCATAGAAGGAGGAAGGGCTGAAGGACAGAGAAGGAAGGCATGAATCTTACCTCGGCGATAAGAGCCGCGAGCTAGAAATAATCTGATTGAATTTTAGATGTGCAGCGAGCGCTCCTGAGACTCAAGAGTATGAATAGTGATTATGAATATTCAACCGAAAAAAAAAAAAAAAAGGAAAGAGGGGGCGTTAATCCCATGTTTCCCCGCAGCTCTAAAAGAGGAACGTTTCTCATCTTGTCATATGGCCTGAATGTTTACAAAAGAATGTGTATATTACATGACAGGCCTACTGACATTTCCAGTCCAAATCCAGGACCATCTGAGTCATAATGCATGATAATGTATGACCAGTAAATAGATCGACGACAAACACACCGGAGATAAAACCCCAGCTATATATCATCCTGTAATATTTTATTTATTTATTTATTTATTTATTTATTTATTTATTTATTTATTTATTTATTTCGCTCTTACCTCTTCTCCCCTTTGTACCATTCGAACACCGGAGTCGGGACGGCGGCCGCCTCGCACCTCAGCAGCGCCGTGTGGCCGATCCGGACCCCGTTACTCTTCGCCTCATGGATGGAAGGTGGAACTGGAAAGATGAACATATCCAGATATGTGATTTTAGAACAATAGGACAATGAACCCAAATTGGTTTCAGAATTATTGGCACCTGTAGTGTAAATGTTAAATATTATGAGTGTTTATATGTGCTTTCATAGTAAATTCTGTGTGTTAGACTAGAGAGAGAGAGAGAGAACAGGAGGCCCATGTTCCTGCCATAAACATTCCATGTGCTAAAAGGAGGAGAACTTTAGGGGAGTGTCGGCGCGTGTGCTTGATAAAGATCTGACCCTGCTGAGGTGACTGGGAGGTCACATAAACACAAACGCACACACATATCAACACACACACACACACACACACACACACACACACACACACACACACACACACACACATCCATGGTACAAAAGGGTGAGCTGAATCATTAGAATTTGCCTCCTTACTATGTAAGGACCAAAAAGGTGAGTAACAACAACTGTTACCTTTTGAATAAAATTATTTCGTTACTTCTTTGCTTTTACCACCATCTGAGTCTGAGTGTGTTTTTTTTACACGTAGATCAAAACTACCCCCCCCCCCCAACCCTAATTAATAACTGATGCTTGTAGGACAGAACAAGACAGCAGAGGAATATTACAGTAATATTATACGGAAATATTTAATGACCTTTCTACAACACGATATGATATAAAGTAATGAAATACAATTTGTACAATATCTCAGCCATTACGCACATTCTATACAATATTTCATTCATTTGCTGTTTTTTTTTGCACAACTCTATATATTATCCAAAGGACCTGCTGCTAAGAAACTGTGTTCATTCTGTTACTGCACACACAGTATACACACACACACAGTATACACACCGGTCGGTCGGCGCTGTTTCTGTTACTGTTTATTGTCTTTTGTGTATTGCATTTTTTGTACTTTTTGTATTGTTTTGTACCTTTCTGTCTGCACTGTTTTTTTGTCCTGCACTGTCTTGTTTGTCTTGTCCTGCACTGTCTTGTTTGTCTTGTCCTGCACTGTCTTGTTTGTCTTGTCCTGCACTGTTTGCACCAGGTTGCACAGTTGCACTTTATGTGGCTAAAGCCCTATTCGGACGGGATTAGTTTTACGTGGGGACGTGGAGTGATGCAATTTTACCTCAGGACGTCTGTAATATTAATTGGCCAATTCGCACGGGACAAGACATCTCAGTAAAACTAGCAGAAGTGGGAGGGGTAACTCGCTTTACGCACCACAGTAACCTCCTTGACGTCATGTGCGTATGACGTCGCTTCCTGTTATCACGTGCGCAAACAGACAACATGGCGCCTCCATGCTTGCAAAATGCGCCAAAAATGACTTTTAAACAGTAAAAAGTGACGGAATTTTACCGTACGTATTTACAGCAGGTCTATTCGGGCAGGATCAGTATTACCTGATGTCATTTTTCCAGACCTTTTTACAGAAGGTAAAAGTCGCCGTAATCTTTACTGACATTGTCCGTAATGATTACCAAGATGGTGCATTCGGACGGGACTAAAATCACCGAGAAGCTGTGGTAATAATTACTTTACCCCCACGTCCCCACGTAAAACTATGTCACTGTGTACTGCAACAGCTATACAGTATATGGTTGAAATGACAATAAAAGCTTCTTGACTTGACTTGAAAAAAAGAACCTTTTGTGTCAAAAACGTATCGCGATATCCAGGAAAAGTGACGTAATATCATCATATGAGACCGATTTAATTGTTTTTCTGTTTTTCTGCACATTTCAGATTACTATCTGGTTGAAATTCCCACCAAAGTAAAAGCCCAAATATAAAATGTAATCCTCTTGAAAGGTGCCAATAATTTTGCACATGAGCCTCCACAAAAAAAAACACCACTTCATGCTGTAATCAAATCTTAGTAAAAAAAAAAAAATGCATACTATTAGAAAAAAAACCTTTTGTGGTCAAAAGCAAAGGGAATGTACATGTAATAATGAGCACGGTGCTGAGAAGGACCAGATCTCCCATGGGTTCCTGGGCTGGAGAGAAGAAAACCAGCAGCACTCTGATAAATAAATTGCTTAACACACGTTTAAAGGCTGAATAGCGACGGGCAGGTTGTGCAAAAACAAAATGAAATGAAGGTTGTTTCATATTCTCAATCAATGTGCTAATGATTATGCTGGTGAAATGGAGAGCTGGCTGTAAGTACCGGCCATTCTGTTTATTCCAGTCTGCTGAGAGAAGGTGAAAAGCAGCGAGATGTTATAGCAGGGTCACATGAAATCATTCCTGTGTGTTCAATCAACAGGATAATGACACCTTTTAATGCCTTCATTACAAACATGCCTATTTTTTGGTGGATATAAATAAACAAATAAACAAGATGGACAGATTTTAAAACATTATGTCCTCGGATGATATTTCAGTCAGAGATAAACATAATAAAATGTGTTATAACAGTCTTACGTCAACCTTAAGCAATGGGTCTAACCTAAAGCTATAACAAATGTGAATTTAGGTATGTTAGGAGTCATGAAGAGCTTATGTAAAGGGCTGCGTTTTAATCTAGATCAGTCTGACGGTCTATGCTATAACCTCCTTATGTCAACAACAATAATAACAATAAAATCTCACGATAGAGCAGTATCCATGACAGGTCAAACTGGTTATAATACACCTTTACAAATTTCTAGTAAGAATGATAAACTCATGAAGGGCTTATGCAGACATCTATACTGACAGAAGTAGTCATAAAACTCTCATAAGCATGAATATACCAGGATATACAGAACTGTACCAGAAGTACACTAAGCTACTTAACACTTAGAACTGTTTGAACAAATAACAGCCTTATGCCAACTATATCAAGTGCTGAAATCAGCCTAAAAGACTCTATAACAACCTTATGTTAACTATAAGTGTTATGACAACCTTACCTCAAGCTATGTCATGTGGTTAAAGCAGCAATCATGGTAACCGATGGCTGCTGCTGTAAGATGTACTCCGTACATACATAGGTGTATCTCAGTTGGCATGAGAGCTTATGTACATGTCCGTGAATAAGTACGGAGTTCATAAAACGCTTATAAGCATGCACAAATCATGACATCTCAGAATAATGTGCTCTAAATTCAGTTGTCACAATGTACAGTATGAACCAAGATCAGCCTGGAAAGTGGCAAAACAACCTTACTGTATGCCAACTGTAAGAAGTGTTATAGCAACCTTATATTAAGCTATGTCAAATGAAAGTAGTATCCATAATAGCCGATGACGACTGCGGTAAGCCGTGGTAAATGTTTATGTAGGTATATCAGACGTACACCGAGCTGTAAATTCAGCTGTCATGGGAATCAGCCTGAAAAGTGCTATAAGAACCTTATGCCAGCTTAACATATTATTTATGACAGCAATAAACCCAATACGGCAGATGTACACCGAGCTACATTATCAGATTTACGACCACAGGTGCCACAGAGAAAAATAATTCACACATCACATTCATATCACATAAATACAGACACTGACAAATCCTGAACACACTCGAAGAGATAATAATAAAAATAGAAGAGCAGAAAATAACCGAAAACAACAAACATGATTCTACTTACATCTGTGCAGAGAGAGAGAGAGAGAGAGAGAGAGAGAGAGAGAGAGAGAGAGAGAGGTTATGTCTTAGTGTCTAGCGTTAAACTGTCAGAAGCATTCATATTCCAGCCGACCGAGCGCTTGAAAATCACCTGTGAGTCGAGGAGGTGTTCAGACTGTTTATGTAAAGGGTGAAACCTGCTCCTGCTAAAACTGACATAATCCTACACAGTCGATTATAAAGACTTATTGTACCACCTGAGCCATAGGACATAAGGTTGTGCTATGACATTGCCTATACTGGCTTGTGTTATAACAGCTCACAATGTACCTGGTAAGTCACAGTCACAAAATGGTGCTGCAAAAATAATTATACAGTACATAACACTTTCATTAGGAGGTCTTAAGCCATCACGACAGTGATTTTCACCAAGCAGGAAAATGGGAGGTGCTTTAAGCAAGCGACAGAACTGATTTCCATGCCATTGCTATGGGCATGCATAGAAATCTTATAAGCAGTCATAGCACAAGACATACCAAACGGACACTATCATTTATAGTGCTATAATGACCTTATGTCAAAAAATCCTTTGACATGACACATGATGTTATAACAACCTTATTTCAACCTAAAACAGTATTTATTGCAGCTGATATGTGTCAATTAGAATTGATAAATATTTATATGCATGTCATAAGGCATAAAGAACTAATGAAAACATGTAAGCATGAATAGCCCTGATATGTACCAAACATATCAGATCCAAAATCAGCTGTCATGATGTACAAACCTAGATCAGGCTGGAAAATGTTATAACAGCTTTATGTCACTACAACCAATTCTAAAACAACCTTATGCCATAATAATACAATTTGAAATATTATTTTATAATATAAAAATATCATTTTTATATTATAAATACAATAATAATAATGATGATGATGATGATGATGATGATGATAATAATAATAATAATAATAATAATAATGTCACTTTAAAGCAGTGCTTAGGCCTGAATGTTGTAAATGAAAGAATGGCATAAAGAGTTTATTTATTTATTATTAAGTACAAATCTTTACCTAAAGATGTTAAAACACATGAATGGCTTAAGTAGATTATGTATATAATGTCTTTATAATGTCTATATAATAATTGTCATTTATAATTATAACTTAATCATGATAAACCTGTAAAGTGCCATAACAACCTAATGTCAATTGGGAGACTATTTATGAAAGAATGAAAGGTTGTAAAATGTATAAATGTTCATTGCAATCTTATAAGCATGATTATTGTAACATCCCAGAGGTGCACTGAGCTACATTGTCAGTTGAGATGTGAACCAAGAACAGCCTAAAAAGTGTTTTTTTTTTGCAAACGAATGTCAACATAAAGCAGTATTTATGCTATGTGGTTATTACGTAGCTATGTCATATAAATATAACAGGATATACCAGACATATCCACCAGAGGTATATACCAGAGGTACACTGGACTACCTTGTCAAGTCATGACATTTGAACATACTGTAGGTGAGACATTAAAGTGTTATAACAAATCCTCAAGTCAGCAACAAGCTATGTCAACTTAAGTCAATTCATTATAACTTATAAAATGTATTCATTTATATTTATTAAAAAATGTATTTCCAAATATCTGTAGGTAGACATATTGTATATTAGATGTCATAAAGGGCTTATGTAGGTGTCATGTAGCCCTATAAACCCCAGAATCAGGTTGTGTGTCTGTTAACCATCAATTTTTTTTTTTAAAAAAAGATCTGCCGTTGTCCTGCTCAGAGCTTGTGATGCTGAACAAACACGTCTTGTTAAAGGGATTTTCCACACTTACACTTCGTTCTAAATACAAAGAGATTAAAGCAGACGGCGTTATACACTCTCCCATTTCATCACCGCTAAACAGCACTGGAAGTACATAGACTTTTAGTACTCACGATGCAGAGATTAAAAATTTAAAGTGAAGTCCATAAGATGCCTTTCGGAGCTTTTCTGATGTCAGGTCCATGACAGATGGTGTAGTTTTTTTTTTTTTTTTTTACAATACCATAAAGGTGTGTAAGAGAAGGTGGATAATGCAACACGGCGCAAGAGCGATGCAATGCAGAGAAAAACAAAGTGCTATTTAAAAATAATAAAATAATAAAAACGAACATCACTCCACGGTACCGAACGGCTCCGCTACTCTCTCTTCGGCACTTAAAGAGGCGTCTTATTTCACATTAGAAGACTCTCGATGTTTCCTTGGCTCCACTCAAGCCTCCATCTGTGCCTCAAAGCCTGGATTTTAAACAGATTATTTTCATTATTTTTTTCTCTGCACGCTCTTCGGGGACAGCTTGAAAATTGCTGGACGGAAGACGGACGCAGCATGGATGAAGTTTTGCCATATGTATTAGAAGTTTTTGCTCTTTTTAATTTGTGACAAGTGACGCCTGCTACCAGCACCGGCCCGCTTTAAGAGTCCTCTGAGTATTAATATAATTTGAAACAGGCCAGAAAGCCGGCAACGAATGAATCATGGTTTACTATGAGAACCTAAGGAATAATATGTCGAGTAGTTTACACAGTAATATTAACATCCACAAGAGATGCACCGCTGCTGTGATGCTTAGTCATAAAAATGTTTCGATACCGACATCTGATTTCCACGATGATGATATGAGACCTTGTGTATGTTGTCGCTCTGATGAACAGACGACACGAGACCACAGCGATCTGGATGCTTTATGTACGTTTCATGATGAAAGCAATACAGGCTCCTGAAGAGCAGTTCTGCTAGAAGGACATTAGCAAAAGAGGTTAAGGCTCTGGGTTGTTGATCTGGTCCCATCGTCCAAAGTTAGGATATGTGAAGAAAGAATTTTACTGTGCTGTAATGTAGATGTGACAAAATAAAGGCTTCTATTCATGAAATTCACTTCACTTGGGCGAGCACTGAGCACCGAGGTCACGTGCACACCTCCTTTACTTTCGATGGGGTTTACACTTCGCTTGCAAATCATAACCTGCTGCGCTTATTTTTACTGATCACACTCGCTGATCGGTTCCTCCAGGATTTCAGCGTTTAGCATTCACACAAATTAACAAGCGAATTTTACAATATTCTGAAGAGCTTGCGATTTTTGAAAATGATGGCGATTTTCTGCAGATATGTTCTGAGACACCTCATTTCTCATCACCTTATAACTGCGCAATTAAGGGTTAAGGGCCTTGCTTAGGGGCCCAGCAGTGGCAGCTTGGCGGACGTAGGAATCAAACTCACAACCTTCTGATTGGTAGCCCAACACCTTAATCGTTAGGCTACCACAACTCAGTTGATAGTTGTCCTTCTAGAACTTTTTCCATCTCCACGCTGGATCTCTTGAGCTCAGCCAGAGTGACCATCAGGTTCTTGGTCACCTCTCTTACTACTGTAAGTCCCTTCTCTCCGATTGCTCAGTTTCTCCAGGCAACCAGCTCTCGCAAGAGTCTTGGTTGTTCCAAATGGCATCCCTTTAAAAATTTTGGACTCCACTGTGCTCTTGGGAATCTTCAGTGTAGCAGAAATGTTTTTGTAGCTTTCCCCAGATCTGGGCCTTCCAACAATCCAGTCTCTGAGCTCTGCTGGCAGTTCCTCCTTGGTTTTTGCTCTGATATGCACTGTCAGCTGTGAGGCCTTCTTCTGAGAGGTGTGGGCCTTTCGAAATCATGTCCAATCAATTTAATTTACCACAAGTGGACTAGAATCAAGGTGTAGAAACATCTCAGCAATGATCAAGAGAAATGGGAGACATCTGAGCTAAATTTTAACAGGGTCTGAATTTCATCTAAATTTGATATTTCAGTTTTTTTCTTTTTGTATAAATTTACAGACATTTCTAGAATTTGGTTTTCAGTTTCGTCATTATTACATTTAATAAATGTAATTAAGGGCCTTGCTCAGGGGCCTTGCTCAGCTTGGTGGACCTGTGGTTTGAACCTATGACCTTCCGAGCAGTAGCCCAACACCTTAACCACTGAGCAACCACATCCCTACGATTACGATTGTAGTATCAGGCTGCAACATAATAAAATTGAAGAAAAAAAAAAACAAAAACTGAAGGGCTCTGAAAACTTTCTGAATCCACTGTAAATAGTTTTTAATGCCAAAAATGTAAACTCAGCATGAGGAGTTTATTGCCATCAGAAGGCAACATAAATACAGCTAATTAACATGATCCGTGACGTCCCAGACTCATTAACGTTAATTAGGGCATTCGTTTCTAATACCCAGATATAGAACAGAAATGTGTGGGCGGAGCTAGACATAGTGCTCATCACTGATTGGTCAAACAGAGTGTTCAGTTTATTTAGCAGATTTTTAATTAGAAATATATAAATCGCTTTGTGACTAAGTCCGGTGTTAAAAACGGATAAAAGTGAATGGATTAGCCTGGAATTTGTTTAGCATCAGGTTGTCACGACATCTTCAGGACTGAGGAGTTCACACTTTCTCTCTAACTCGACAAGCTGCATCTTATTATGTTTAAGAGAGAGAAAGTAATGGAGGCTGGTGGAGATAACAAGTGTTTACAGCTAATAAAACAGCTAGTGCAAGTTTCACATTAAATGTCAATAGAAAGTCTTGTATTTTAATACAAATAAAAAGTACTGGGTTAATGATGAAGGAGGAATAAAACACTGCAGAACCTGCTGTTATAGGAAAATAATTAACTTCTGGGTACAAACAGAAACTCCGCCTTCATCACACCAAAGCGATGTTGATGTCAATACACGATGGTCAGTCTATAGAAAAGACATTATTCATAACAACACTCTCTGGTGTTTATAACAGTTTATAATCACATCCTCCAGTGTCACTCAAATGAGGATGAGGTTTACTTTTGAGTCTGGTTCCTCTCAAGGTTTCTTCATTTTCCATCCAAGGGAGTTTTTCCTCCCCACAGTCACCTCAGTCACCTCAGACTTGTTCATTAGTAATAAATACCCCAGGTCCACCAAAGCTGCCACTGCTGGGCCCCTGAGCAAGGCCCTTAACCTTCAGTTGCTCAGTTGTAAGTCACTCTGGATAAGGGTGTCTGCTAAATGCCGTAAATGTAAATGTAAATAATACAAACACATTTAAATAGAAGTCTAAAATTAATCTTTGTTTAATAAACTTTTTGTAACGTTTCTCATGTTCCGTAAAGCTGCTTTGAGCCGATGTCCATCGTTAAAAGTGCTAAAGAAAACAAATAAATCTGAATTGATTTTTTTTCTACAAAAGGACAAAAATGAGTTCAGCGGGGAGGTGAAAACGTCGAACATTTACTATACGTTAAGACTATTCCACTGAGTTATGACTTAGGACAAAGCACCGAGTTTTAATAACTTCAGCTCTGATCCGTCCAAAGTGTCGTCACCGCCAGCACTTAAAAAAAAAAACCGATCCAGTAGAATAGCCATGAGGTCTCAGCGGTATGTAGCGCAGGAGGCCTTGTGTTTGTTCCTTTAATGAATTAACCAGTGGCCTAAATTCTGTTGTGATCACTGGGAAAGCGAGTGGCCTGAAGGTGGCCTGTAGAACTCAGCTTTCTGAAAGTCACCCTTCACCAGAGAGCAGAAATAGCGTTCCTTGTTTACCTCAAACATTTGGCACACGAGGTGACATTTCGGCTGAAAACAGAGTCAAAATATTTATCGCCCGTTCAGGCATGCTAATCGGTTTACTTTCCCGAGGTCCGAGAATTCGGCTCTCTGATCTGAATGGAAAATTTCGAGGAGGAAGAAATGAAGTAATAAAATAAAAAGAATTAGACGAGCAGAAATTTGGGAATATTTTCACGTTCAATATTACAAACAATAAGTAGGATAATTTACAAATGTTTTGTTTATTAGAACAGAAAATAGCCTTTGGACACTAGATCTATTCTCACTGTTATTGAAAAGGTCACAGATATTTAACAAACGTGAGATCGGATCTGAAGTTCAAACTTTATCAGCCATCATGCATTCGAGCGCGCGAGTAATAAAAAATAACAAATAAACAAATAAAACCTGACGTTCGATGTTTTAACCCATTTCAGCTTTTATTACTGTAATCTTTAACAAAAAAGACCATTTAATTTGTTTAACTTTTTACTACAAGACAAGGTGATAAAACACGGCAGATTCAGACGGATTTGTCAGCTTAATCTGTTTTTACGTGCCGTAAACAGATCTAAAAGACTGAAGGGAAGCCGTCGAGTCACATTCGTTCTGTCTCAAGGCTTCTTCGGGAAGGAGAAACAATCCAGAAAAATCACACACTAGTAGATAAGTGAGGAATAAAACACTCAGAGTTGTGCGGTTACGGAAAAATAACATTATGGATAAATAAATATCATAATAATCTATAACAAAAGAAACAAACCAAACTAAAAAACATGAATATTTTACTCTTTATTCCGCTTGTACAACAACAAACTTTAAATGATTACAATGTTTTACTTAATTAACCATTTTTAATTATATTTAATAATAATTACTTCCTGTCGTTCCAACGTTTTACAGCATGTGGCAGATGCTCTTATCCAGAGTAACTTACATTTTATCTTATTTTTATACAAATGAGCAATTGAGGGTTAAGGGCCTGACTCAGGGGCCCAGCCTGATTGACCTGGGGTTCAAACTCACAACCTTGCGATCAGTAGTCCAACACCTTATCCCCTAGGCTACCAGTTCTCTTCGGGTTGTTTTTCTTAAAGATAACAAACGTTAAACTCATCATAGAGAGAAACCGCAAGATTCCAGTTACAGCTTCAGCTCTGACTGTAACACAGCGCTGACACTGGAGACTCCTTCGGTTAATGTTTAATAACTTCTCCCACATCACCAATCACACGCTATTTATAAACGAGTCCTGGTGAAAGAGCCGTTACTATGGAAATGGTACAGTATCAGAACGAGCGTGTTAATATGTCCGTACACCCCATGTCAGGATTGGCTTGGACAATCCCCATGGGGGCATTCACGAGGGGATCACCAGGTGGCGCTCTGGCAGTGTTTACATTCTGTGCCATGTTTCTTTGTGTCGGCATGTGTTTTTTGCCCTGTCCGATCCTTAGTCCCTTTCCTACTTCTGCCCACATGTTCCCTATGTGTCATTAATCATCTCCCCTGTTTATACCCGCGTCCTTGTCGTCCCGTACGTGTCTCTTGTTACTCCCATTTTTGTTCTTTATTCTTTCTTTTGTTTTCACTGCAGCTAGATGTAATATATTCTCTGGAATCTGCTGTAGAAAATGATTTGACAGCATCCGACCAATCACAAGCAAGAATTCACCGAATCATAAATAAACAAAAACATCGAGCAACAACACGAGCAAAACTAGAAAGTTAAAAACGAAAGAACTTCATTAAAAAAGGTGAAACTGGAAAAGAAACCAGAGGACAAGAAAGAAAAAAGATGACGATTTAAATGAAAGGTAGATTACAGAAAACGAGGCAACCAGCAAAACTGAACATGTGGAGAAAGTTTTCTTTTCTTTTCTTTTCTTCTGTATTTTCTTATCAGAATAATCATAGCTACAATTAACACAAGACCACAGATGCCCCTTTTCCACCCGAGGCAGTTCGAGTGCAGGTTCGGAGCCTAATTAAGAACCAGTTCTTTCTGTTTCGACAGCCAAAGCACCGGCTCTGAACCAGGAAAAGTGGTTCTTAAGTAGCAAGAAAACGTTGCTGGTCTAGACTTAAGAACCGCTTGCATCAGGAGCTGTGGGCGGGGCTACTGTTAGCGCATTTGATAATGTACCTTAAGTATACTAATGTTTAATACACTTTTACTTTACCGCGATATGATACATTATCAGCACACATGATAGTAGGTAGCTACATGCTAAGGCTAAATTTTTTTCTGTGTTAACGATAAAATAAAGTTATGTACTTTATCGATTACAACCTCCGTTTATACAGATTACACGGAGCCGCACGTACATGTTTTATTCGCCGCGTTTGGATGCCAATGTAGGTTCGTAAAACCATGAGCATTAACAGTAAAGCAACATCCGCCATTGTTGTTGTGTTTGTGTTTGCCGCTGCTGCGCTAACGTTGCTGGGACACATGACACGTATACAGTGACGTCACACTCGGCTCTGTGATGCTCTCTAGCCGGTGGAAAGGCAAACCGGTTCTTAGATGGTTCGCCAGTGGAACCAACTTTGAACCAGCACCAGCACTCGCTCTGAACCAGCACCCGCTTCTTTCCGGTGGAAAAGAGGCAATACTGTATTTAAAGCTGAATCTTATTTGGCTTTTTTTTCGAATGTCCTTCCAAGCCGAGCAAATCTCACCACCGTAGATGGTTTTTCTGATTTCGGTTTCCGCCGCTTGTGAAGTCGAACGTTTAGACGAAATAAAAATCCCATTCACTGAATAAAGCGTGTGGTGGAAGCAGGAGTGTAAAACTGGCAAAAAAAGCACACTTAATAGAGATTATACAGTATCACAAGGACAGGATTATATATTTGCGTACAATTCTGTAGTCTTTTAAACAGAGAAAACGATCCATTCCCACAAATCCAAAGACGCGAAGGAAAGTAATTCCGTCTTAAATGCAAATTCATCACTCGAGTTCCCTGATTAAATTATACTGCTACTTTAAGGCGTCATCATTTTTGGCAGCATGCGACAGGATTAGCTAATGCAAAGCAGCAGTGTGAAAACATTAAAAAGCTCTATAAGCCAAGTCGTTTACAGGCTCCATAACAGGAGAGCGCAACTGTAAATCATTAGCGAGTTCCCAAAGTTCCACCAGATGGAGGGTCTAGAAATAACATCCATGCTGTTTAGAGAAAGAAAAAAGAAAAAAATGGTGCTGTGCTGCTGGCTTTTACTGCTAGAGCAATTCAAACCTTGATCGCAAAGACATTTAACCCTCAGATGCAAACAAACCTCAATAAAACAACTACAACTTTTACTATTTATCATCAAATTCTGCTAAATCCGTTGAACGGCTTAAAGACGACCGGGTGCTGAGGTGAAGCCCACAGAAACACAGGTATTATAGACTGTAAAGATTACCACAAAAACATCTTAACACAAAAAAAGTGTGGCCCAACATTCTACCCAAGTGTGTGGTGGAAGAGGAAGTACAAAGGAGATGAAAAGGAGAAGGAAAGGAAGAAGAAGAAGAAGAAGAAGAAGAAGAAGAAGAAGAAGAAGAAGAAGAAGAAGAAAAGGAAGAGGAGGAAAAGTATAAGGAGAAGAGGAAGAAAAAGACAAAGAAGGAGAAAAAGTAGAAGAAGAAAAAGAAGAAGAAGAAGATGAAAAAGAAAACAGAAAAGGAAGAAGAAGATGAAGAGGAGGAAAAGTATAAGGAGAAGAGGAAGAAAAAGACAAAGAAGGAGAAAAAGAAGAAGAAGAAAAAGAAGAAGAAGAAGAAGAAGAAGAAGAAGAAGATGATGATGAGGAGGAAAAGTATGAGAAGAAGAGGAAGAAAAAGACAAAGAAGGAGAAAAAGAAGAAGAAGAAAAAGAAGAAGAAGAAGAAATAAGAGAAGAGAAAATTTGAGAAGAAGAGGAAGAAAAAGACAAAGAAGGAGAAAAAGAAGAAGAAGAAAAAGAAGAAGAAGAGGAGGAGGAAGAAGTAAAGAAAGAAGAAGATGAAGAGGAGGGATAGTATAAGGAGAAGATGAAGAAAAAGACAAAGAAGAAGAAGAAGAAGAAGAAGAGGAAGAAGAAGAAGAAGAAGAAGAAGAAGAAGAAGATGAGGAGGAGGAAAAGTATGAGAAGAAGAGGAAGAAAAAGACAAAGAAGGAGAAAAAGAAGAAGAGGAGGAGGAAGAAGAAAAGGAAGAAGAAGATGAAGAGGAGGAATAGTATAAGGAGAAGAGGAAGAAAAAGCCGAAGAAGAAGAAGATGATGATGATGATGATGAAGAAGAAGCAAAAACGGAAGGAGAGGAAAAAGAACAAATACATTTTATCCAGATCAATAGTGATTACAAAAATGAGCCTTAAATAAGAATTCCTGCCGTTTATTAACATTAATTCTTATTAAATAATAAATGATAAAAAACAACAATAAAAAATAAAAAATGTTCATAACTGTTTTAATTCGTTCTATTTTACATTTCTTAATTTAAATTCCTTTTATGTGTGTTGTGTTTAAATGTCCTTGTTTCTGTCTGAGAGTTCTATCACAAACACAGTGGTGTGAAAAAGTCTTGGCCCCCTTCCTGATTTTTTTTTTTTGCACGTTTTCACACTTTAATGTTTCAGATCATGAAACAAATGTAAATATTAGTCAAAGATAACACAGTAAACACAACATGCAGTTTTTACACGAAGGTTTTTATTATTAAGGGAAAACAAACCCTCGTGGCCCTGTGTGAAAAAGTGTTTGCCCCCTAAACCTAATAACTGTTTGTTCCTCCCTTAGCAGCAATAACTGTGGTTAAGGTGTTGAGCTACTGATCGGAAGGTCATGGGTTCGAACCCCAGGTCCACCAAGCTGCCACTGCTGGGCCCCTGAGCATGGCCCTTAACCGTCAGTTGTAAGTCACTCTGAATAAGGGTGTCTGCTAAATGCCATAAATGTAAATGTATTGGTGTTCGCTGGAGTCGAGAAGCTTTAGAAATGGCTTTATAACCATTTCCACACTGATAGATCTCAATTACTTTCTTTCTCATTCGTTCCTGAATTTCTTTGCATCTCGCCATGCTGTGTAGCTTTTGAGGATCTTTTGGTCTAGTAAACTTTGCCAGTCAGGTCTTATGTAAGTGATTTCTTGATTGTGAACAGATGTGGCAGTAATCAGGCCTGGGTGTGGCTAGAGAACTTAAACTCAGGAGTAATAAACCACAGTTATGTTTTAACAGGGGGGCAAACACTTTTTTACACAGGGCCATGTAGGTTTGGATTTAGTTTTCCCTTAATAATAAAAACCTTCGTGTAAAAACTGCATGTTGTGTTTACTGTGTTATCTTTGACTAATATTTACATTTGTTTCATGATCTGAAACAGTAAAGTGTGAAAACGTGCAAAAAAAATATTCAGTAATCCCTCGCCACTTTGCTGTTCGTTACACGGTTCAAGTTTCGCGGCCTCGGTGCATCGCTGATTTTTCAAAAATATTCATCGAAAAATAAAAATAAAAACGGTTTCCCAGGATGCCAGACAAAGAGAGAAACTCTCTCAGAGGCTTTGTACATACAGGCACTCAGACAAGGCACATGATTGGTTCCCGGCGTGAGATCTGAGCTGATTGGCTGCGCATCATCGCATCCTCTCCCAGCTTCTTCCCTTGTTGTATCTCGCCGCTCTCATTCACGCTGCTGTCAACTGTGTCTCGCGTATCGTGTTCGAAATTAACTTTTCGTTAAGCCCTTACGATGCCTCCTAAGTGCCGTGTCTCTGCGAAAGATTCCTCTAGTGAGCCCAAGAGGAAGAGGAAGATGATGACCATCAGTGAAAAGGTCAAACTTACTGTAGGGCCAATCCTACTTCGCGGATTTTCACCTATTGCGAGAAGTTCCGGTCCCCATTAACCGCGATAAACGAGGGATCACTGTATATAGTAAGGGGGCCAAGACTTTTTCCACACCACTGTATATAAAACATCTATTTTTTGAACTAAGCTCTTGCTTGTGTTACAGTATGAACATTAAATAAAGGAGTTGTGTAGTTTGATCTTAGACATCATGTATAATGCGACTACTAATGAACCTAAAGCGTATTGTTGAACATTCCCGAAGTTACAAAACCGCCTAAGAAGGAATACGAGCTTATTAGATGCTTGACGATGTCACGGTGGATTACTGCATGGCAAAAGGTCCTGAGCTTATGATTAAACAGAAATTATATTTCAATCTAATTCCCTTTGTTTGGTCTTTAAAGGTCACTCTGATGGCTACAGTATTTGCAAGTCCATGTTCGCTAACCCTTAATTAGCTTTAGCACCATGTGTCCATCTGCCTGTGGACACATTACATGATAAATTGCTCCATTTCCCAGCAAAGAACAGATTTATTTAGCAACTTAAAAACCAGTCCACAGAACATTTGTTTGTTTTAAGCCCAAAACCCGATTCACACTCCACCTCACAGCCCGATCAGGTCCGGCGCCAGTTTCTCAGCCTGAACGTAGTAATGGACTCATCAGTCCGTGACTTATCAGCTTACAAACAGAGAAACGGAGGCTTTGCGGCCGTCTCCGGCTCTTTGTGGCGTCGTGTCCGCCGACGCTGGCTTTAACAGCCAAGATTTATTAATTCATTAAGATTTCCATTTACTATTCAAGAATAACATCATGTTCCTCCTCTAATACGGCCAATCCTTATAAATAACCGTCAAGCCGGGAGAGAAACAAAGGCGGGGCGAGGCGCATGGAGAAAGAGCCAGTGAGGGAGGAATGTATTCGGCTGAATGGAAATCATTAAGCGCAGAGCCACAAATCTCTGTAAATATGACAAATTAGCTGCTGCCATATCAAATTGAAGAATAGATTCCATTTCGCACAGTGCAGTAAAGATGGTCAATCAAGACCATCCATTATTTGTCTGTGGGGCCTCATAATGTCAATCTGCCGTAATTATGGGGGTCTTGATGAAAATGAAAACGTATATAGCTCTTTGCGAGCGCTTGTGACTTTTTTCCACCCCGAGACTTTCAGGACTTCTAGTGGCTGATGTTATACGTTTGTCCGCTATGTCCGCTTTAAGCAGAAAGCTCGATGTTTTACAGCTCTGTAATTATCAGCCATGAGCGTTATTAATGTGGACAATCAAAACGTCTTCGTGAACAGCTCCGTGTGCCATGTTCAGAAAGGAACTACAGAAAAAAGCTGCTTGTGACTGATGGATCAGGAGAAAAAAACAGGATTCTTATAATAACACTCATTATTTTTATAGACTTAGAATATAGAATTAAGGAGGGGCACGGTGGCTTAGTGGTTAGCACGTTCGCCTCACACCTCCAGGGTTGGGGGTTCGATTCCCACCTCCGCCTTGTGTGTGTGGAATTTGCGGGGTTTCCTCCGGGTACTCCGGTTTCCTCCCCCGGTCCAAAGACATGCATGGTAGGTTGATTGGCATCTCTGGGAAATTGTCCGTAGTGTGTGAGTGTGTGAGTGAATGAGAGTGTGTGTGTGCCCTGTGATGGGTTGGCACTCCGTCTAGGGTGTATCCTGCCTCGATGCCCGATGACGCCCGAGAGAGGCACAGGCTCCCCGTGACACGAGAAGTTCGGATAAGCGGTAGAAAATGAATGAATGAATATAGAATTATAGAATAATAGACTATAAAAATCTTTTTAGCATTAAAATCTGACTAGGGCTAATTATGGGGCCTTCATTGAGCTTTTAACACTGCACTTATCTCTGAAGTTCTTGTCTCTCTAAACCCTGTTTTGAACCCCGGGTACAGGAAACTTTTACATGTGGAATATAAGAACAAGGTTTTTTCTCCCAGGGTTATAAAACTGAAGCAGGATCAGCACAACCGTTACACTGTTAACTCCACATCGCCGTGATAAACGTGTACAGTGCAAAACGATGCTCTGCTAGAATGTTACGGCCTGTCGCTTAGCAACAGAAACCCAATCGGAACCAGAACGGAGCTCTGTGTCTCATATCAGGTAAAAAACCAGGATGTAGAGACACTTGTCTGTAGATGGAGTCAGGAGACAAAACACCGAACATCACAGAAGCGTGCGGTGTAGAGAAGGGGAAATACGTCACACTGAGAAATTAAAGGAAGTCGGATATTAACGAGCGAACATCTGCTCGACAAAACGAAAAAACTTAAAAAGAGCAACAAAAGATGATAAAGCTGTGAAAGATAACAGAACCTACTCGAGTGCAGAAGCACAGACCTGAACTTTTTTCCTCACTGATGTGAAAGCGTGAGACGAGACGTTATTTAAAGCGGTCACACGCAGGATTTATCCAGTCAGGATCGTTTATACGTGAATATGGAAATAAGCAGAAGGTTGCAGCATGAACAGTGTGAAACATCAGATGATGAAGAGCCAGGATTCAGTGTTAACCCCAGGGGCAGTAGGAGCAGTGTGAAACCTCTAACTAAACAACCCAGGATTCACTTCACCTGGGGTGCACTAGGACCCAGGGGAGTATTTTACGTGAGAGAACTCTAGCTTTTTCCTCAAAAATGCAAAGGCATAATCCTTTAAGATACTGAAACCCATGACCAGAAGACAAGAAAGTATGACCATATAACCCCAATGTTATCATCTCTACACTGGCTACCTGTTAAGTTTAGAATTGACTACAAACTGCTGCTACTTACGTACAAGGCTCTTAATGGTTTAGCTCCCATGTATCTAACTAGTCTTCTAACACGTTACAATCCTTCACGCTCTCTGAGATCACAAAACTCAGGGCTTCTGGTAGTTCCCAGAATATCTAAGTCTACTAAAGGTGGTAGAGCATTTTCTTATTTAGCTCCCAAACTTTGGAATAGTCTTCCTGACAGTGTTCGGGGCGCAGACACACTTTCCCAGTTTAAACGTAGATTAATAACTCGTCTCTTTAGTCGGGCGTACACATAATACATCCCATAATATTGTGTTCTAATCCATTTGATCAAATGCACATTATCATCTAGTGCTTGCTAATATTCTAAACAGCAGCTATGCTAATTCCTTTTCGCTGCTTCTTTTTTATTTCTACCCATCCTGAGGCATCCAGAGATTGTACCAGCTCCAGTTATGAAGTGTCATGAAGATTTTGGACCTTCATTGAGATGAGACCAACCATGTGAGGATCGTGAGACATCTAGAGACGTTCCAGCTCCGGTCGGACTGAAGTTTTCAGACATACTAAAGAGGGGATACCGACTCCATGTGGTCTCTGAGGACAACAATCTCCTCATCGATACAACATTCATCAGACTGTATATTAATAATCACACCCCAGTGTCACCCAGATGAGGATGAGGTTCCCCCTTTGAGTCTGGTTCCTCTCAAGGTTCCTTCCTCTTCCATCTAAGAAAGTTTTTCCTCCCCACAGTCACCTGAGTCACCTCAGACTTGCTCATTGTGTATAAATACAAACATCTATTTAAATCTAAGTCTAATATCATTTTTTGCATTATATCCATCTTTGTATAAACATTTCTTCTAGTATGTTTCTTATGTTCTGTGAAGCTGCTCTGATACAACGTCCATTGTTAAAAGCGCTATACGAATAAAACCGAGTTGAATTGAAAGACATCAGAAACTTTTTCTTCTCTGGTTAATTTAATTAACAAATAAAACCCATTTTAATCCGATGTCTTGTCTATCGGTGTGAAGCTCGAGGTTCCCAGCTGCTAAAAAAAGAACCTGCTTTCTGACAGACCGGAGAGGGAAAAAAAAACAAGTGTTAATTGACTTTTTCTGGATTCTGTGAAGGGAATGCAAATGAACGAGTAACTTCACGTCTCTTTAATAGAATGCAGGGAGTTTAGGTGGGTGTTAAATTAGTAAGGAATAAAACTTTGTGACAGCTGAACATTATATAATAAGACAGGGCGGTCTGACGAGGCACAGTTAGCGTTTACGGCTGTGAAGTTGATCAGTTTTCTGTAACGGTACGACGCGAGGGGTTTTTCTGGACTTTCACCTGTAGTCTTTTGTGCGTTTCTGAATGGCGACCTTTCCGTTGGGACGTGGTAGCCTAGTGGTTAAGGTGTTGGGCTACCAATTGGAAGGTTGTGAGTTCGATTCCTACATTCACCAAGCTGCCACTGCTGGGCCCCTGAGCAAGGCCCTTAACCCTCAGTTGTATACGAATATGGATATGGGTGTCTGCTAGATGCTGTAAATGGAAACCTGGTGTATGTTTCACTTTGGTTCCTCAGTTGATTAGGTTCTTACACACTAACGCCACTTCGAAGCAAAATCTAGTGTGAATCGACTCCGAGTTGATTCGTCACGGGACATTAATCAAACATGGCATCTAGCATTTTTTTTGTGAGTGTTAAACTGAGCCAAAAGACAAAGCTGTAGCACTGCCACGAAGGGAGGAAATAATCGCTGAATGTGATCCACAGAATTAATGGTTTTAACTAGTTATTCAGGGGGCACGGTGGCTAAGTGGTTAGCACGTTCGCCTCACAAATCCAGGGTCGGGGGTTCGATTCCCACCTTCGCCTTGTGTGTGTGGAGTTTGCATGTTCTCCCGTGCCTCGGGGGTTTCCTCCGGGTACTCGGTCCAAAGACATGCATGGTAGGTTGATTGGCATCTCTGGGAAAATTGTCCGTAGTGTGTGTGTGTGTGTGAGTGAATGAGTGTGTGTGTGTGCCCTGTGATGGGTTGGCACTCCGTCCAGGGTGTATCCTGCCTCGATGCCCGATGAAGCCTGAGATAGGCACAGGCTCCCCGTGACCCGAGAAGTTCGGATAAGCGGTAGAAAATGAATGAATGAATGAACGAGTTATTCATAGAAATATTGAATTATTTTATATCCATTCTCAGGCGATTCTTGTCTACTTTTTGTTTATCTTTTTTTTTCCTCACGATATTTCTGAATGAAACAATGACTGAATTCTTTTCCCATCAGGACGTTTTCAGTCCTACATAAACCCCAGACAGGCCGTTTTGTCTCTCAGCCAATCGCAAAATCCTTCCAGAAGGATTATTCAGGTTCCAAATTCGCTACCTAGGGAGTTAGGGATCGGACCCAAAAGGAACGCAATTCAAAAAGCGGTCGCTTCTAAATTGTTCTGAATTCCGAATAGAAACGAATACTGAATAAAACACGTGTAGTTGCTGTGATTTTTTTTTTTTATCCGCTACACTAATCCAAAGCTTGGTGCTTTTCCATCTGTTGTGTAATTTTTATCCAGCTAACAGGTGAACTCCAAACTCTTTCTAATTATACACAAACATCACAAAGGCTTTTATATAATTTTTTTTCTTTCTTTCTGCTGGCAACAGCGTGCTTCATACATTATTCCATTAAGCTCCATTAAAGCTGGAAGCCTACTCCCGTATTAATGATGCTTCTTATATAACGAGGAGAAATCAGCCTTTGCCTGGGAAAAGCACAGATCTTCATCCTGATGGAAATTATTTACGCCTTTTTGGACATAAATCACACGGATGTACAGTACGCATTAATCCGGGATGTCAGGAGTTTGACATGGAAATGCATTATGTTCGCTCTAAAAGCTCCCAATCTGCACGGCTACACGACATCACCTAATCCGTCACCTTTATATATTTATTTCCCGTATTGTGAGGAGAGGCGGCGCTCGGCTCAGGGCACGCCTGTAGGCAGGAAAGGCGAAGCTAAACATCTGGCGCTTTGCTCGGGTAAAAAGACAAACAGCACCACGTGCTGAGCCTCTTAAAGATCTGAACAGTCATGTTTACATGTTAGAAGAGCGAGCCTCGACGGGCTGGTGCAGAGTTCACGTGTCGACTGCGATGTGGTTTTGATGCGGCTCTGGATAACTGACAGCTGTGCTGAGCTGAGAAGTGCAGAGCTCCAGATCTTTACTAATTAGTTTGTTTGTTAAATGAGTCTGAGACAGCGACGGTAATAACAACACAAATTCTGCTTGTAACCATTTAAATGCTGCAGAAAGAAAGTGTCTGTAGCATGATGACTCTATCTATCTATCTATCTATCTATCTATCTATCTATCTATCTATCTATCTATCTATCTATCTATCCATCCATCCATCCATCCATCCATCCATCCATCCATCCATTTTGTGTTGTGTTTATGCTAAACATGATCATGGGGTCAAAGTCCACCACAAGGGACACTGGGCAAAAGGTGGTGGACAACCTGGACCACTGTGCCAATTATTATCACATGGCAAAATTACACACACACACACGCACACACACACACACACACACACACACACACACACACACACACACACACACACACACACACACACACACACCAATCACATGCATAACTTTGGGGGTGGGAACTGATGTAATTGGAGGAAACTCCACAGAAACAAAAATAAGTCGAACCCTTAACCCTGGAGGTGGGAAGAAAACCTCACACATCAAGGACCTTCACTGTACCTTTGGATGACCGCAGCAGCCTTGTTTACATTACAATGTCTGCTCTCTAATCAGTAGAACTTTTTTATTCATCCAAAGCTCTACTTTGGATGAATGAACTGCACCGTGACAGCAGAAGAAACATTAGAATAGAGAAAGAATAATCAGGGACCTAAAAGAGAACCTCAGAGGGCAACAAATGATACTATTTTCCCCAACGGTCTCTCTATCAGTACAGCAGTTAAAGTATTGGCCACATAGACTATTCATTCATTCATTCATACATTCATTCATTTTCTACCTCTTATCCGAACTTCTCGGGTCACAGGGAGCCTGTGCCTATCTCAGGCGTCATCGGGCATCGAGGCAGGATACACCCTGGACGGAGTGCCAACCCATCACAGGGCACACACACACACTCTCATTCACTCACACACACACACACACACACTACGGACAATTTCCCAGAGATGCCAATCAACCTACCATGCATGTCTTTGTACCGGGGGAGGAAACCGGAGTACCCGGAAGAAACCCCCGAGGCACGGGGAGAACATGCAAACTCCACACACACAAGGTGGAGGCGGAAATCGAACCCCGACCCTGGAGGTGTGAGGCGAACGTGCTAACCACTAAGCCACCGTGTCCCCGTCGCCTAGACATACGTCTGATAATAAGATACGTCTCGTGTTATTTCCTGTCGACGAACGTTCCCGTCTTGTGTCGTTTCATCGGACATCCAACAACACGTCCGTCGTACAGATCGTTCTGGAACTGGCTTAAGCCTCCGTGCTGCATCTGTGAAAAGTGCTAAGAGTCACTGATCTATTTTCAAGGATATAATGTTCCTTCTCATCTTCTCATTGAGAGAACTTTTCAAGGTAAGTGTCCTGCTTAAGGCCACAGCTGCATCAGTCAGACTGCTGAGGAAAGAGCAGAAGAGTTCTTCATGAAACAAAAGAGCTTAAACCCAAACAATAAGGTGTTTGTTTTCAGTCGATATATTTACTTCTCACAATTAACCACCATAATCCGCAATTAGCCCAGAGGTCAGCTCTCCTCTTACCTAAAAAGATGTAATTATTTTTACAGCCAAATGAGATTATGTTGCTGTGTATTTAATTACACCGATAACCCTGGAAATGTCAAAGTCACATTATCTGCCACTGGGATAAGCGATTAAGCTAATGCAGCTAATGTAGCGACATCCTTTATGCTAGTAATGCTACATCGGAAACATAGTTCTCGGCTAGTCGACTCGTCGCACGCTCGAGAGATAACGGATCGTTAATGACACTGCTCGAAATCCCAGAATCACATTTTAGCTTGTGATCGAATCCCAGAGAGGCTGTGATCCTTCACGGAGAGCAGGAAAGTGGGAAAGCGCTCGTCACCGAGGACGCCCGTGCAGTTTGATAGAGTTGTCTCGTCTCGTGCTCCCTCACACTTTTATTTCAGGACATGCTAAGCTAACACCTCACGTCTAATTCCAGCTTTGGCTCCGTTTTCCCAGCACACGATGCCCGAGGCTACATGCTCTGATGGACGAGTGTTGTTCGAAGTGATAGACTGGTAACACGATCAGGTTATTTTTTTTTTCTCTCTGCCCTCAACAGGCATTTTTGCTTCGTACCGGACCGCATTAAAGACAGATATGACCACATGCTGAAAAATCAAGGCAGTGTGATTGAAGTGAAGAATAAGAAAAGCTAGAGTAAAGAGCTCTGGCTTGGAGATCGGCACCCAGCTGCTGATCTTCTCCACTTTGTTTCTCATTAGGACGTATCGATAGGATCGACTGGGTGGAGCAGGAGCATGAGTTATGACTCGGGGCCTGTCACAGCTCCAGGTGCTGACATTTCCATAAGCATTATCCTGCCTGCACATTTTTCTTTCTATGGACCGAGAGTAAAGAGAGCGTCGCTTTGACGAGCCAACACCGCACGTACGTACGTACCGATCCGTGAGAGTCCGAAATGTCTGATTTATGCGCTCTGACTTCCTGTGATTCAGCATATGAACACAATGAGATTAACGAGGCCAGTGACCGCAAAAAAGAGGGAAGCGGAAAAGAAAAATGCCGCCGTGTCCGGCCCCCTTCGCCACATCCTGACTGCGAGCGTGATGAGTAAAGTCAGTATAATTCATTAAAACGTGCAGTGCTCATTACTGTCTTTTCAGACTTTTGAGAGACTCATTACCTGCATAATAGAAGAGTCCTTATAACACTGAGACCATTCCTCACTGGAAATTAATCATCTCCGCTCGGACAAAAAAGGGGATTCTCTCGTTAAATATTAAAAATCTTCCACACAATGAATTCTCTTCTAATTTCCACCCACTCCCTGTGCTCGGCGAGATAAAAATAAGCCCACATTATCGTGTGTGTGTGTGTGTGTGTAGCATCAGGACATAAAGGTGGAGAAATACTTACAGTTGACGGTGACTTTCACAGTCCTGGTGTCAGGAGAAGCAATATCGTTCTCAGCGCCGCATTCATAATCCCCCGCTGCATCCCGAGTTATTCCACTTATGTTCAGATTCTCTCCGCTCTCAAACTTCCTGGCTATGAAACGCAAAAGAAAAGGAAACGTACGTATTAGCAAACGATTACACGCCGTTTCCTGCGAATCCATGTGAGCTGAGACCGGCAACAACAATCCACACGATTTGTGTATAAATGTCTGAAATGGTTAGAACATCAGAAAAAAAAAAAACAATCACAGTTATTTGTTTGATATCCAACAGATTTTATCTTCCTCTTTATCACCTGAACAAAAAAAACAAAAAAACACTGAATTTCTTTGGAATAATCTTGAAAAAAATTAAAGAAAAACGTAAAAAATGCAAAGCTACATCAATATTTGCCCTTTTAAATAAATAAATAAACAAAGAAAGAAAGAAAGAAAGAAAGAAGTAGGACTGAATAGCTGTGAGTGGGTGTGTCTGTGGGCGTGGCTAATTTTCAGTCTCACGGTGCTTTATACTTTGAAATTTGTAACAATTTGCACAAAACAGTTGTATTAAAAAACTTCAAGAAAGTTAATGAAATTGAAAGAAAGAAAGAAAGAAAGAAAGAAAGAAAGAAAGAAAGTGTCAAGAAATTGTATAATACAATGTATGACATATAAATCTCTTCTTTCTCTTTTTTAAATCGTTCTTTCCTGCCAGCTGACTCCACCCCCTCTGTTCAAATTGCATAAACTTCATTGGTTGCCTTTAAAGGAAAAGGGGCGTGGCTGATCCTTTAAAGGCCACCAATGAAGTTTATGATAGATCTCATGACTTTACACTTAATAATTTACACAATTTATTAAAAGGTACAAAGGTGAAAGTTCGATTTTGGTACGAGGTTTAAATTTGTAGCTTTGTTTGAAGATTTTTTTTATTCAAAACGAATTGAATGACATTTAAAAAACTTTTTAAATAATATTATATTTATATCTGTGCTGTTTTTTAAATGATTGTAAACAGCTTGTTGTGATGGCTGACTGCAAGTGTGAGGTCGGTGTGGTACAATCTGGTGTTCCTCAGGGATCGGTTTTGGGCCCGTTACTTTTTAGTATTTACATTCTTTCCATTTGGCTAGCTTTTAAGATCACTTGGTCTTAACTATCACTTTTATGCTGATGACACATCTATATACATTCAAAAAAGATGTCAATATGCCTGTGTCTTTTCTTTCTCAATGTTTTGCTGAGATTTGGAAATGGATGTCTGAAAATTTTCTTTGTCTGAACAGTGACAAGACTGAAGTGATGCTTATTGGTTCACCTTATCAGTTGTGTAAAGCAGAGTCCATAACCTTAAGTGTGGATTGTTCTGCTTTACATTTCCAAACTAAACTAAAAAACTTGGGGATGATATTTGATGCCAATTTAAAAGGTACACCCTTACTGGTTACTATAGAATACTATAAAGCAGTGGTCCCCAACCCCCGGGCCGCAGACCGGTACCGGTCCGTGGAACAAATGGTACCGGGCCGCCCAAGGAACATTAAATTATTTCCATTTTATTTACTGTGGTGTATTTCTCTCGGGTTTGTGCGACTTCCCATGGACGAGAGGTTAACCGGGAGCTGAGAGACGTCACCTAAAGCCGCACCAATACCGCGCATGCACAAAATATCGTGATATCGGGCCGGGTTTAGGTGACGTCTGGAGCTGAGCGGCTGCGAGCGGCAGTGGTGTCGTAGCTTTGGTGGAGAGAGAAGGAGTGTATCGCTCTTCTCTCTGTTCACCGGTACTTTGTCATGTTTAACAGTGCTTGGTGTACGTGTATATTGTGTTTGCTCAAATTTAACCCACAAATTAGCAAAAATGAGCACGAAACAGACGTCGTTAGAAAGTTAGAAACTCTGCCGGTGTTCTGGATTAAAGTCATGGCGGAATACCCTGAGATTGTCACCACAGCACTTACATCCCTATCGCCATTTCCGACATGCTATCTGTGTGAAGCGGGGATTTCTGCAGTGACGGCAACCGAAACAAAACAACGTTATAAACTGGACATAAGCGACACACTTCGGGTGTCATTGTCTCCTATTACCCCAGATGGAACCGTCTCGTTGTAAAGAAACAAGCTCAGGGTTCTCATTGATTTAGCATTGTAGTGAGTTAAAAAGGCATGTTTAAATACAATTAAATTAAAATTATTTATTTTAATTTAATTGTATAGCCGCCACCCCCCACCCCCAGCGGGCCACGGTAAAATTATCAAACACTGACCGGTTTGCGGCGAAAAAAAGGTTGGGGACCACTGGTATAAAGCAATAAAGTGATGTGTCATACAGCTAAGTACGGTGACCCACACTCAGAATTCGTTCTCTGCATTTATCCCATCCAAAGTGCACACACACAGCAGTGAACACACACACACACACAGCAGTGAACACACACACACACACAGCAGTGAACACACACACACACCGTGAACACACACCCGTAGCAGTGGGCAGCCATTTATGTTGCGCCACCCGGGGAGCAGTCGGGGGGTTTGGTGCCTTGCTCAAGGGCACATCAGTCGAGTATTGCCGGCCCGAGACTCGAACCCACAACCTTAGGGTTAGGAGTCAGACTCTCTAACCATTAGGCCACGACTTCCCCCTCTAAAAAACTGGGCGTGGCCATGCATATGGGCGGGGCTTATCTCAACCTGAAATGAGGAAATGCTTCTGCTTGATTTTTCTACAATGTCTCTGATTATTAAAATTCTACGGTTATTACAAGTGTAGAGAGATTTAAAACGAACCACAGCTACAATTCCGAAAAAAAAAACATGCAGTTCAGACAACAACTAGTTTTTTTTTCATGCATGTATTTATATCCTTCTTTTACGGACGTTTACTTTGACTCAGCAAAAGCCAAGAGGAACAAAGAAAGGAGGGAATCTTCTAAAAGGAGAGAGTCTGCTTTCTGTCCCATTGTCCCGGCATTGTGTTGAAACGTATAGCCGCTTTGTGGTACTGAGCACAACACAATTGTAGAGCTGTCACAAACTTTTATCTCCGTCAATATTAAGCAGCGCTGACAAACCTCCCGAGAGGCAGAAGTGCACCTTGGCTCTGAATAGAAGGTATGACAACGTGATAAAAAATGACTCTCTGGGCCGAGTCATTTGCATACGCATTTGTGTAGTCGCACACAAAACAATGACGTCCTTACACAGAGGCAAGCAAACACGACAATTTCGCCAACTTCGGGGCTATTAAGGAAGTGACTGAGACGCTCATCTCTGATGACAAGGCGCTATTTTACTTCCATCGCTTTGCAAATGAGTCGAGCCGAAGATAATTCTCCTCCAAACTGCATCGGAGCGAACGCGTTCCGGGGTGCGGCGTCACGTCTGCCTCACGCGTCCCAGGCTATACAATGGAACACAAAGTGTATAGGTTGACGAGAAGCTAGAAATAATAAAAAAAAAAATAATAATACTATTATCATATTCTGGAGAAAACTATATGTGTCACATTTTTTATTGATTTGTTTCTCCATTTTCTCAACAATAATTATCATTCAGTTTTACTCGCCACAAACAAACAGAACAGAAAGGATCAAATTTGGCATTTAAATTAGTTTCGATCCGCAAAAACTGCCAGATAAAATGAACATAACTGCACTTCAATTGCGTTCTACTGAACTGTAGCGAATTTTAGCATTTCTTCAATAAAACCCAGTGTTCAAACCTCATCATACGATTTTACTGCTTCTGTGAAAAAGTTTCAGGGAAATTTGAGCGTATTCAAGCACCTGACTGTAGAGTTACTGTGAATATACTATTACATCACAGTCTCACTAAATTCTGGATTCTGATTGGTTGATTTTCTCCTGTTTTGTCGTGTCCGTGTCGATGACCGAACGTCTTCCTCGTGTCTCACTCCACAGTGGTGTTAATATGAAGCTCATATAAAAGTAAACGCTCAGGACTTTGTAGAGAATTTGTAGAGTTTCATCACCATTTCTGTTTTTCTCTACAACACTAAAGGTGATAGTTTTATATAAAAGTATTTTTCTCCACACAGATGTTTGTATCTTCAGAGTAAACGTTAATATCAAACCCATTTCTGCTCTCTGAGAAACTCTGAGTGTTTGTTCATCTAAAAAGCAGCTCAGATTTCTCTTCAACACTAAAATTCAGTGTAAAGCCCTATTCGGACGGGACTAGTTCTACGTGGGGACGTGGAGTGATGCAATTTTACCTCAGGACGTCTGTAATATTAATTGGCCAATTCGCACGGGACAAGACATCTCAGTAAAACTAGCAGAAGTGGGAGGGGTAACTCGCTTTATGCACCACAGTAACCTCCTTGTCGTCATGTGCGTATGACATTGCTTCCTGTTTCAAGCGCATCCACTTTTTAACAGGAAATGATGGAATTTTACCGTACATATTTACAGCGGGTCTTTTCGGACGGGATTAGTATTACCTGAGGTCATTTTTCTGGACCTTTTTACAGAAAGTAAAAGTCGCCGTAATCTTTACTGACATTAGCACTATTCGGACGGGATTAGTTCTACGTGGGGACGTGGGGGTAAAGTAATTATTACCAGAGCTTCTCTGTAATTTTAGTCCCGTCCGAATGTGCCATCTCGGTAATCATTACGGACAATGTCAGTAAAGATTACGGCGACTTTTACCTTCTGTAAAAAGGTCCGAAAAAATTACCTCAGGTAATACAGTACTAATCCCGTCCAAATAGACCCGCTGGAGGCGCCATGTTGTCTGTTTGCGCACGTGATAAAAGGAAGCAACGTCATATGCACATGACGACTAGGAGGTTACTGTGGTGCATAAAGCGAGTTACCCCTCCCACTTCTGCTAGTTTTACTGAGATGTCTTGTCCTGTGCGAATTGGCCAATTGATATTACAGACATCCTGAGGTAAAATTGCATCACTCCACGTCCCCATGTAGAACTAGTCCCGTCCGAATAGTGCTAATGTCAGTAAAGATTACGGCGACTTTTACCTTCTGTAAAAAGGTCCGGAAAAATTACCTCAGGTAATACTAATCCCGTCCGAAAAGACCCGCTGTAAATATATACGCTAAAATTCTGTCATTTCCTGTTTAAAAGTAGTTTTTGGTGCGTTTTGCAAGCATGGAGGCGCTTGAAACAGGAAGCAACGTCATACACACATGACGACTAAGAGGTTACTGTGGTGCGTAAAGCGAGTTACCCCTCCCACTTCTGCTAGTTTTACTGAGATATCTTGTCCCGTGCGAACTGGCCAATTAATATTACAGACGTCCTGAGGTAAAATTGCATCACTCCACGTCCCCATGTAGAACTAATCCCGTCCGAATAGTGCTTTAGTCCGTAATGATTACCGAGATGGCACATTCGGACGGGACTAAAATCACAGAGAAGCTCTGGTAATAATTACTTTACCCCCACGTCCCCACGTAAAACTAGTCCCGTCCAAATAGTGCTTAAGATCATCAACAGAGGGAAAAACACACGTCTAAAATACACCGAAAGAACGACATGAGTCCTGACTCACTTTAGATCAGATTTAGATTTTAATTTTAAACCAAATTAAAAAGTGTGTGATTTCTAACAGGAGTTGTTTATGGAATGTTTAGGGAAGCGCTGCCCTGCTTAGCGCTGCCCTGTTTAGTTTCTCACTTCAAGAGAAAGATGAAGACAAACTTGTGAGAAAAGACATGAGTCAGATGTTCCAGCACATCACATGTAACTATAAACAAGTGTTGTATAAAGTATTAGAAAGCAATACTTGAGTAAAAGTACAAGTATCGTACTAGAAAAAGACTTTGGTAGAAGTGAAAGTCACCTTTTAGAAAACTACTCAAGTAAAAGTCTTAAAGTATCTGATATTTACTGTACTTAAGTATCAAAAGTCATTTTCTGATATTAAATGTACTTAAGTATTTGAAGTAAAAGTAAAAAGCAAAATTTCAGTGATTTTCGCTAGACATAAGATCAGGGGCGGTTCTAGGGTTTCATCTTTAGGGGTTTTATCCCTCAGTGAGAATTTAAAACAAGACGAGTTTAATATTATATATTATATCACTACATAGTAAGCCAAAAGTTATGGTATTATTAAATGCCAAAAGTGGACACCAAAATTTTATGCTTGATGTAATGATGTCAGTCTTGAATCAGATCAGTTCATGTGTGTGTGTATTCTCTACAAACGGTGTGTCCGATGAATGACGTCATTAATAAACTAATATTCACAAGACAAAGACCAAATCAATAAATGTTATTTGTATTTAGTATTGATATTGCATTAATATTTTGTTTGTGCTACACCTCTGGTAATAAGAATAGTGACATTTCACTGCTTTTGGTTGCCGCCATTATAGATAAACGCCTCCAGCTGTGACTGCGCGTGCACGCTGCGCGTACCTCAGTAGAGCGTGCTAACGTCTAGGAGCAGTGACTCGCCAAACCTCCCTTATTGCAGTCGCACACATTTCTTCTGATTTTATTTTGTAGTAACGAGTAACGAAGATGCTTATTGGAAATATAACGGAGTAAAAGTATACATTTTATCTAGGAAATGTAGTGGAGTAAAAGTGAAAGTTGTCATAAATTTAAATAGCGAAGTAAAGTACAGATACGTGACATTTCTACTTAAGTACGGTAAGGAAGTATTTTTACTATTTTTTCTGCTATAAACAGATCAAAATAAATGAATAAATAAATAAATAAATAAATAAATTGCTGAAGTGTAAAAAGAATAAAATACTTGATTAAGTAAATAATTTCTTCTCGAGATCAGTATTATTGGTCCAATTTTTTTTCTATGTAAGTATTGTATAACTATATTTTTTGTTGTTTTTCTTCTTCTTTGTACGGTGACCTTGAGTGTTAGAAAGGCGCCTTTAAATAAAATGTATTATTATTATTTATTATTATTAGTTACAGTAATCCCTCGCCACTTCGCGGTTCAAGTTTTGCGGTTCAAGTTTCAAGCTCAGCCTCAGTGCATCGCTGATTTTTCAAAAATATTCATTTACATTTACAGCATTTAGCAGATGCCCTTATCCAGAGCGACTTACATTTTTGTACAACTGAGCAATTGAGGGTTAAGGGCCTTGCTCAGGGGCCCAGAAGTGGGAACCTGGTGGACATAGGAATCGAACTCACAACCTTCTGATTGGTAGCCCAACACCTTAACCACTAGGCTACCACATCCCCCATCGATACATTTTTCATAGAAAAATAAAAATAAAAACGGTTTCCCAGGATGCCAGACAAAGAGAGAAACTCTCTCAGAGGCTTTGTACATACCCACGGGCACTCAGACAAGGCACCTGATTGGTTCCCGGCTCGAGATCTGAGCTGATTGGCTGCGCATCATCGCATCCTCTCCCAGCTTCTTCCCTTGTCGTATCTCGCCGCTCTCGTTCACGCTTTCAACCGTGTCTCGCGTATCGTCTTCGAAATTAACTTTTCGTTAAGCCCTTACGATGCCTCCTAAGTGCTGTGTCTCTGCGAAAGATTCCTCTAGTGAGCCCAAGAGGAAGAGGAAGATGATGACCATCAGTGAAAAGGTCAAACTTACTGTAGGGCCAATCCTACTTCGCGGATTTTCACCTATCGCGAGAAGTTCTGGTCCCCATTAACCGCGATAAACGAGGGATCACTGTACTCATCCATAAATTCTGATTTGAAGTGAAATATCTCGAACGCAGAACCGAATCATTTGTTCGAGCCACAGCATCTCCTATCTAGTATATGATTAAAATAGTGGACCAAAGCTCCGAATCGGCAGCGACTCCCGTCACGTCTCACGACACGTACGTGAAAAGCCGCAGAGGCGATTCCTCAAGACTGTTCACATAAAGCCGGGCGTTATCGTAAACGATCTTAAGTGCACTCTGAACCGTGGTGAGAAATGTAATATGCGGCGGATTTTTTTATGCGGAAAGCTGCAGAAACATGCCGAGCAAATTAGGCAAATCAGAGGAGGTTAATCTGTGATCCCACATTGCTCTGTGTTAAGCGCAATCACAGTAAGCAATTTCTCACATTGTGTTGAGAGCACACGGCGTGTTTCCTTTAGGTCTGCCTGCTGCTGATAGGACGAGTGCAGCTGGAGAATACATTACAGAGCGAGGCGACGGAGCTCTCTCCATTTCCACAGTTAACCCCTGAGAGAATACAGCAGCACACGACTAAAAGGTGCATGAGTGTTTCCTGTGGGTATTCAGCGAGCTGGCAGCTATGAATTATCCCACCACACACACACACCCACATACACACATCCACATCCACACACACACACACACACACACACACACACACACACACACCAATTTGCTTTCTCTTAATACCGTCGCTCCCACTAAGCCTGCTAACTTTTCAGTGTGGCTCTGCACTTTACAGATTAAGTGTCGACCGTGACTCTGTGTGAGATGGCGATTGTGTTGAAAGCACGATTTAAAAGAGGCAAAAAAAAAAATTCCGTCCTGAGTTACCGATTTAAACATCGGAGCGAGCGACCGTGAAATTACAGGCGATGCAAAAAGAATAATAATAATAAAATATGAATATGCGAATTCAGCCAAAAAAAACAAACATTAGGTTGAAGTTGATTAAATAAAAATACTATTAAATATGGCATTAAATGTTAACATTATATTGTGAAGTATTAGTACAGAAATAAAAAATAAGAATTATTTGGCTCAAGTGTAACTCGACAATCTAGAGCTCACAAGTAGATTCAAATGGCACAGACTAGAGAGAGAGAGAGAGAGAGAGAGAGAGAGAGAGAGAGAGAGAGAGAGAGAGAGAGAGAGAGAGAGAATCTGTGTGGGTGGGGCTTATACTCTCTCAATCGCAGAGACTTTAACCAATCGTGTGTGTTTTCATATCAGGCCACAAGCAGCACTGTTAATTCTGCATTCAGCTTCGTCCCTGTCACCAGTATTAAACGTCTCCATCTTGCACTTTGTCTATTTTAGTTACAAGTTTTTTCTTTTTCTTGTTTTCATTTTGTTTCCGAAGAGACAGCAGCTTTTTTCCCCCACAGGTAAACTATCTCTGCTATGACACACTATGGACTCACTATGACAAAATGGTTTCACTACGACAAACTATGGGCTCACTATGATACACTAAGGTTTCGCTATAACACACAATGAACTCACTATGACACACTATGGACTCACAATAAAACAATATGTACTCACTATGATGCACTATGGACTCACTATGACACTATGGAGTCCCAATGACACACTATGTACTCTCTAGGACACTATGGAGTAACTATGACGCACTATGGACTCACTATGACAATACAGACTCACTATGACACTATGGACTCATTATAACACACTATATTCTCACCCTTTCCCTATTCTAACCCTATGATGCACTATGGACTCTCTATGATACACTATGGATGCAATATGACACACTATGGACTCACTATAACACACTATGGACTCACTATGACAATACAGACTCACTATGAGACGTTAGGGACTTACTATGACACTATGGACTCATTATTATACACTATATTCTCACCCGTTCCCTATTCTAACCCTATGATGCACTATGGACTCTCGATGATACACTATGGATGCAATATGACACACTATGGACTCACTATAACACACTATGAACTCACTATGACAATACAGACGCACTATGAGACGTTAGGGACTTACTATGACACTATGGACTCATTATTACACACTATATTGTCACCCGTTCTCTATTCTAACCCTATGATGCACTATGGACTCTCTATGATACACTATGGATGCAATATGACACACTCACTAGAACGCACTATGGACTCATTATGAGACACACTAATTTAATCAAGTCAAAAAGCTTCATTGTGCCGACTGGTTTAAATACACTGTCCTGTGTTTATTTATTATAGCCTTCAGTGCTCATCTCACACTGGTGTGTATTTGTATGTCATCTTGTGTATCGTGACACCACATTGTTTTGTTCTGCATCACTGATGAAACATTAATTCATGCTAACGTATAGGTTATAAGAGGAAAGACAGAAGAATGACGGTGTTAACTTCAGTTACCCCGAGGTGTTGAAGCCCTAATCAAAGCTGGAGCACGAAGCCTCCGCATTCTGCCCAAAGCGCAAAGTCTGCCCAAAGTCTGCCCAAATTTGCCCAAATTTGCCCAAGGTCACATGTGTGTGTTTTCTAAAGCTGTAAATCTCAATAAAAGAAGTTTATAGAAAACTTTGCTGGTCAGGAAGCGTAGGCAGAACGACACGCTGTAACTGACCTTTCACACGCACCATCACCAAACCTCTCTGGTGGAAAAAGTGCCTGGAAATAAAAAAAAGATGAGCACTTCTTCCCTTTGAGAAATGCATTTTGCTTTTTAGTGAGAGAAAAAAAAGGTCACGCCGGTCCTGAAGTGATGGCTTTTTCTTTTTTACAATGATAGAGGGGGAAAAAAGATGTCAGTCTTCAAATGGTAATTTCATCTAGACAGAAATCAAGAGGGGGGGAAAAGGTCAGAAATCTAAATTGTTTTTTTTTTTGCTATATAATCAACAATCATTTGAGTTTTCTGTTCAGTAAACACAGAAATAAGAGGCTCGCGGATAAAAACCGCCACCTTTTATTTGTGGACGTTTACTGCACCCTTTTAAATAACGCCACACTTTGTGATCTCCTGCAGTGATTTAAATGAGCTAAAGTATGGGATTTGAGCCTGAATAAAACCTAAAGCTTTAGTAAACATCACCTGGGTTGAGTCTGTGACCTGCGACAATCACCGCGGTTCAATTCCCAGACACTTTACCGAAGCGTCACGATAGGCAATTTCACATGCTGTTTGTTTTGGACTTGTTTCAGGCGTCTGCTTTTCAACAAGTGATATTTATGCTCGATTGGATTGAAATCAACTTGACCGGTGTAAGAGTGGCCACTTTCTCCCCTGATGAACTCTTTAGTCTCACTGGCAAAGTGTTTCTGCTCGTTTTATCGCAGCGGGAGAAAGACGAGCGAGTCTGGGGAGTGTTTTACCGAGAACGGAGAGATTTAGAGCTCCTTCGTGTCGTTCTTGTCGTCGTCGTCGTGACATTGTTTTTTTTTTAGTCTGCTCGTTATATACTCGTCTGAAGCGGATATGAAGTTGCGCGGTAATTTACAGGACCGTAAACTACAAAAGCAGCGATGGTTAAGATAATTGGATCTCTGATGCATCCCGATTCTCTTCGATGATTCTGTATTGACGCACAAACATCATTATCAGAGTCTTACACAGACGTCTACAATCTTATTTATTCAGTCCTAAATGCCATGGGTTAGCACCGTCAAACTCCTTACAGCTGATTTCCAATTTGAATCATTTCAATTCAAATTATTTGTATAGCGCTTTTAACAATACGCGTCGTCTCAAAGCAGCTTTACCGAAGTATAGAAACAGAATAGTTTCACTATGACATGCTATGCTCTCAATATGACACATTATTATTTCACTGTGACACGCAATGCCACTGTTATGGCACAGCATGCATCTGCTAATGAAACCCTGGCTGGAGTATGACATGTGTATCTATCAAATACATAATGCGCCATAGTGAACTCATAGTGTTATGAGTTCACTATGGCGCATTATGTATTTAATATAGCACATTAACATCATTTACGACCCAGTGGGTTCAGTATGATGCACCATGAGTTTGCTATGACAGACTACGCCTTCCCTATATAACTTTGGATTCACTATGACACATTATGAACTACCTATGACACTGTGGATACAAATTGTAACAACACTACTGCTGGTTATCAGGAAAATGCTTCACAAATGTCCCATAACTGAGTAAAAAACGAATAAACAGTTCACGTCGTAGTGTTATGAGTTCACTATGGCGCATTATGTATTTAATATAGCACATTAACATCATTTACGACCCAGTGGGTTCAGTATGATGCACCATGAGTTTGCTATGACACACTACGCCTTCCCTATATAACTTTGGATTCACTATGACACATTATGAACTCACTATAACACTGTGGATACAAATTGTAACAACACTACTGCTGGTTATCAGGAAAATGCTTCACAAATGTCCCATAACTGAGTAAAAAAGGAATAAACAGTTCACGTCGTAGTGTTATGAGTTCACTATGGCGCATTATGTATTTAATATAGCACATTAACATCATTTACGACCCAGTGGGTTCAGTATGATGCACCATGAGTTTGCTATGACACACTACGCCTTCCCTATATAACTTTGGATTCACTATGACACATTATGAACTCCCTATGACACTGTGGATACAAATTGTAACAACACTACTGCTGGTTATCAGGAAAATGCTTCACAAATGTCCCAGAACTGAGTAAAAAACGAATAAACAGTTCACGTCGTAGTGTTATGAGTTCACTATGGCGCATTATGTATTTAATATAGCACATTAACATCATTTACGACCCAGTGGGTTCAGTATGATGCACCATGAGTTTGCTATGACACACTACGCCTTCCCTATATAACTTTGGATTCACTATGACACATTATGAACTCCCTATGACACTGTGGATACAAATTGTAACAACACTACTGCTGGTTATCAGGAAAATGCTTCACAAATGTCCCATAACTGAGTAAAAAAGGAATAAACAGTTCACGTCATGTTGCTAGAGGAAACAACTCACCCTGTACTTGATTATTATAAGACCGTGTCCCATCTATGTTTTATAAACAGTGAATAATGTCTTATTATGAATGCATTAACAACATTCTTTTCAGACCGAGTGCATGTTTTGCGCTTTTTTTCACTTGATGAGGTTTTATCACGTCTATTGTTAGAAGGTGCTGTAGTTCCTGGTCCTGACATGTTCACAGAGCACGCTTTGCACTCTGCGCTCCTTTCATCATTAATCGTGACATACGTCTAGATCGCTGTCACTTCCTGTCTCCTGGTAGCCAGCGTGACAGACTACACCAGGCTTATTTGTTTTAATGAGTAAATGAGCATGCGTTAGAACTGACACCTGATTCTAGCATTGTTATCAATCAATGGCTTCACATAAAGAACAAAAAACACAAAATGACTTTAATCTTTAATCGATTTGAAGATTTTCTGCAGAACCCCTGTGTCCTCTGTGCCACTTTCAATACTTAATATGACTCTTTCTGTACTCACTATGACAATACTATGGTTTCGTCATGACATTGTGGACTCACTAGGACAAACAATATACTCACTATGACAGTACCTTGGTATCACTATGACACACTAAAGACTCATTATGACTCACTATGACATTGCTATATTACACTATATCACTATATTACACTATTCAACATGACATTCTGTGGACTCACACTATGGTTTCACTATGATACAATGATCTTGCTGTGAGACATTATGGTTTGACACAATTGTCTTACTACTGTATGACACATTATGGATTCACAATGACAGACTATGGATTCACTGTATAGTCTCACTATGAAACATTATTGACTCATGATAACACACTATGGTCTCACTATGACACATTATGGATTCACAATGACAGACTATGGATTCACTGTATAGTCTCACTATGAAATATTATTGACTCATGATAACACACTATGGCCTCACTATGACACATTATGGATTCACAATGACAGGCTATATGGTTTCACTGTATAGTCTCACTATGAAACGTTATTGACTCATGACAACACATTATGGTCTCACTATGACATATTATGGATTCACAATGACAGACTATATGGATTCACTGTATAGTCTCACTATGAAACATTATTGACTCATGATAACACACTATGGTCTCACTATGACACATTATGGATTCACAATGACAGACTATATGGTTTCACTGTATAGTCTCACTATGAAACATTATTGACTCATGATAACACACTATGGCCTCACTATGACACATTATGGATTCACAATGACAGACTATATGGTTTCACTATATAGTCTCACTATGAAACATTATTGACTCATGATAACACACTATGGCCTCACTATGACACATTATGGATTCACAATGACAGACTATATGGTTTCACTGTATAGTCTCACTATGAAACATTATTGACTCATGATAACACACTATGGTCTCACTATGACACATTATGGATTCACAATGACAGACTATATGGTTTCACTATATAGTCTCACTATGAAACATTATTGACTATTGATGACACACTAAGATCTTACACATTATGGACTCATGATGACACACTGTGCTATCACTATGACACATTATGGACTCATGATGACACACTATGTTATCACTATGACACATTATGGACTCATGATGACACACTGTGCTATCACTATGACACATTATGGACTCATGATGACACACTATGTTATCACTATGAGACGCTGTGGAATCACTATGACAAGCTATGGCTCCACTATTACACACCACATGTCAGGACTCAGCCCGGACTTTAGTCACGTGCTTTTGTTTATGTTTTGTGTCACGTGTCTGACAAATACCCCCCCCCCCCCCACACACACACACACCTTCCTCCCCGTCTCTGCACACCTGTTCCTCATGTGTCTAATTGTTATTAGTATTTAGTTGGACTTTGAGCAGCGTGGAATCCTCTGTTGTCTTCTGATGTCGTCTTATGTCGTCTCGTGTCCGGTCTGGTATTGTCTGTGTCTCTGTTACATGTTTTTTAGTTAACAAATCCTGTTTTATTTTACGCTATCCTGCTGTCGGGTCTGTTTTTATCCCCGCGTCACTGACACCACATGACATTCTGTGGACTCTCTATGACACACTATGCCAATTAGACACCTAACACCTGATGCTAGCATCGTTAGCAATCAATGGCTATTTTTTAATCTTTACTTTTATCCTAAAGAACAAAAACTCAAAACAACTTAAATCTTTAAGCAATTCAGAGCTGTTCTGGAGAACTGCCGTGTCGTCTGTTCCACTTTTACTGTGTATGATACATCAACTCCCGGATAACGTCTTCACAGATAATACATCGACATTATACAATACATTATATCGATCTTTTATTATTGTTATTTTTTTATTCACGCTCATCTGAGTACACACTCGCAGAAAACGTAATGTCTAACCTGTACGGCAAAAGAACCCCCTTTTCACTAAGCGCCGCTTTTTATGACTCGTACGAAGAGGAATTCAATAGCAGAAAGGTGTTAGAGGAGGAAAATGACAGGCAGAAGATAAGTGAAGCCTTCAATTATCAGATAAGTGCAACATGCATCTTCATAAAATCCAGGAACGCTCAAAATTGCTGCTGTGCCAGACAATTTGCACGCAAGTCTGGTAAAGTGCATACGTCTTTTCAATGACGGGATGAGACAGGAAAGTCAAGATGAGCTTAATGCACAATCTCTCCAGGGGCTTTTTATTATAGATATTTTTGATGCAACACAGCGGTACACATGTGTCATATTTTGAGAATGTCACACTCACAAATAAAGGATAATACGTCATTTCAGGAGACAAGGATTAAAAACTCTATAGTGGAAATCAGCGCAGATAAACTTGCATTGGAAAGTAATACATTAGGATTTAACTATGATTACAGTCAATCGTTTTTTTATTGTTGTGCCCTTTGTGCTGATATACACACTGTTCTGCACACATCATTTACATGGCAGATTTATTATTTATTATAATTGGATGATTCGGTAGATAGCTGGATGGATGGATGGATGACTGAGTGGATGGATAGATAAACGATTGTTTAGATGGAAGGACAATTGTATAGACAATGGTATGGATGGATGGATGGATGGATTGGGTGAATGGATGGAAGAGAGATTGTGTAGATGAATGAACAATTTAATGAATGGATGGGCAATTGGGTGGATGGATGTAAAGATGGATGGGTGGGTGGGTGAATGGATAGATTGATGGATAAACGGATGGATGAATGGATGGACAGTGGGCAGTCGTGGCCTAATGGTTAGAGAGCTAATGATCTGACTTGTAACCCGAAGGTTATGGGTTCGAGTCTCGGGACGGCCACGACTAAAGTGCCCTCCCCGGGCGCCGCAGCATAAATGGCTGCCCACTGCTCCGGGTGTGTGTTCATGGTGTGTGTGTTCACTACTGTGTGTGTGCACTTTGGATGGGTTAAATGCAGAGAACAAATTCTGAGTACGGGTCACCGAACTTAGCCGTATGTCACGTCACTTTCACTTACACACAATTGGGTAAATAGATGGACAATTGAATAGATAAAGAACTGGGTAGATGGATGAATGGGTGGATGGGTAGGTGATTGGGTAGATGTATGGATGGATGGATGGATGGATGGATGGATGTTTGTTTGCCTTTAAAGTGAGCTTAAAAAAAGCCTTTCTGCTTATTTGAATAGGATCGTACACAAAAATCCGCAGGATTTAGAAAAGAGTTTTGAAATATTTCTTATGGAAAATGATGGTATGATGTGATCGGATTAGCACAGCTGGAGGTAACTGAGTCTTCATTACAAATGGAAAACAAATATTGGGATTCAAAATTGACAGTGACATTGTGGCATGGTTCTTGGTGTTAGATGGGTTTGTTTGAGTTTTTTTTAGAATCTTCTAGAATTTTTTACTCTAAATCTTTTAGATCTTCTGGAATTTTCACCCTCGAATAGTCCTACAAAGAGTGGTGTGAAAAACAAAAAACAAAAAATCCAGTGAGGAGCGATGGATTTATATACCAGACGAAAAACTGGCTTGAGCTATCAGGAAGACCATCTACAGCCGTGCTGAGTAGAAAAGTATCTCAACACATCAGACCTTGATGTAGCTGTGCAGCAAAAGCAGGAGATCACATCAGGTTCTGCTACTGTTAGAACAAGAACATTTCTCCTCATTCTGAAGCTCTTGACCTGTACCTGCAGGTCTGTTTGCATCCATCTACTGCCACATGATTGGCTAAGATCTCGTAAGATCTCACCTGAAGGGCTGATGTGTCTCCAGGTGATCTTCGGCTCTGGTTTCCCACTGGCTAAACAGAAGAGTGAAATATCGCCGCCTTCGTTCACCGTGATGTCCGACGAGATGTCATATATTTTTGGTGGAACTGAAAGAAAACAAAGAAATACGTATAAGTTTGGAGATTTACAGAGTCATATAATAGATCGACTGGGTTCTGCATCCTTTTGATTTTCTGCATAAATTAAGTTAATGATGTGTTAAAAGTCTAGTGAAATGATGTATTGATGCCAGATTCATTTCCAGCAATGAGAAAGTCAAGAAAATGACATGCTACTAATATCCTGGGGTGTAGAGATAGATGCAAGACTCATCTGCAGGGTTTTTTAACTGATTCTGAAGTCATGCAAGCGCATTAGTTAATGTTTTGCTAACTGGTGATTCACATAAATGATTTGGCAAATAATTAAAAAAATTGTATTTCTTTTAATTATAAGATTTCTAAAAACAAAAAACACATGATCATATATTTGTATAATATAAATATAAAAATAAATATAAGCCAAATAAACCTTTATCTATGACAACATTAATATGGCCAATGCAAGATCGTGCACCCTTGACCATCACGGCTATATGTGCTCGCTGAACATCTTGTTGCTCAGTCGTGTCTGTGGGGATTTATGATTAATCCAAGATTCCACAAGAACATTAGTAAGATCAGACTTTAATCTTGAGGATGTTGAGGAGACTCCAGTTACAGTTCATCCTGAAGGGGTTGAGTCAGAGTCGGGGCTCTGATCAGGACACAAAAGTTCTTCCACTCCAATCGTCACATCCACACCATGTCTTCATGGAGCTGTGTGCTTCGTGCACAGGGGTGTTGTCGTGCTGGAACAGGGTGCAAACCTCTTAGATACACTGAAGGAAAATTGTTACGAACTTTGTGGTAACAGTTTGGAGAAGAAGCACATGGGTGTGATGATCAGGGGTGCACATACTTCTGCCAATACGGTATTAATCATGTTTTATACCTTAGGTATTCTACATCATTCTGCTTCATTTAAACAACTTTAATCTGTTCTTGCTTCTTTTACTCTAAAAGTCACCTTCGAAAATATTCATTCATTCATTCATTTTCTACCTCTTATCCGAACTTCTCAGGCGTCATCGGGCATCGAGGCAGGATACACCCCGGATGGAGTTCCAACCCATCACAGGGCACACACACACTCTCATTCACACTCACACTCTACGGACAATTTTCCAGAGATGCCAATCAACCTACCATGCATGCCTTTGGGCCGGGGGAGGAAACCGGAGTACCCGGAGGAAACCCCCGAGGCACGGGGAGAACATGCAAACTCCACACACACAAGGCGGAGGCAGGAATCGAACCCCCAACCCTGGAGGTGTGAGACGAACATGCTAAGCACTAAGCCAACGTGACCCCCCTCTACAATATATTTGTGATAAATGAATTAAACATACATAGAATTGTTCCGTAATCATATTCTCACAATTTGACATTTGGGTTTAGTGATACACTGGTTTTGTAAAACAGATGCTAATTCTCATCCCTTTGTGTTACCCTGATCTGAAACACTGATATTTAATTCCAGCCAATCAGCTAATGTCATACTTCCAGTATTCTTGCTAGCGTTAAACTACCGCAAGCACAACATCCACACAACAAACACATAACCAAGTGCACAATTATGAAGTAAATGACATGTTACATTTAATTGCTGTGAAGATTCCATCAAACAAATTAGTGCCTGTTGTCGATCTCCTTTCATAATCTCTACCAGCTTTCGACCAATCAGAATCCAGAACTCAACAGTGCTCCAACAACTGCCTCGTTCTTTTAAAGTGATAAACGAAGGCAATTTCATGAGAGCAGTAATGAATAATTCTCTTAATGAAAGATCGGTTCAAGCTCCGGATATTTTTGCAGTCTTATTAACAACATATTCGCACCGATTTTATCGCAGTTCATTTCCTTCGCAGATTAAAATCTCCTACGACTGAAGAACAGATCGTGTTTTTATTTTAAAATCAGTGTGATGCTAAATCAAATAGCAGACTTTTTACATCTCCAGCAGGTTGTTGGAGAGATGTTTACTGGAAAAGCTTGCAAATATGTGTAATGTTTCTTGTCACTTGTCTACGAGGATCATATAATGAATATTTTACGAATAATTAATGAAAAAAAAAATTAAAAATAAATAAGTATACACACACACACACATTAATATTTAATTAATACAATGTATATACAGTAATGCTCTCCTTCAGTGTAGCATCCTGAGGCATGGCTTTAGACACGTCTAATATCATTTCTGATCAGTCGGATGGTAAGTAAAGTTATTGAAAGTACCAAGCAAGTCTTTGGACCGGGAGAGGAAACTGGAGTACCCTGAGGAAACCCCTGAGAACATGCAAACTCCACACACACAAGACGGAGGCGGGAATCGAACCCCCAACCCTGGAGGTGTGAGGCGAACGTGCTAACCACTAAGCCACCGTGCCCCCCCCTTATGTATTATTATTATTATTATTATTATGTTGTTGTTGTTACAGAGACATACAACTTCAGAGAAATCAGACATTACCCCTGATCACATGACACTGTGGTATGAGACTGAACACACATCCTGTAGTTATTGGTTCAGATATAAGTGCAAATTGTGAGGTGAGTGTAACATGTCAGCTACAGCCTAGCTAGCAATTCTGTTCAGCTCTCCTTCTCAGCTTTCCTCCTCCACCCTCCTGCTTTCCTCTTTCAGATGTCTACAACATCAAAGAAATCTCCTGATCTCTCTCCAACATCCAGCAGGCTGTAAACTGTCAGAAGAGAGCAACATCAACAAACCCCTTCACTGTGCTCACTGTGGCTTGAAATGAATCCAGTTTAGCTCGACTTGTCTTATCCCAATCTACCGTTCTGAACAGCACACAGACACACACACAGACACACACACATACACACACACATACACACACACATACACACACACACACACACACGGGTCAAGTGTACATGCCACATTCTAAGCACTTATTCCTGCTGCTTTTCCGTGGACCGAAAGGCAAGAGTGTCTTCCTCTTCCTCTTCCTCCTCCTCTATCTCAGGGACTTTCTCCTCTCTGCACTCTGCTGCTCATTAGAGTAGAACTCTCATCGAACTCTCCAGACATATCTCTGTAACGCTGCTTTGTGACACTGTGCTTGTAAAAGCCACACACACACACACACACACACACACACACACACACACACACACAATTTAATTGGAGACAGTTTATTTGAGAATGTAATTGTCTTTTTGTTTCTTTTTGCTGGAATTCCAATATCATATATAAGGACTGTACATTAATGCCAAGCTCACATTACATTATTGACTTAACAAATATATATTGTAATAATGTTGGAAAAATCAACAGTAAGTTAAAACTCGAAATGAGGCACAAATCTGGTGTGAATGAACATGGATTGAAGCCAAAGCACTACTAATACTACGACTAGAATGGTACATTTCCTAAAGAAAATGTGTATGTGCTTGCATGTGGCAATTTCCCCTCATCGTGCTGTGTATTTTGATATGTCACATGTCCATGTTGTGCTAAATTTTTGATTTCGCTTATTTTGGGGGTGGGGCTACACGTGACGTCAGTTCCCCTCATTGTGCTGAGTAGGATATTAACACTACTGCTACTACTACTACCACTAGATAACACGATTACACTACTGCTATTATCAATAGTAATAACTGCTACTACTTGTAAAGATACCACTACTACAAGTTTGTTTACTATTCCTACCACTATAATTAATGCTAATAGATACTACTACTACTTCAAACACTACTGCTACTACTGATAATACAATACTAATGCTATCATTATTACTAATAACTGCTAGTACTGGTACGACGGCTGGTACTTCTACTACTACTTTACATACTATTTCCACTAGGTCAGGTCACTTTTATTGTCACATCACCACAGCACATGTGCCTTGGTGAGTGAAATTCTTGGGAGTGTGCTCCATAAATTGCAGAAAAAATTAACATACAGGTGAAAATGTGCAATATGCTCATACATACTCAGTGCACACAGTGTACTAATAGACATACTTACAGTAGCACTATACATTATATGCTATATATATATATATATATATATATATATATATATATATATATATATATATATATGTATATATATATATATTAGGGCTGGGCAATTTAACGCGTTTTTATCGCGTTAACGCATTAACTAATTAACGCCGACAATTAGTTCATCGCGCGTTAACGTACTTTTTATTTTGAAAGTCCGTTGCTCACTGCGTTTGAATACACATAGATAGACTGGGTCACAGGAGGGGTGGGATGTTTATCAGTAGGCTACTGGCTGCTTGGGATGAGCGTCATCACGCGTCTCAACCAATGAAAGCATTTCTTGTGTGCCTAAGAGAGGTACAGCGCGAAACAGAAAATATCTGGTGCGGACAGAAAAATGGAAAAAGGTACCGAAATCTTAAATAGACATTTTTATTTTAAACCTCTTCCACACGGTGGAGTTGATAGAACTAAAGCTATTTGTAACCACTGCAAAGCTAAATTGTCGTATCATCGGAGTACTTCGAGTCTGAAGTATCACTTAAATTGCTCGGAAGGGGCCAGTTATAATGTTATGATCGAGGTTCTGGACATATATATATTACACACTAAACAAAACGTTAATGATTTATTTATTAAAACATTACTGTTTTAATGCTTTATATACACGTTACTGTTATATTTAATTTGATTACATTAATGTTTAAGTTAAGATTTACAAGAAGTGTTAACTGCTACTAACTTCTAACTGCTGTAAAAAAGCACTTTATTTGTTTAAAGTTTTGACAAACCAAATGTTATTGCACTTTTGTTCATACAGCAGTACTTTGAAAGAATAAAACTACGCAGTACACTAATTTTGATTTCATTATTGAATTTTGCGCACGCTGCGATTAATCACGATTAATCACAGAAAAATCATGCAATAAATCGCGATTAATCACAGAAAAATCATGCGATTAATTGCGATTAAAATATTTAATCGTTGCCCAGCACTAATATATATACATATATATAAAAAATATGTTAAGGTGCAACAGATTGTAGGGATACAGAAATGTCATGGATGTGCATCGGATGGTATCCAGTGGTAACAGATAGATTATTGTATTAAATGCAGTGTGTATGTATAGTCCAGTATGTATAAATGCAGTGTGTGTGTAGTCCAGTGTTGAACTCTTAAGTTAAAGTGCAGTGTGTGGCAAACCATATTGTGGAAGTATGCTGTAGGGTGTATTAGTTATGGCTGTTAATTAGTCTGATAGCCTTAGGGAAAAAGCTATCCCTCAGTCGGCTAGTTCGGGATCGAATGCTACGGAGACGTCTTCCTGAGGGAACAGAGAGAGCAGTCTGTGGGACGGTTGGCTGGAGTCACTGATGATCCTCCAGGCTGTCCTTATACACCGCCTGGTGTAGATGTCCTGAAGGGAGGGAAGCTCACCTCCAACAATGTGGCTGGCAGTTCGCACGACCATTTTCAGAGCTTTACAGTTGCCAGAGGTGCTGTTTCCAAACCAGGCAGTGATGCAGCCCGTCAGGATGCTCTCGATAGTGCAGGTGTGGAATGTTATGAGGATGCCCGGGGCTCATTCCAAGCTTCCACAGCCTTCTCAGGAAGAAGAGGCGTTGATGTGCCTTCTTCAGCACTGCATCAGTGTGTATGAACCAGGTGAGATCCTCACTGATGTTAACACAAAGAAACTTAAAGCCGCTCCACAGGTGTCGTCTTGTCGATAGTTCTGTGTGCACGCACACCAGTTTAATGGGAAGGACACATGACAAAGTGATTATGCGCCAGTAAGTCCATATAAGGGCATCTACGTCACATTACTCCAGCTTCTATTTGTCTGAAGGAAGCATTTTGTGTGGAATGACCCTGGTTTCTGACTTGGGTCCCACTGTATGGGTGCGTCACTGTCACAGGATTCTTTTGACGGGTGCCTCGCTTCGGGCTTGGGAGCAACCTTGGATGGCCGCCCTGCCCATGTCTATGGAAGATGACAGAAAGGCTTTGGCCTAGCTGTATAGCTTTTATTGCTGGGACGATAGGAGCCACCTGAGCGGGGAACAGACATGCTACCCACAGAAAGATGGTTCTCTGAGAATGGAAACCTGAGGCCTAGAGACCTCATAACAGCAAGCACATCATCTCGATGACTGGCCACCAAAGCCTTCGACTGGGCCAGAATGAGCCAGTCTTCCAGGCAATTCTGTACACAGATGCCTCGGAGATGCAGCAGTGTCAGGCAGTGTCCATGAACTTTGTAAATGTGCATGATTAAAGGGCTTGCCCACAAAAGCAAACCTGAGGAACTACCTGTGCTCTGGCAAAATGCCAATGGAGTCTATCGTCACTAACCAGGCCTCGGACATGATCAGGGACATAATAACCTTGAGCATGAGCATCTTGAACTTGTAAGTCTTCAGAGTCAGAAGACTCTGAAGACTTGTAACAGACATGTAACAGAACTTATAATAGTTCAGAGCCTCCAGGTCCAAAATCGGACACAGCCTCTGTCCTTCTCTGGAACAACAAATATGGGCTATAAAAGCCAGAGTCCAGTTCTAGAAGGAGAACATGTTCTATGGCCCCTTTCCTTAGGAGCAAGAGAAGTTCCTCTCGAAGGAACACTGCCTGGTGTTTGCCAATGATTGTGGGAAACACACCCTGAAAAAGCAGAGGACTGGAGGTGAATTCGATCATGTACCCATTTTCTATGGTATCCAGGACCCACTGAGACACACCTGGCAGAAGTTCCCATGCTGCCTTGGTGACTAAGATTGGCGTCAAGCTCACACATATCTCCCAGGAGCCCTGAAACAGCGCACTGGCAGGTGCATACCCAGGGTACAGATGTGTGCAAGGAAGAGGATCAGGCACAGACACTACTGCTCCCCAAAGTGCCATAGGTGGCAGGGCAGGCAGTAGTGGAAGCCTACCTGAAAAGGCCTTGGGCATCAGGTTTCCATTTTAGCCTGCCTGGCCGAGATGACAGACCTAAGGTCCCCTCTCGCCCGATGAATCTGAGCCTGAGCATGCTGGCCAGCCTCATTAGTCTCATTAGGCTGCCACACTTGCCCTTTTCATTTCTCTGAATGAGCTAGAAGGGAGTTAGGTGCCGTGGCAAGGGATAATGTCCCAGAACGTCGTTTCACCTCCTGGTGCCTGTCGATGACAGTACTCACTGCGTGACCAAACAAGAAAGGTCTTATCCTTAACTGTTAGTTTGAGGCACAGGTGCCTTTCAGTGGCAACCAGCGCAGCCACACAACGGCCTTTAGAGCGGGCCGTCTGCTTTGTGACATGGAGTGTGAGATCTGTGCCTCGGCAGAGTTTAGCTACCACCTGAGGGTCCAACCCCTCACCACCGTCGAGCTCTCTCAGTAGGTCAGCCTGGTAGGCCTGCAAAACCACCATGGTGTGCAGTGCCGCACCCGCTTGGCCTGCTGCGGTGTAGACTTTACTAAAAGGGCTGAAGTAGCTCTACAAGGCTTGGATGGAAGCGCAGGCTTCCTCAATGTTGGTGATGAAGGAAAGAGATAGCTTGCAAGCACCTCTTTAATCCCAGGCATCCCCCACTACCCATGAATTTCAAGCTCTACAATGGCTGAAAAGTCAGACATGGCAGGGGAAGAAAGACATGCTGAAAAGGGATTTCCCCAAGACCTCAACAGCTTAGCATGGAGGTCTGGGAAAAATGGCAGTCACCTGCATGAAGGTAGCCTGCGGCCTGAAGTCAGAAAGTCTTCTACCATAGAATCGACGCGGCAGATCAGAGAGGGAAAATCGCGGCATGAGCTCCTGAAACCGACCAAACAAAGTCAAGGGAAAGGGCAATGGAAAGGGAAATACCCATCTGCTAAACCTATTATTAAACCCACCACCCCGCCTCAGCGGATGTGGGACCCGAACCACGAGATGCAGCCGAAGCTGAAAATACAGCCAAGCAGGATCGGATATTGCGCAGAGGGAATCCCTCGGAATACACGCAGCCGGCTCCCTCGAGAGGTGACCGGGTATGCTCCTCTCCCAAGCAAACAATGCAAAGAGAGTACGTATCATCCCATGTGACATTGCGGAGAATGGATGCACGCATCTCTTAAAATGCTTGGATTGCAGCATGCTTCTCCCTGCCTAGCTCTGGAAATGAAAATGACAGACATTCCTCACAAACATACACAGAGTGCTTCCTGAAGACTGGAGTAATGTAACCTAGATGCCCCTATATGGACTTACAGAAGCGTAATCACTTTGTCACGTGTCCTTCCCGAGCCATTAAATCGGTGTGTGTGCAGACAGAGCTTCAGACACAACTTCCTCACAGAAGCATTCCCATAGCGTCAGCCCTAACGCAGCATCGCATTCTCTCGAAAGGGAACTACTATGCTTCTGCTTCTACTACAACCATTCGTTTCTTCTACTACTGCTTTACTATTACCAAAACTAATAATATACTAATACTTCTGACACTACTACTAATAACTGCTACTACTATCTGTAAAGATACTGCTACTAAAACAATGGCTGTTACAACTTCTACTGCCTTACTGTTACTACTACTTCTTCAGATACTACTACTTTAACTTCTACTACAACTGCTATTATTTTTACTACTAACTTTAAATAATACTGCTCCTAATGCTAAAGATTCTACTACTAATTTCAACACTACTTCTGACACTACTGCTACTTCTAATATGACTAATACTTTTGTTTTTACTACTAATATAACAGCTGCTGCTACTTCTGATCCTGCTGGTTCTACTACTGCTTTAAATGCTACTGCTACTATTTCTAAAGACACTGCTACTACTATTAATGCGGATAATACTGCTATTATTACTAATATCACTACTGCTACTGCTTCTCTTAGCACCACTAATAAAAATACTCTACTGCTACTATTACTGGGGGGCACGGTGGCTTAGTTGTTAGCACGTTTGCCTCACACCTCCAGGGTTGGGGGTTCGATTCCAACCTCCACCTTGTGTGTGTGGAGTTTGCATGTTCTCCCTGTGCCTCGGGGGTTTCCTCCGGGTACTCCGGCTTCCTCCCCCGGTCCAAAGACATGCATGGTAGGTTGATTGGCATCTCTGGAAAATTGTCTGTAGTGTGTGTGTGTGTGTGTGAATGAGAGTGTGTATGTGCCCTGTGTTGGGTTGGCACTCCGTCCAGGGTGTATCCTGCCTTGATGCCTGATGACGCCTGAGATAGGCACAGGCTCCCCGTGACCCGAGGTAGTTCGGATAAGCGGTAGATAATGAATGAATGAATGAATGAATGAATGAATGAATGAATGCTACTATTACTTCTAATACGAATGCTACTAATGTGCCAACTCTTATACTGTAGCAACTGCTTCTAATACTAATGCTATGACCATAACTAATATCACTTAACAGCTAGGTCTAACTATTTATAATAGTAAAAATACTATTCATTTATATGAAGACTTTTTAACAAATAAACAAACATGGTTGCTATTTTAATAAAAAATCTTAAAGACTTTTGTAGCGATTTTGGCTCGCGAAGCAAGGTAAATATTTATAAGCAACTAAAACGTGTTATAGTGACTTCCAAATATTTTAACCTAAGTTGAAATTAACGGTACTGAAATTAACGTTACGCCTATTTGGTCTGTTCGTCCGCCGAACAGGCCGTGTAACCTTTATTAATTCTATGAAGGCGGTATCTTCCCGGCCAAGAAAGATTCGCTCTCCTTTTACTGTATACCGTAATTTAAATTAAATTAACTTAATAGAGCATGTAGTTCAGACCAGATATTGCAGGTACCTTAATTTGTGAGCGAGACTCAGAGACAAATCACCTGTGGCTCAAAATTATGACATTTAATGAATGAGACAAACACAACATAAAACTAACTACACAAACAAACAAAAGAAATAGGGAAAACGGAAATGAAAATAAAATAAAACAAAAGAAATTAAAATTGGGGAAAGGGAGGAAGAGACTGGAAAGAAGAAACTAGAGAAAGGAAGGAAAGGAATGGCAAGCTTAGACTTCAAAATTAAATCACACCCTAACTGGGAAATCGTCACAGAAACTTAAATTCACCTCAAGATTCAATGAAAGATTCCTACTTAAAATTACGCATCTAAATTGATTGGTAGAGGAATGGCTACTTGCATTGGTTTGCGGCACAAGAATCTGGATGTAACAGAGAAATCTCAGTCAGAGTGGGGTCAGGCGTTCTTCTTGGAGGTTCTGGAGAGTGGAGCTTGCTGGAGGTTCTATGAAGGAAGATGGAGTCGTCTCTAAGCTGTTCCTGAGGTCTGACCACGGATTAGTGGTGTTTGTGACAATTTAAAGGTCGCGAACTCCACCCATCTTTGGGAAGATGACCAATACTTCGGTCAGGGTTTTTGAAGGGAAAAACTCCCTTTGTTTCAGGTGTCTGTGGGCGTGGTTTAGCTATCAAACTTTTAGATGACTTTAAAGTTTGATCCAGGGTGTATTAAGATGGTATGGCGCCTTTCGTGCTCAAATAAAATACACCAGTGCTTGAAAAATGAGTAACCGATAATTTTGTGGTCATTTGGATACTAAACATGAAGGGTAATGATGGTATGAAGGCAGCGGTACATTACATATATAGATCATTAATCAAGGCAAAGATAAAGGCAAAGAAACAAAAATGAAACATGAACAAGATGCACTTTCATTAGGGAAGTAAAAAAATACAATAGCTTCGTATACATTCTGACATCAGACCTTAAAGGGTCATACGGCATTAGAACAGGTATACATTGACATGCCATGATCAGTAAGATATGATGATAGAGTATAACGGATTTTAAAATACAATGTTGTTTTCTGACACATGAATAAAATACACCCTTGTCAGGAAATTAAGGAGCAAATAATTTTAAGTCAGGCAAGCCTTAAAAGAAGAAACACATTACAAAAAGGGTTATAAGAATGAGAACCTTAGAGTACCTTATCTTGGGTTTTATTAGTAAACGGAATGTCTCATTGTGTTGTGTGTGTGTGTGTGTGTGTGTGTGTGTGTGTGTGTGTGTGTGTGTGTGTGTGTGTGTGTGTGTGTGTTCTGTTTGCTGGCCCCAATGAGCCGCTTGGGTTATTTGGTCTTTGTGGAGACTCCAGACATTCGGGAGCCAGGTGTGGGTGTAAAACTGGGTTGCTCATCGGTTAATTGAGGAGTAGATGTTGAAATTTAGGGTGCCTGGGACATGAAATCTAAAATGACTGGTACACGACACTACACTTTTTAAAAATGAAATGTTAAGTAAAACTTTTTTTTAATACAGAATGACGGGGACATAGCAGGGCCTCTGGACTAAGATGAGATAATCCCCCTGTGCAGTGGTGGTCCTGCTGGTCCACAGACTCTGCTGTAAAAGGTAGATATTAGAGTAATGAACTCTCCTGTAGCAGTGTGTCAGTGTGACAGGAGGGCAGTAAAGCACAGTTTAAACCCCTAAACTGCAGCAGTGTCACTGTTAGACGCTGTGTAACACATCAGAATTCACCACAATCCAAATAGAAACACACAGACACACACACACAAACAAATTGGTCATGTCGCCATGGAAACACCACTGGCGGTCATTAGGCCGTAGGAACGCACACATCAATCAGCTCAGACTGAGAATAACTAATAATAACCTTATTTTGGTTATAGATTCTTAAATATATTAACTCTATTAGTAAATACATAATATGTGGCTGCTTTTCGAAAAAAAATATATTTAAGTTATTAGTTTAAATAATTCTTCTACTTTCGGGGTTGCCACAGCGAATAGTTTCCACCTAACTCTATCCTCGGCATCCTCTACTCTCACACCAATTACCTTAACACGTACATATATCTCCTCTTTGTCCTTCCTCTTGACCTCTTACCTGGCAGCCTCATCACCAACATCCTTCTACCAATATAATATATCTCCCTGCAATCATTACAACTTTAGTCGATTCAATACAGCTTTATAGCTGTATTGAAAAATGAATGAAGATAAATGAAAGGAAATTCAGTGTAGATTAATTTCTTACACTTTACATAAATGCTTCTTACTCTGAACCACTTCTAAAACTCTAAATAAATAAACATTCTCCTGAACGCAGTAACAAAAGTATTGAAGACAGTTCTGTAATAAACATCGGCTTTGGAGGAGTTTGTGTTATTGACACACGGCCCAATCGCTCACAAACAAACACCGGCTCTCATATCAGTGTTTAACAGGATAGAGACGACTATCACACAGACACACACATACAGACACACACACACACACACACACACACACACACACACACACACACACACACACTCACACACTTACACACTCACTCACAGACTCACTCACACACTTACTCACACACTCACTCACACACACACACACACGCACACACGCACACACACACTAATGCTGCTTACAGTTTGGTTAAGTAAATAGAAACACAATCACAACACAGCAATGTGATAAAATACTTATATAGTACACAGGAAGTGCCACATGATCTAGTATGGGATTCTGGTATTTGGAGAATTTCTTGAATTATGGACTAGTCAATTAAAAAGATTGCAGTAAATATTTTAAAAAATAAATAAAAACATGGCTACCACCAGCCAATCAGATTACAGCAGGTATTTAAAGAAAATTGCTGCCATCAGCCAATCAGTTTATAGCATTGAAAAATAATATTTAATTGGTATTTAAAAAATTTTTATTTAACTTGATTAGTATTAGTATATGGAAAAAAATATTTGATTTAATTATTATTATTATTTAAAAAATAGTATTTAATTTAATTAGTATTAGTATTTAAAAAATCAGTAGCTGATAATGGCATACTACACACTGTGTATGGTGTAGCTCCGCCCCTCTTCATTTCATTTCCATTCAGAACTAAAAGGAACTGCTATCGACTGGGTTTGAATCCACTCTGGCACCTCTGCATGAGGAGATTAAAATTTTGATTTGAACACTTGCCCATGTTTCTGTATCCAGTAACTGCATGTGACTTTAAGCTGAAATTAAACAAAATTTCACGCCCTGAAGTGTTTCAAGGCGAATCAAACAGCTGCTCAGCTCCACAATCCAAAGACTGAGAGCTCCTCTATCTTTCCATAAGTACATAATGAAATAATATTTAATCTCTAACCCGAGGCAGCTCCAGCACGTGTTGACATCTGAATGTCAATTCCACATTTTCCTCCATTAGGGTTCGTCCACGGCCAGGGTTTTATCCTCTCCTTATTCCTGAGTGAATAAATACACTTCTAATGACGCCACTACTGACTCGCAGAATCGTTATTAAAATGCAGGGGTGTTTCTTCGGAATGAAGTCGAGTGCATACACACACTGACAGGTTCCCCAGAGCTGACTGCTGCCACATCACAAGCCTGTTACCTCACACCTCCTGCCAGCATGCACTGCAATTACCCACAGGAGAGAGGAGGCTGTCATGATGCGGCCTAACGCTAACGTGCACAAAGGGCTTGATAGATGACGAGAAAACTCCGGATATCCTCAGTCGTACACGACGAGTTTCTGTTGCTATTTTGCTCCAGAGAAATTTACTGTACAGGACAATTGCCTTTCTGCTTACAGATAAAGCACAGATCCATGATACTGACCAACTGCACAACTAACGAGTCATTACCATGTGATTGGTCAGAAGATGAGTAACCCTCTATAGCAGCAGCTCTGATATTTTATCTAATTTTATCTTTTATACTTAATATTTTATATTGTTATGATGTTTTATGATGTTCATATTTATGTTTACATTATTTTTTTTTTAAGTTTTATATATTATTTATTTATTTATTTTTATTCTATTTTATTTTTACAATGCATTATTTATTTTTATATTTATTTTAACTATTTTTTACATATTTTTTTTTCCTCCATATTCTTTCATACCTTTTCCTCCTGTACAGCAAATACTACTATTATTGCAATTATACTGAAATATTTGTCATTGTATATTTTTTTATCTTTTATTTTTTATTCTTATTGATTCTGTTTTTAAGACCCGGACAGTCGATTAAGCATTTTCCTATGAGTCGCACCATGCAGGCTTGTAATGTGACAAATTAAATTGGGATTATAATTTTATATTGTGGATACACAGAAGGATTTGTTGATGTAAGTAAAGGATCTGTTTATTGAACATTTATAGAAGGAGTCTCCAGTGTCCAACGTTTTCAGGATGGACGAGTTTACGCTTTGTGGTTTTTCAAGTCGTAACACAGAAAGCTATGGGTTTATTCTTCTTAACAAGAAAAAGAAACAAAAGAGAGAGGCTGTTGAGGGAACAGCTGTTTATAGCTGCTATAACAGAAGCGATGCAGATGTTTGCAGATGTTCCACAACAATAAATGCAACTAGAAATGGACAAAAATTCACTGTGTTGTTCCTTAGATTTACAAAATATCTGCCAAGCTTTGTATTAGCTCTAAGCAAATTAGCAGCACAAGCTAACAGTCTCTTTGCAGCTTGCAAATGGAAACATGGCTCTGTGTCTCACGCTTGTGTAGAAAATCTCCCTCGTGAGTGTGAACGCAGCTCATGGCAGTGGCTCCATGCCTATTTTTGAGGCAGGTATGTCAAGTTAGTTCATTTTGAACATGAATTGATGCCCTCTAGATCCAAACACACCCTTACATTTGGGTCACATTTGGGCCATTGTTAGTTAATGAGCTAGGTGGCTAAAACACAAGGCCTCGCTGAAGAAGAAAGACAGATTATGAGAGAAGACATCTCCGATCTGATGCCCCAGCTTGGTGGACAGCTTTGGCTGCACTGTTTTCAGGTGTGATGGTGTGGGATGAATACTGTGGCATATGGTGTGTAAGTTATAGTTTTTTCAAACCTGACAGCTCTGACTGTGAGGTACTATAAATGATTGTAAGGTACTCTGGGGTATGGGAGTAACTTGTGAATAAATTTTAGTTACTGTAAGGTACTGTGCATTAATGTGAAGTACAGTGAGCTACCCCGAGGTATTGTGATGTACTGTTAATTATAACTGTGTTACTATGAGGAACTGGTCATTAATGTGATGAGCTGCGTCTTTGAGCTATGTAAGCTACAGTACTGTAAATTACTGAGATACTGTGTATTAATGTGAGGTACTGTGTGTTAATATGAGGTACTGTGTATTAATGTGAGGTACTGTGTGTTAATGTGAGGTACTGTGTATTAATGTGAGGTACTGTGTGTTAATGTGAGGTACTGTGTATTAATGTGAGGTACTGTGTGTTAATGTGAGGTACTGTAAATTACTGTAAGAAACTTTGTATTAATGTGAGGTACTGTGTATTAATGTGAGGTACTGTGTATTAATGTGAGGTACTGTAAATTACTGTAAGAAACTGTATTAATGTGAGGTACTGTAAATTACTGTAAGAAACTGTGTATTAATGTGAGGTACTGTAAATTACTGTAAGAAACTGTGTATTAATGTGAGGTACTCTGTGTTAATGTGAGGTACTGTAAATTACTGTAAGAAACTTTGTATTAATGTGAGGTACTGTGTATTAATGTGAGGTACTGTGTATTAATGTGAGGTACTGTAAATTACTGTAAGAAACTGTATTAATGTGAGGTACTGTAAATTACTGTAAGAAACTGTGTATTAATGTGAGGTACTGTAAATTACTGTAAGAAACTGTGTATTAATGTGAGGTACTCTGTGTTAATGTGAGATACTTTGAGGTACTGTGTATTAATGTGAGGTACTATAAATTACTGTAAGAAATTGTGTATTAATGTGAGGTACTGTGTGTTAATGTTCGGTACTTTGAGGTACTGTGTATTAATGTGAGGTACTGTGTATTAATGTTTGTTACTTTGAGGTACTGTGTATTAATGTGAGGTACTATAAATTACTGTAAGAAACTGTGTATTTATGTGAGGTACTGTGTGTTAATGTGAGATACTTTGAGGTACTGTGTATTAATGTGAGGTACTGTGTTAATGTGAGGTAATGTGTGTTAATGTGAGATACTTTGAGGTACTGTGTATTAATGTGAGGTACTGTGTATTAATGTGAGGTACTATAAATTACTGTAAGAAACTGTGTATTAATGTGAAGTACTGTGTATTAATGTGAGGTACTGTGTGTTAATGTGAGATACTTTGAGGTACTGTGTATTAATGTGAGGTAGTGTGAGGTAGTCTCACCCAGGTGTGTTAGGATTTCCTACCTGGAAGGAGGCTCATATCAGTTAACATGGAGTCTGCTCCACGCAGACTCTCCACTGGTGTCCCACAGGGCTCGGTCCTCTTCCTTTCTCCCTGTACTGTATACTCATTCTCTTGGTTAAGTTATTTCCTCACACGAGTTCTCTTACCACTGCTATGCTGATGATACACAACTTATCTTCTCTTTCCCACCCTCAGATACCACGGCTTTTGATCGGATCTCAGCATGTCTAGCAGAAATATCATCATGGATGGCTGCTCATCGGTAAAGCTCAATCCCAGGTGATTCATCCCCAGGTCATGATCTTGCAATATCCTTGCATAACGGTCTGATCTCCAGTTCGGCCAAAGCTCGCAACCTTGGGGTAACCATGGACAATCAACAGTCCTTTTCCTCTCATGTTGCTAACGTGACTCACTCATGTGGGTTCCTGCTCTACAACATTAGAAGGATTCGGCCATTTTTGTCCACACAGGCTGCTCAGGTACTTGTTCAGTCTCTTGTCATTTCAAGACTGGACTACTGCCACACACTGCTGGGCGTCTGACAAATGTTTTAAATGTAAATGTAAATGTAAGGTAGTGTGAATTACTGTGATGTACTGTGGGGTGGTGTAAATGACTGTGAGGTACTGTGTATTAATGTGAGGTACTGTGAGGTACTGGGCATTAATGTGAGGTACTGTGAGGTAGTGTAAATTACTGTGAGGTACTGTGTGGTGGTGTAAATTACTGTCAGGTACTGTGTATTAACGTGAGGTACTGTGAGGTACTGGGCATTAATGTGAGGTACTGTGAGGTAGTGTAAATTACTGTGAGGTACTGTGTATTAACGTGAGGTACTGTGAGGTACTGGGCATTAATGTGAGGTACTGTGAGGTAGTGTAAATTACTGTGAGGTACTGTGTATTAACGTGAGGTACTGTGTGGTGGTGTAAATTACTGTGAGGTACTGTGTATTAACGTGAGGTACTGTGAGGTACTGGGCATTAATGTGAGGTACTGTGAGGTAGTGTAAATTACTGAGGTACTGTGTATTAACGTGAGGTACTGTGTGGTGGTGTAAATTACTGTGAGGTACTGTGTATTAACATGAGGTACTGTGAGGTACTGGGCATTAATGTGAGGTACTGTGAGGTGGTGTAAATTACTGTGAGGTACTGTTTATTAACGTGAGGTACTGTGAGGTACTGTAAATTGTAGTTACAACATTGTTGGTTCGACTGAAAGTATCTCAATAATAACTACAATCCTAATTAACTACTTAAGGATTGTTTTACATTTCTCTCACACACACACACACACACACACACACACACACACACACACACACACACACACACAGGTCTTTCTTTGCCTGAACAAGATTCTTTAAGCAAAGCAGAAAAGAACATGTGTAAGTAAAACATCTGGAACATCTGGCTTTTGTAACATATAGAATCTAAAGGGTAATTAGCGAGGGTAGTTAGCAGCGATGTGTGGCCTGCCTCCAGCCTCAACACACAGGAAACACTGACTTCTCTCTTTTTGCCACAGTCCTGAAGTATTGGAAGTAGATTATTATTGCATACAGTATTAAAAATCTAGTATTTAAAAATTAGAAACAAAAAAGAAAATAGCAAATGGATAAAAAAAGTACAGGTGGGTTTGAGAAGAGAACAAACACACACCATAATAGAACATCAGACATAAGAATTTTAATAAATTCAAATCTCAAAACTTGATCTAAAATAAAGCTTCACTAGATTAAATTACATTAAATTAATTCTAGTGGCACAAAATGTCTTGGAGACATCAGATCAGGGCCTCTGCTGCAGGATTATTATAGATTAGCACAAAAAATGAGCGTACTTGCTTTTTAATAACTAGCTAATCACCAAAATCTAAAAAATGCAGACTTGAATATGAGGAGTTTATTATTATTATTATTATTATTATTATTATTATTATTATTATTATTATTCAATTCAAGTTTATTTGTATAGCGCTTTTTACAATAGACATTGTCTCAAAGCAGCTTTACAGAACATAAACATAGAGCAGAAGGTAAACATAATTAATGATAAAGGAAATAACAAATAATAAAACTAAAAGAATTGACAGAATAAAAAAATTCTAGATTATTATTATATATAAATAGTTTACAATCTGTATGTATTTATTATTATTTATTATTATTATTATTATTATTTTTTAAACGAGTGGGGAAAAAAAACAGGAAAAAACCCCACACTTATAGGTGCACTGACACAGTGACGTGTCCTCTATTAACCTGCGTGACCCCAACGTGACACGGGCCGCACCTGAACCACATTTCATCCAGCGGAATAACAGGCCGACGTTTTAAACGGTTTAATAAAACCGAGAGAACATCCATCACTATCAGTCCGTATTCTTCCTAACGGAAAAGCATTCCAGGACAAAAAAGACATCCTTTAATTAGTTATCTAAAGTCGTTAAGCCGGAAAAAGAGAGATATGAGCGGACAAAAGGGTCAAAACTTTACGTCGTATCGAACGCCGTGTTTTTACAGCTAGAACGTGTGATCTCTAAACTTGAGAGTGTGAGAGAGAAGAGTCCAGAATCACCATAATGGGGCTAAAGGGCTCGACTAAATTATGGCTACGACTCCATAAGGAAATCTGCTCAAAACAGTCAGAACTCAGGGATTTTAAGTGAATTTATTACTATATTTACAGTGAAAAAGTCTTGGCCCCCTTCCGGATTTTTTTTTTTTTTGCACGTTTTCACACTTAAATGTTTCAGATCATCGAACAAATTTAAAGATAAGTCAAAGATAACACAAGTAAACACAACATGCAGTTTTTACATGAAGGTTTTTATTATTAAGGGAAAACAAAAACCCAAATCCAAACCCACATGGTCCTGTGTGAAAAAGTGTTTGCCCCCTAAACCTAATAACTGGTTGGTCTGCTCTTAGCAGCGAGAACCGCAATCAAGCGTTAAGCGTTGCGATAAGTTGCCATGAGTCTGTTACAGCACTGTGGAGGAGTTTTTGGTCCACTCATCTTTACAAAATTGTAATTCAACCACATCGGAGGGTTTTCGAGTATAAACCGCCTTTTGAACCATAAAACACTTTTTCGCACAGGGCCATCTAGGTTTGGACTTTGTTTTCCTTTAATAATAAAAACCTTCATGTTAAAAACTGAAATGTTGTGTTTACTTGTGTTAGCTTTGTTTTTGTAATGAAAAAGGAAGAAGGCAAACACTTTTTGCACACCACTGTACATAATATATATACATAGCAGTCAAGTGATATCTAAGTTAATTATTATTATTATTATTATTATTATTATTATTATTATTATTATTATTATTATTATTATTAATGACACTAACTAATTGTTAGGGTCGAAGTTGTGCCAAGTTTAGATCTGGGTGTGGCCTTGGGGCTCCACAGCGCCCCCAACATTTATTTATTTATTTGTTTGTTTGTTTGATCAATCTATCTATCTATCTATCTATCTATCTATCTATCTATCTATCTATCTATCTATCTATCTATCTATCTATTTATTCATTCATTCATTTGTTTATTTATTTTTACAGCTCTACACATTTCCTGTGTTAAGTCATTTACAATATCAATATATTATTTATATTCCAGACATAATATTTACATAATAGCCCAAAGATTTTTTTAAAATATTTAAAAAATTGTTTCTGGTTCCTCTTCACAGAACTTGTGGCGTATCTTAGGCAGGTTTGTGGACCTCTTCGTGCTTCCTCGGCGTCCTTTTCTGTAGGCTGTTGTGATGATGACCACAACTTTAAGTGAAAGTTGTAACAGAAACAGCTTGAAATCAAAACGTCCTGCTTGAAGAAACAGTTATGACCAAGTTTTAACTTTCAGGCTGTTGTCTCAAGGTTCTGCTGCGGTGTTTCTGGATAATCCTCCATCCTCATCGTACCATCTGTTTTCTGAAGTGCATCAGTCCATCAACAACAAACAAACATGATGTTGCTTTCAGAGTTAAGGAAAGTTCTGTCTCGTTTTTTTGTGGCTGAGTTTTATTTTGATTCATTTGTGTTTGAACTAATGTTGCAACATTACCTTATTTCCTGTCCAGTGTCATTATTGACATAATGTCCTGTTCAGAGTGTCATCCAAATGAGGATGAGGTTCACTTCTGAGTCTGGTTCCTCTCAAGGTTTCTTCCTCATATCATCTCCGGGAGTTTTTCCTGAACACCGTCACATCACGGCTTGCTCAATAGGGATAAATATATTGTATTTTACATTTAAAATTCACATTTTTAAACTCATTTTAAACTTTAATTGTATGTGTTCTTTATTTATTTTACATCTTATCATATATTTACTTTTTCTTTCTCTTCTGTCCCTATACTTTTGTAAAGCTGCTTTGAGACAAGGTGAATTGTTAAAAGTGCTATAGAAATAAATTTCATTTTAAATAAATTTGTTTTTTTTCTCGTTTGCCTTGTTTTCTGTTTGTTTTTCTTTATTTTTAAAAAATATATACTTAAGTACAGTCAACATTCCAGACACCAAACTACACACAAAAAATAAAAAAGGAGACAAAACAATTAGCAAATATTTACAGTCTGTCCAAGATGGAGTGCACAAATGCTTTAAACGTTGTCTCTATTATTATATTAAACACACACACACACACACACACACACACACACACACGGTCACACTCACACAAACAGACACATGAACACGGACACCTTTGCATTTTTTTTACTTGTGTTACACGTCACTGAAACAAATGTCGCCATAAATTCTGTTTCGCAGACGCGACACTATCAACATAATTTTTTTTTGCCTGAACTACTTTCTTTAAGCTAAACAGCAAAGAACACGTGTAAGTAAAACATCGCGACATCTGGCTTTTGGAACATATAGAATCTAAAAGTGTAATTAGCGAGGGTAGTTAGCAGCGATGCGTGGCCTGCCTCCAGCCAAGGGGAAATACGTCAACACACACAAACAAACACAAACACAAACACACACACACACACACACACACACACACACACACACACACACACACACACACACACATCTTTAATATAAGCCATCAATAGCAGGAATGCTAAGACAGACTCCCTGCGATCTTCTAGGATAGCAAGTCCCTGTACAAGCTGCAGGCTGTAAAAACAAACCAACTTAAATCCCTTAATTAGGTGTCACACACAGGAGGGGAGCACACACACACACACACACACACACACACACACACACACACACACACACACACACACACTACCCAGTGGGGATTTTAGCAGTCTGCTATGTCACATAGTATGCAGCTTAAAGTGGATGCCAAACAATGTGAGTTGATAGAAAGTTGCTGACTGCGGTGTTTAAACGACTACACAACAAACTCAATTGTTGCATCAGAACGTTCCGGAGCGCTCAACGTTCTAAAACACTCGACAAAAGAGCGGATAATATTAAACTGATGTTGTGGTTTAGTGGGTAGCATATTAGCCTTACACCTCCTGAGTTGTGAGAAGATTCGAATCCTGTCTCCACTGTGTGTGTGTGTGTGTGTGTGTGTGTGTGTGTGTGTTTGTGTGTGTGTGTGTGTGTCCGTACCGTGATTTTTTATTTTTTTTGGCAGATGCACTTTATCCAGAGTGACGTACATTTTTATCTCTGAGCAATTGAGGATTAAGGGCCTTCCTCAGGGGCCCAGCAGTGGCAGCTGGGTAGACCTGGGATTCAAACTCACAACCTTTCGATGAGTAGTCCAACAGTTCTAGAGTTCTTCAAAGGTTTTCTCTGGGTTATCGAGTCTCCTCCTCCAGTCCAGAGACAGGTCGTGTCCTGTGATGAGTCGCACCCCATCTGAGATAGACTCCAGGGTTCCCTGCATCTTAGTGTGGGCTAAATGCTACAGAAGATGGTGGAAGTTCTGGATGTGAATTATAACATCGGATGTACCTATGAATTTTTCTGAGCTGCTTACAGAAGAGTAATCGATGTGAACAAGAGAATGGGCGGAGTTAAAGCAAAACGGAAGTGTGTCTCAGAGACGGATGATTCTGGATCGATGCTGATTTTTCTTTCCTGATATCAGCTTGAGTGAGGAGCGAGAAGAAGCATTAAGTCCTGCAGAGAACCTCGAGTGATTTTAACCTGAAGGGACTGAAGCTGGTGCAGAACCCGATTTAAATACATGGACGTTTCTCAACATAAACACTGACAGGACTTTTGGACCTGAAGTGACTCTGAACACACCCAAAAGGGTAGAGGAGATGGAGAAACGGAGGAGAGATAAAGATGAATATAAGGAAGGAAGGGAAGGAAGAAAATGTCTGGAAAAAAGGAAAGAAAGGAAGAAAATATGGAGATAAAGAAGGAAGGGAAATTAGGATGGAGAAAACGAAGAAAGTGGGAAAAATAATGGTGAAAAAGAAGTAAAGAAGAAAAGGATGGAGAAAAAGAAGGGGAGGAAATTGTGGAGGAAGAACGGGAGAAAAGGCTGAAGAAAGGAGGGGAAAAAAGGATGGGGGAAAAGGATAGATAAGGAATAGGATGGAAGAAAGATAAGGATGGAGAAAAGAAAAGTAAAGAAAAGAAAGGAGAGAATGAAGGAGAAAAGCATGAAGAAGAGCAAGGAAAAGAAAGAAAGAAAGAAAGAAAGAAAGAAAGAAAGAAAGAGTTCATGCTCCATGCTGTATGTCTGAGGTACATGACGACTGGCTCACTGTGTTATTGACGACGTGACTGCTGACAGAAGCAGTAGGATGTATAGAGCTGCTACATGTTCTGCTCAGACCCAATCACTTCCCACTAGAGATACGTATCGCCATAACGACCAAAAACATACTGCAGAAGCCAAGAGCTTTATAAGTGGCTTAAGTCAGTCGCATGACCTCAACCCACCTCAAGTCTTATTCTAATTATAACAATCCTTATAGCTAAAATTCTAGTAATTTATCCAATAACTTTGGAGCCTTGTACACTATACACTGGGGCTTTATAACACATGCGTATTGCAGGACTATTTGATGATGTACCTGATGTGTGACTTATCTCAGGCTGTATTAATTAACACGACTTTAAAGAGTCCTATACTGGGCCTTCATTACACATTCATACTGCATAAATCTTTAATAAAGTACAGCTGTGTCATTTAAGTAGTTTTATTAAGTATCATACTGTTTAAAGAAGGCCTTCATAAGACATTCATAAGCAAAAAACCTTCATAAAGTACATCTGTGTCATTGATGAACAGCTTTAATGATGAGATTCATAACATGCTCAAAAGCGTTGCATAAATGTTTTATACAGTAAAGCTTTGTCATTTATGGATTTCTTACACTGTTTCAAGGTATCTACATTGAGACTTTATAACACATTAATAAACAGTGACCAGCTTTATTAAGCAACACTTCAGTTCCCCAATTCAGCCTTTTATAATTTATAAATATCACATATGCTCATTTTTGAGCAGCTTTATCAAGTAAATTCACTATTTGAATGATACCTTCATAGAGCCTTAATAACACATTAATAAGCGGCATTTTTGAAACATAATTTCAAGGTATCTACTCCGGAGTTTCATAACACGTTTATAAGTGTTGCAAAAATGTTTTACGGTGTCTACCTTTGACATTTCTTTTACACTGTTTCAAGGAATCTACACTAGGGTTTCATAACATGCTAATAAGCATGAATTCTCTATGAATTATATAGAGTATATAGAGTAACACTATCTGAAGCTCTCTATGTCAGCCCTTCATAACATGTTTATAACAAATCACATGGCGTTATCTTTACTCAAAGGATACCTTCATTGGGCCTTCATAATACATGCATAGAGGTTATTTATGAAAATCTTTATGTAGCACTATTTAAAAAAAAACAGTCCAATAAATTAAAGCTGAATTCCAGTTCACACTTCCATCACATCTTGTGTCACAGACTGCTTCATTTCAGATTTGCTCGACAGAAAAACAATTGTGTGTATAATAGAAACCTTTCTGATTTGTGTAGAGTGTAAACGTGAGTTACTACAAAAGAATATGCAGTTGATTTTTTTTTTAGATTGCTATAACAATAACTCTCTCAGCAGGTTAGACATTTTTTCTTCGCTGTCAGGTTGCCATGTCTGTTAACAAGCAATGTTAGAAGAAGAACTGGCTTGACTTTATTTGTTTGTTTGTTTGTTTGTTTGTTGGCTGGTTTTCTTTTTTTTCTTCTTTTTACTTAATTAATTATTTTATGCGGGGGCACGGTGACTTAGTGGTTAGCACGTTCGCCTCACACCTCCAGGGTTGGGGGTTCGATTCCCGCCTCTGCCTTGTGTGTGTGTGGAGTTTGCATGTTCTCCCCGTGCCTCGGGGGTTTCCTCCGGGTACTCCGGTTTCCTCCCCCGGACCAAAGACATGCATGGTAGGTTGATTGGCATCTCTGGAAAATTGTCTGTAGTGTGTGTGTGTGAATGAGAGTGTGTGTGCCCTGTGATGGGTTGGCACTCCGTCCAGGGTGTATCCTGCCTCGATGCCCGATGACGCCTGAGGCACAGGCTCCCCGTGACCTGAGAAGTTCGGATAAGCGGTAGATATTGAATGAATGAATGAATTATTTTATGCATGAAGAATTAAATCCTCGTATGGTTTGAAAACACATGACACTTTATGAACAGACATTTAAACGAAGGAGCCGAATTCGTCCTGATCAGCGATCAGTTTCAACGACTCCACAAAGCTCGTGTATATAAACACTCTGCCTTTAAACAGACCGGTTAGTAAGGCAGATGTGGAACGACCGATTCGGCTCAACTGCTCTCTTTATCGGTGACTCGGGATGACAAACAGCGTCTCAGTGAAGGCGTGTGAGATGTGAGTGGTGGCAGGGACGAGTGATTATTCTCACAGAAATGTGCAGGGGGCAGCCGGGGTTCGATCGGCGCAGAGTAAACAGGAGCGTTCGTTCTCTGATGTCCACCATCGACTGTTTGGTTAGAAGCAGTGACTCAGCACAGTGATTACGAGCAGCCGTCAAAAGTCTGTGCTCCAAACCGATCCGCTTACAGACACAGAGATACGAATCGAATGCTGTTTATTTATTTATTTATTAACTGCTACTTCGTTCGGTTTATGAATCGATTTGATTTTGCAAACGGCTCACGATTCGCCACCACAAAGACTTGATTCATTCAATCACTGTCTTTTATGTCTTCACGCCTTTCCCTGCGGTTCATTTGGAGATAAATAATGAAGCCTGTTAAAGACAAGAGATCCATCATGATCGAGAGACAGCCGTCGGCTAAATGAAAGAGCAAAAACGAGGGAATATTAATTCAGTTGATTATAATTAGGGAGGAAATGATTCCATGATGGGACGTAGTTAATCTAAAAAAACTACACGCCTTGCAAGGCTGCCGTTTGAACAAACCGGTTTTTGGCCACACAGGGGAAAGACAGAAAGGCTTCTCTAATATCCCTCTGTCTAATTAAAGACTGAGGGATTGTGGGATTATCGTTGTTTTAAATAGAGCTCATAGCTTATTTACTGCTGCCGAGAGGCAAAGGCTCCCACTGTGGTGCTGCCCCCTATTAAACCCCTCCCCCTTATAGACAAAACCCAATCAGGAAATTTTACTCATACTTCACTAACAATGTGCCATATTTAAAGGATATCTACATTAAGCCTTCATAACGCATCAATGACTTACAATGAAAACCTGGCCCTTTTATGAGCACCTGTGTTAACTAACACTGTACACAAAGCATTCTTATGTATAACCTTCATTACAATCCCTGAATCTCCTCTTTTATGAACATGTTTATGAATTAAATAATAATAAAATGAATATACTATACTATACTAATACTATACTATAATAAATACTATACTATACTATACTAAACTATAATAAATACTATACTATACTAATACTATACTATAATAAATACTATACTATACTATACTAAACTATAATAAATACTATACTATACTAATACTATACTATAATAAATACTATACTATACTATACTAATACTATACTATAATAAATACTATACTATACTATACTAATACTATACTATACTATACTATAATAAATACTATTAAATAAATAAATAATAAATAATAATAAAATAAATACTATACTATACTATAATAAATACTATTAATACTATTTGAAAAATACCTGCATTTGGCTTCATAACATGTTCATAATCATTGCGCGACTACTTGATGACTTAGACCTTCATCATTTATGTAAATCTTAATTAATTAATTAATTAATTAATTAGAACTATTTCAGAGTCCTACATTGGCCCATTATAACATGAATACATGAATTTTACCTGTAATAAATAGCTAAGAAACACTAGTCATAGGATAGCTTCATTAGGACTTCATAACCCATTCATAAGCACTGCATGGATTTTACCTTTTATGATCAGTTTTATTCATTAAAATGATACCTTCCTTAGGCCTTCATAAAACATTCATAAGTTTCAGTTCTCAAACCTTTTTAAAACATTATTTCAAGGTATCTACAGTACATTGGGGCTTCATAACATAATCTTTTAGAAAATACCGCCGTGTCATTTATGTAAATATTACAGAAAAAGTTACGCTATTTCAGGCCACCTACATTGGGCCTTCGTAACACATTCATAAGCCTAAGCAAGAAATCTGACAGCAAAGACACCAAACAGGAAGTGGGCTGGTTCAAGACCCTGTTCTCTGTGATGTCATTCCAACAAGTTGGAGCTGACACTAGAGACCCCTTTCATATTCCTTGAAGAACTATATGTTTACATCAGAACAAGAGAATTAACGTGGCTATAATCCGGAGATGAATCCGCACCTTCTTGGCACCGTCGAGGCGCCCTGGTTTAAATAACTATTATCACCTGCAGTCTCAAAAAAAAAAAAAAAAAAAAGGTCTTTAAAACTTATCTGGATGGAAAAAAGGCATGCAGGAAAAAACCTCTGACCTTCAGTGTCGCTTACTTTAATTAGCCGGGGCTGATAGGGGCAGTTTCCTGAAGCAGCTCTTTTTTAATAAGATAGGGGGAAAGTGCAATAACAGGTGCACACACACACACACACACACACACACACACACACACACACACACACACACACACATATGTACAGCTCCCTATTATGATAATGCATTAACACAGACAGGTTCATCAGAGACAAAGCCCAGGTCGTACATTATAGGGGTTACACTGACTGAATTAGAGCAAGCTGCTGCTTTGGCTTTCACTTCCTCATTATGTTCCTGGAACAGCTTTTTGATACTGCATTATTAACAAGGCCACTCACAATGAGCATCGGAGACACGTATAAGACGAGCATAAGCTCACGATACGGCTCATATGGAATGCGAGCCTCCGGGGAGCTGCAGGGAAGCGCTGGAGTCTCGGAGAGGCTGGGGCTTCTGCAGGGAAATTATTCAACTACTCAATTATTCAATTATTCAACAGAAAGGGAAAGCATGCGGTCGCGAGTTCGACCATCCGGGTGGCGAGAACAAAACTGGTCGTGCTGTAAGGGTGGGAGGGGCTACGCTCCTCTGTCTACTGTATCAATCACAGCAACGCTAGATATTCCTGAGCTCGGGGATGAGGAAGAGGGCAGAGCGTATTACAGTGAAAATATTCTCACAGGGAATTACACTAGGTTCAGACTACAGCGAGGGAACAGATCATGGACCGCGGTGTCGTTATTAACATTAAGTCACTGGACCTTAAAGGTGGGGTGTCTGATTTTTGAAAGCCAACGTTGACATTTGAAATCACCAAAACAAACACGCCCCTAACCCAAACAGGTCCCACTCCTGTATCGATAGCTCCGCCCACACATACGTACATAACCCAGGTGACTAACGGAAAGAAACGTGTCTATATCATAGCTGAAGGGAAGAACAATACGATTGTAGATAAACAAACAAGCAAAAATGCCACACAAGCATAATGATGTAAAGGACAAAGGCATATATTAGTTCTGTGTAACAAAGCAAAACCAACGTTACTCACCTTACTTATCGTAAGCCTTTCTTCTCTTTCTTTCTTTGTTTTTATCCTCCATGTCAATGCTAAAAACGCTTTCTGCTAATGTCACACATGCGCACTGAACACTCTCTCCACTGCAAGCCCCGCCTCTTTCTGCTCATTGGCTACACGTTTGTTTTGATCTCTGTTTATTTTTCGTCCCGACTCAGATTTCTGAAGCATTTCTCAAAAATCCGAGACCTGCCTTTAATAATGTGGAAGTTGTTCGTTAGATGAAACATGTGACTTCTCTGCTAGCAACATCCGCTCCTCAGGAACATTACCGATCCCTTGTATTTCTCAACATCGTTACGTGACCATGTGTATATAACAAGGCGTCATATTTAACAGGATAAAATAATAACTTTCAGTTCATTGATGTCATGCGGCACCAGTTCGCTCCAACACACCACGGTTACTTTTATCGCCTTTGTAGACTATATGGTGCTAATTATCAAAGTGAAAACATTGACATTCCTGTTCTCGCTGAAATTGTGACATGTTCGTCCCCTCGCTGTAATTACGGACTGTATAATAATGTTTGTTTCTGAGTCGTTTCTGAGTCGAAATGGCAGCCAGTCGTAATAGAGTAATGCTAGCGAGCAGGTAATTACACGATACTGTTAAAAAGCACCTGCCATCTGCCCGGTACGCTTTACATCCAGCGCTAACATCACGGTGCCAACGCGGCTAACACAAATTCTCTTACAATCGCATCAACGGCACGTTTCGGCCATTCGTTGACTGAAAAAAAAAACAGTTTGAATCAAATTTGGCTAAGTGACCTTGATAAAGGAAGCGATCGCCACTTAGTGTATATGGCATTACACACACACACACACACACACACACACACACACACACACACACACACACACACACAGAATAATAAAAAAAATTTACAAATGTGAAATATCTCTAAATTGTGAAATTTTTTAGATCTTAAATAATAAAATAATAATAAAATTCATTCATTCATTCATTCATTGTCTACCGCTTATCCGAACTTCTCGGGTCACGGGGAGCCTGTGCCTATCTTAGGCGTCATCGGGGCATCGAGGCAGGATACACCCTGGACGGAGTGCCAACCCACAGGGCACACACACACACACTCTCATTCACTCACACACACACACACACACACACACACACACACACTACGGACAATTTTCCGGAGATGCCAATCAACCTACCATGCATGTCTTTGGACCGGGGGAGGAAACCGGAGTACCCGGAGGAAACCCCCGAGGCACGGGGAGAACATGCAAACTCCACACACACAAGGCGGAGGTGGGAATCGAACCCCCGACCCTGGAGGTGTGAGGCGAACGTGCTAACCACTAAGCCACCGTGTCCCTAATAATAAAATAATTAATAAAATAATTACTTTCATTGACTCCTCAGATTTTCCTCAGGTCCTCATTCTCGATGGAGAAAAGAGAAGTTCCAGGTTTACGACTGTACTGATGATGGTATTGTTTTAGACTCTCACCCGATCGACCCACACGTTACAGAGATTTTGATTACGGATGCCCGAAAGATCGCTAAAATACGATAGAGTCGAACACGACTCGCGATTTTCTTCCATTTAACAGGCTGAAAAATATTCAAACGAATTCCTTAACAAAGTATTTTAAAGAAATTTGAATTCGAGATGTTTTTTTTTTATTCCCTTAATTCCCTAATTTTTTTAAATTTTTTAAGCACTGCCGAATTTCTGAAATCTATTAATGTACAAAACAAAAAGAAAGAAAAAGAAAAACAAGCGCTTCCTAGAGAGGATTATTAAATAAACGGTCGACACTTTGTAGAGGTTTTGTTTGTTAGATTTGAATGTTTTTAGAGTCTTGTGTATGAAACAGCAGATAGAATAAACTGCTTAAATAAACAGTGGGTGTTAAATGAGTCTCGCTGTTCGAACGGAGCTGAGCGTCAGAGCAGATTGCAGCCTGTGTAAAAGACCTAATGTGGAGATGTGTTTAAAGTCAAATGAAGCTCTAACATCAGGCTTTTTTTTTCTAACCACAGACTTCAACACGAGTGGGTTTTATTATACAGATGTAATAAAAACTGCCAATGAATAAAGATATATCAAAAGAATACAAAACAAAAAAAATATTAACATTAATAATTCATTTAACAAATCAATATTTTGTGTGTGTGTGTGTGTGTGTGTGTGTGTGTGTGTGTGTGTGTGTGTGTGTGTGTTTGTGGGTGTATGTGTGATTGTGTGTGTTTGTGTGTGTATGTGTGTGATTGTGTGTGTTTGTATGCGTGTGTGTGTCTGTGAGTGTATGTGAGTGTGTGTGTGTGTGTTTGTGTGACTGTGTTTGTGTGTCTATGTGTACGTGTATGATTGTGTGTGTTTGTGTATGTATGTGAGTGTGTGTGTGATTTTGTGTGTGTGTGTGTGTATGATTTTGTGTATGTGTGTGAGTGTGTGTGTGTGTATGTGTATGTATGTGAGTGTGTTTGTGTGTGTTTGTGTGACTGTGTTGGTGTGTCTATGTGTATGTGTGTGATTGTGTGTGTGTTTGTGTGTATGTGTGTGTGTATGTGGGTATGTGTGTATATATGTGTATGTGTGTGATTGTGTGTGTATGTGTGTATATGTGTGTATGTGTGTATATCAGATTTTACTGCAGACTGTATGTGTGTGTCTTTGTGTGTATATATGTGTGTATGTGTATGATTGTGTGTATATGTGTGTGTGTATGATTGTGTGTATATGTGTGTGTGTATGGGTGTGTGTATGTGTATGATTGTGTGTATATGTGTGTGTGTATGATTGTGTGTATATGTGTGTGTGTATGGGTGTGTGTATGTGTATGATTGTGTGTATATGTGTGTGTATGGGTGTGTGTATGTGTATGATTGTGTGTATATGTGTGTGTGTATGATTGTGTGTATATGTGTGTGTGTATGATTGTGTGTATATGTGTGTGTGTATAGGTGTGTGTATGTGTATGATTGTGTGTATATGTGTGTGTATGGGTGTGTGTATGTGTATGATTGTGTGTATATGTGTGATTGTGTGTGTGTGTATGTGTCTGTATATGTGTGTATGTGTGTGTACGTGTGTGCATGTGTGTGTATGTGTGTGTGATTATATGTGTGTGTGTATGTGTGTGTGTGTACAGTATGTGTGTATGTGTGTACAGTATGTGTGTGTATATGTGTGTACAGTATGATTGTGTGTATATGTGTGATTGTGTGTGTGTGTATGTGTCTGTATATGTGTGTATGTGTGTGTACGTGTGTGCATGTGTGTGTATGTGTGTGTGATTATATGTGTGTGTATGTGTGTGTGTGTACAGTATGTGTGTATGTGTGTACAGTATGTGTGTACAGTATGTGTGTACAGTATGTGTGTGTATATGTGTGTACAGTATGTGTGTATGTGTGTGTACAGTATGTGTGTATGTGTGTGTACAGTATGTGTGTATACAGTATGTGTGTATGTGTGTGTACAGTATGTGTGTGTATGTGTGTGTGTACAGTATGTGTGTATGTGTGTGTATACAGTATGTGTGTGTATGTGTGTGTACAGTATGTGTGTGTATGTGTGTGTATACAGTGTGTGTGTATGTGTGTGTGTGTGTACAGTGTGTGTGTATGTGTGTGTACAGTGTGTGTGTATGTGTGTGTATGTGTGTGTATGTGTGTGTATACAATGTGTGTGTATTTGTGTGTACAGTATGTGTGTATGTGTGTGTACAGTATGTGTGTGTACAGTATGTGTGTGTACAGTATGTGTGTGTATGTGTATGTGTGTGTATGTGTGTGTATACAGTGTGTGTGTATGTGTGTTTATCAGATTCTCTGGACTTCAGGTCTCTGAAAGGTTTTTGCTTCTATTTCCAATAAAAAAAAATCCTGGCCCTTTATTTATTTAATTCTACATTTTAGAGCATATTAATCTCAGTCTCAGTTATTCACTCACATGTTCTCTCTCTCACTCTCTCATACTGTGGAATGTCTCTCCATCTCGCTCTGTTTCATTAAAAACAGCTTGCTACGTGTGGCCTTTTGTTATCGGCCTGCGGTCCGAGCGTCGAACGTAAAATTTTTATCGGATGTTTTAAAGAAAATTGAGTTAGACAGAAAGCTGCAGAGATGGAAAAGTAAAGTAAAAGTCCTCGTCTGAGGCTACGAGCGTCGTTAAAGTTTCCACTTCAGACTAAAATAAAGAATTCCCTGAGAAGTGTCTTGTCTCTGAGTATCGTCTCAGGCGGCTGCAGCCCAGGAGCTTCAGGAAGAACGTCTACGCTTTTATCAGCCTTCTCTGTGACTCTGTAAAGAAATTCACTGACCTGCCATTTTAAAATGTCAGGACACCAGGACAGGTCACTAGTGTGTGTTTCCATAAGTCCAAATCAATGCAGCTGGACGGCTCGAGATAGCAAGTGAGCAGAGGAGATACACTATAAATGTGTGTGTGTGTGTGTGTGTGTGTGTGTGTGTGTGTGTGTGTGTGTGTGTGTGTGTGTGTAAACGTTACTACAGGTTTATGGACAACACACAATGTTCAGGAAGCTTGAACGTAACCTGAACATCTGGAGGAGACACCCAGCTGTTCGGTGCTGACGTCTGACCCGTAACCTTTACATGCTTTCTGTCACTGTGCTTTACTGAGACACAGAGTTATGACAGTCTGCATTATACAAATCTAACCAAACGATAAAAAATAACAAAACGTGGCTAAAAAAGTCTAAATAAATAGTTCAATTAAATGGAATTAGCTGCTAGCATCTGTTGAGTTGTTGTCGCTCTCTTTCTCTCTCTCTCCCTCTCAGTCTCTCTCTCCCTCCATCCCTCCCTCTCTCCCCCTCCCTCCCTCTCTCCCCCTCCCTCCCTATCTCTCTCTCTCTGCCTCTCAGTCTCTCTCTCTCTCTTCCTCTTTCTCTCTCCCTCCCCCCTCTCTCTCACTCTCTCTCTATCTCTCCGTCTCCCCCTCTCTCCCTCTCTCCCCCCTCCCCCCCCTCTCTCACTCTCTCTCTATCTCTCCGTCTCCCCCTCTCTCCCTCTCTCCCCCCTCCCCCCTCTCTCCCTTGCTCTACCCCCCACCCCACCCCCTCTCTCCCCCTCCCACCCTCTCTATATTGTATTATTCCTCGCTCATGGCTGAATCTGAAATGGTGTATATTGGGAGCAGATGGACTTCTGTAACGTCTCACTGTGCTGTGGTTCTGATGGTTGGTGTTCTGATGGAGTCTAATGCATGAGAAGCTCCTGACGCCTCTGACAGAACTCCAGTGAAGTTTTAACTGCTGGAGATGAACGCTCACCAGGCAGCTGGCTTTTACCACGTCGCTTTGAGCCACGCCCAGGAGCCTGAAAAGCCCCGTGTGTCTGGGAGTGAACCAGAGTGAACAGTAGAAACCACACAGAGGTGTTTATCAGACAAGTGTTTATCAGACAAGTGTTTATCAGACAAGTGTTTATCAGACAAGTGTTTATCAGTCAGTGTTTATCAGACAGTGTTTATCAGTCAGTGTTTATCAGAAAGTGTTTATCAGAAAGTGTTTATCAGTCAGTGTTTATCAGTCAGTGTTTATCAGACAAGTGTTTATCAGACAGTGTTTATCAGACAGTGTTTATCAGTCAGTGTTTATGAGACGGTGTTTATCAGTCAGTGTTTATGAGACGGTGTTTATCAGACAGTGTTCATCAGACAAGTGTTTATCAGACAAGTGTTTATCAGACGGTGTTAATCAGACGGTGTTTATCAGACGGTGTTTATGAGACGGTATTTATCAGACAGTGTTTATGAGACAGTGTTTATCAGACAGTGTTTATCAGTCAGTGTTTATGAGACAGTGTTTATGGGTCAGTGTTTATGAGTCAGTGTTTATGAGTCAGTGTTTATCAGACAGTGTTTATCAGTCAGTGTTTATCAGTCAGTGTTTATGAGACAGTGTTTATCAGACAGTGTTTATCAGTCAGTGTTTATCAGACAGTGTTTATCAGACAGTGTTTATGAGACAATGTTTATCAGACAGTGTTTATGAGACAGTGTTTATGAGTCAGTGTGTATCAGTCAGTGTTTATCAGTCATTGTTAATCAGACAGTGTTTATCAGTCAGTGTTTATCAGACAGTGTTTATCAGACAGTGTTTATCAGACAGTGTTTATCAGACTGTTTATCAGACAGTGTTTATCAGACAGTGTTTATCAGTCAGTGTTTATCAGACAGTGTTTATGAGACAGTGTTTATGGGTCAGTGTTTATGAGTCAGTGTTTATGAGTCAGTGTTTATCAGACAGTGTTTATCAGTCAGTGTTTATGAGACAGTGTTTATCAGACAGTGTTTATGAGACAATGTTTATCAGACAGTGTTTATGAGACAGTGTTTATGAGTCAGTGTGTATCAGTCAGTGTTTATCAGTCAGTGTTTATCAGACAGTGTTTATCAGTCAGTGTTTATCAGTCAGTGTTAATCAGACAGTGTTTATCAGACAGTGTTTATCAGACAGTGTTTATGAGACAATGTTTATCAGTCAGTGTTAATCAGACAGTGTTTATCAGACAGTGTTTATCAGACAGTGTTTATCAGACAGTGTTTATCAGATAGTGTTTGAGACAGTGTTTATCAGACAGTGTTTATCAGACAGTGTTTATCAGACAGTGTTTATCAGACAGTGTTTATCAGACAGTGTTTATCAGACAGTGTTTATCAGACAGTGTTTATCAGACAGTGTTTATCAGACAGTGTTTATCAGACAGTGTTTATCAGACAGTGTTTATCAGACAGTGTTTATCAGTCAGAGTTTATCAGACAGTGTTTATCAGACAGTGTTTATCAGACAGTGTTTATCAGACAGTGTTTATCAGTCAGAGTTTATCAGACGCTTCTCCTTCTGATGATCAGTAAACATTGGAGCAAATAAATAAACATAAACATGTTGGCATTTCAATCTGGGTAAGTGTCTACTGAATGTCTACTAGGATAAGAAAATAAAATCACTCTTCATAGCGTTTCAGTGAGGTAACAAACGGCTGTCATTTTTACTGTAAACTGCCCTGAGGTAAACACATCCTATCCATGTTAAACTGCCCTGAGGTAAACACACCCTCTATATATTAAGGTAAACACACCCTCTCCACCTGAGGTAAACACATTCTCTCCATGTTAAACTGCCCTGAGGTAAACACACCCTCTCCATGTTAAACTGTCCTGAGGTAAACACACCCTCTCCATATTAAACTGCCCTGAGGTAAACACATTCTCTCCATGTTAAACTGCCCTGAGGTAAACACACCCTCTCCATGTTAAACTGCCCTCAGGTAAACACACCCTCTCCATATTAAACTGCCCTGAGGTAAACACACCCTCTCCATGTTAAACTGCCCTCAGGTAAACACACCCTCTCCATATTAAACTGCCCTCAGGTAAACACACCCTCTCCATATTAAACTGCCCTCAGGTAAACACACCCTCTCCATATTAAACTGCCCTCAGGTAAACACACCCTCTTCATATTAAACTGCCCTCAGGTAAACACACCCTCTCCATATTAAACTGCCCTCAGGTAAACACACCCTCTCCATATTAAACTGCCCTCAGGTAAACACACCCTCTTCATATTAAACTGCCCTGAGGTAAACACACCCTCTCCATATTAAACTGCCCTCAGGTAAACACACCCCTCTCCATATTAAACTGCCCTCAGGTAAACACACCCTCTTCATATTAAACTGCCCTGAGGTAAACACACCCCTCTCCATATTAAACTGCCCTGAGGTAAACACACCCCTCTCCATATTAAACTGCCCTGAGGTAAACACACCCTCTCCATGTTAAACTGCCCTGAGGTAAACACACCCTCTCCATATTAAACTGCCCTGAGGTAAACACACCCTCTCCATGTTAAACTGCCCTCAGGTAAACACACCCCTCTCCATATTAAACTGCCCTCAGGTAAACACACCCTCTCCATATTAAACTGCCCTGAGGTAAACACACCCTCTCCATATTAAACTGCCCTCAGGTAAACACACCCTCTTCATATTAAACTGCCCTGAGGTAAACACACCCCTCTCCATATTAAACTGCCCTGAGGTAAACACACCCCTCTCCATATTAAACTGCCCTCAGGTAAACACACCCTCTCCATATTAAACTGCCCTGAGGTAAACACACCCCTCTCCATATTAAACTGCCCTCAGGTAAACACACCCTCTCCATATTAAACTGCCCTGAGGTAAACACACCCTCTCCATATTAAACTGCCCTGAGGTAAACACACCCTCTCCATATTAAACTGCCCTGAGGTAAACACACCCCTCTCCATATTAAACTGCCCTGAGGTAAACACACCCCTCTCCATATTAAACTGCCCTGAGGTAAACACACCCTCTCCATATTAAACTGCCCTGAGGTAAACACACCCCTCTCCATATTAAACTGCCCTGAGGTAAACACACCCCTCTCCATATTAAACTGCCCTGAGGTAAACACACCCCTCTCCATATTAAACTGCCCTGAGGTAAACACACCCCTCTCCATATTAAACTGCCCTGAGGTAAAGCAGTCCTTCATTCACTTTTTCATAAACTTAAAAAAAAACGTGTCAAGAAAACGTGTTTGAATTTTCTTCACAAAAATGTATGTTTTCATGTTTCCAGTAACTCTCTGTAACCTTTTCTGTTTCTTTTCCATTTATTTTATGAAAGAACAAGAAAGACAAGAAGAGAAAGAACAGAGAAAACCCAGTTAAGCTGATTATGAACAAACACTTGGAGCATCTCAAGAGAGCAGAAATGGGTTTGAGATCAACATTTACTGAACATTTGTGTGGAGAAAAAAAAATCTATCTATCTATCTATCTATCTATCTATCTATCTATCTATCTATCTATCTATCTATCTATCTATCTATCTATCTATCTATCTAATCATCCATCCATCAATATCCATCCATCCACCTGTTTACTTTCACATGAGCTTCATATTAACACCACTGTGGACTGAGACATGATAAAGACGTTCAATCATCAACATGGACGCAATAAAACAGGAAACTCCGTTTTTTTGCTTCTGGGAAAAAGACTTACTCAGAATTGTGTATTTTTGTGTAAATCTTTTCTAAATTAAAATGCCACTTTGTGTAAGATTCACATGTAAATAATAATCAGTGGAAATGGAATAAAGGTATTTTGTGCTGATGTTATTATAGTGTTAAATATAAACGTCGTCTCATCGCCGCTTCCGCTATGGTCTGGAACGCATCTCTAAACATAACTGTTTATTAATTTACTCTTCAATTCGTTTCATTTCTATTATTTTCTTCCGTATCTCTTTGATCATCTGTACGTTGACGGCTGTGACGGTTCTTCACAGACGACATGAACGAACTCAACAGCATTAAAAAGAATAATTATTTTTTAAAGACCACATTTCGGACCGTATATATGATGACACGAGAGCTGTGATTGATTTAAAAGGTAAAGTTTGCTGACACAAATTAAACTCCGTAATTAGAGATTGTTTTAGATCGGTTTGATTTTCTAAAAGCTTCACGCTTGACTTTTTTTAGCCTCATTAAAATAAACCCCTTCATCTTAAGTGCATCGTTTCAAATAATTTGTCATCTCGTAAATCTAAAACGCTCCACGGTTCAATTTTCAGCTAGGATTAAAAGCAGGAGAAATGACAGGTGATGTCATCTCAGGATAAAGAAGCTGGTGTGATACATGTCAGCTGGAGGCAGAGGACAGTCGCTCAGCTGGAGAGTGATGGATGGAGTGAGAGCTGAGAAAGACGACTCACACGGCAGATCAGATATGATCACCGGGTCCAACCACACGAACAGATTAATTAATACCAACATTTAGCTCCACAGAATGAAACAGTGCAGTCACGTGCGCGAGGGTTTCGCCAGGACGTCCTCTAGCCAACGTGTCAGACTCGTTACGGCTCTTCGGGAAAGACGAATAGAAGTTTAAACTCATTCTTCTGTTTTATTTCTATAGTAATTTTAACACTGGACACTGAAGAGAAATGATCGAACCACACAGTCACCAAGAGGATGGAAGAGGACTGATGTAACTGTTGAGGTTTAGAACTGCACTCTTTCTATCAGGAAGCTTCTATCTATCCATCCATCCATCCGTCTGTCTGTCTGTCTGTCTGTCTGTCTCTCTCCCATCCCTACATCCATCCTGCCAGCCATCCATATTCAATTGCATTATCTATCTATCTATCTATCTATCTATCTATCTATCTATCTATCTATCTATCTATCTATCTATCTATCTATCTATCCATCTGTCCATCTCTCCCCAACCCTCCATCAATCCATCCATCCATCCATCCATCCATCCATCCATCCATCCATATTCTTATCTATCTATCTATCTATCTATCTATCTATCTATCTATCTATCTATCTATCTATCTATCTATCTATCTGTCCATCTCTCCCCAACCCTCCATCCTTCCATCCATCCAACCATATTCTTATCTATCTCATAATTACATTATCTATCTATCTATCTATCTATCTATCTATCTATCTATCTATCTATCTATCTATCTATAAATATGCACCAGGGATAATTGGCTTCAATTGCAGTAGATCCATCCATCCATCCATCAATCCATCCATCCATCACCCATCCATCCCTCAGCATGTAAGCAGCAGTGATTATCTGTTGATCATTTGTTCGTATAGAATCAGAAAAGTTTTTACTTGTTATTGCTGTTGTGTCTTGTTTATTGAGCTGTTGTATAAACAGTGTGTTTGGATGGCGGTGATCAGCTCCAGCACTCGAACCTACAGTCGGATCACAGCCTCGCAGACATCCAGCACAAAACTGAATACTGTGACATTGTGACGTTGTGTAAGTACAGAATCTCTGGAGTTCCTGTTTAGTGGTAAAGCTATGAGGCAGCTCATGACTTATCCAGAACCTCACAAATAACTAGCTTTGTGAATCTGTAATGCCAAGGTCAAATTTAACACCACCACAATCAGGTGAAGTGGTGAGAAGCGACAGGGGATAAAGGCAGAGGACTAGGAGACTCACCTTTGACGATTAACTGGATGAGTTTAGGCCGCGGGTTGCGCTCGCTCTGTATCGAGCAGGTGTAGAAGCCTTCGTCTGTGACGTCCACTTTCTGTATCTGTAGACTGTACTCATGTTTGTTGCCAGTGTTCGATACGATGGATACGCGAGGATCCACTGACCACTTATCGTTTCCTGCGAATATGATACTGGAGCGGTTTAACCACGCCCCTTTCGAGATCCCATCCAACAGGTAGCACCTGAAAGAGCAAAGAACTCCTATTAATCTTAATACAGCACAGTACATCTCACACTCCGATAATAATATCATCTCCCCGTGATCACAGACGTTTCTACACATTACATGTCATGATTCACCGGTTTGATTTGGTTTAATTAACATTCTTTTAGTTTGTCATTAAAATAATTCATTCATTATATAAACTAAGCGGACAAAGAAACTCAACAAGGAAAACGGCTACAGAATTTAAAAAGCAAATAAAAATTGAACAAAGATGACATAAGATTATTGTGATTTACAGAATATTCATTCATTCATTATCTACCGCTTATCCGAACTTCTCGGGTCACGGGGAGCCTGTGCCTATCTCAGGCGTCATCGGGCATCGAGGCAGGATACACCCTGGACGGAGTGCCAACCCATCACAGGGCACACACACACTCTCATTCACACACACACTCACACACTACGGACAATTTTCCAGAGATGCCAATCAACCTACCATGCATGTCTTTGGACCGGGGGAGGAAACCGGAGTACCCGGAGGAAACCCCCGAGGCACGGGGAGAACCTGCAAACTCCACACACACAAGGCGGAGGCGGGAATCGAACCCCCAACCCTGGAGGTGTGAGGCAAACATGCTAACCACTAAGCCACCGTGACCCCCTTTTACAGAATAAATCAATTAAATCTATATATATATCTTTGCTTGTTTGAACTGATTAAAAATCGGACGGAAATAGGTTTATTTAACAAGAGGAAAAGAAGGGAGAAAAAAAAAGCACTAAAACATCCACACCGGTGCATCACGACACACTGTGAGTGTTCCAAAGCTTTCCACAAAAGCTTCATAAATGTGTCTTAAAACATCACCATATCACTGACTGTACAGTATATTTATTACACAACATGTAAACATGTGGTTACTATAGAAACGGTTAGGTTTCATCATCAGGAGCCCTTTGATATAAACCTGTCCTTCATGTTCCAGCTAAAGCTAAACTAAGGCACGCCGTCTGACCAATCAGAGCAAAGAATTCGGCTGTGCTCTGGTCTGTTTCAGAATTCTGATGAACCATAAGGATCTTTTCCAGCGTTCCTCCAGAGCGCCTCAGTGAACACGAGGTCTTTATCAAACAAAAGTCTGAAACAGATTAAGTTTGAATCATCTCTGGTACGGATGAGCAAACAAAGCTGTGTTTAATGTAGCCGGCTGAATCATTCCAGCATATACACACACACATAAATGCACACACACACACACACACACACACACACACACACACACACACACACACACACACACACAAATGCACACACATACACAGCAAATCAGATCTACTCAAAGAACTTCATCCACCACTTCAGGCAAGAACATCTTCCTCTCAAAGCCACCACTGTTCCAACAGATGCCAGAGAAACACCATGAGAAATAAATCTCACAGTTGTAGGAAACTTATCAAAGAAAGGGTGGAGTGTTAGGGGCGGAGTCACCTCTATCACATCATCAAAGAAAGGGTGGAGTGTTAGGGGTGGAGTCACCTCTATCACATCATCAAATACAGTGTGGAGTGTTAGGGGTGGAGTCACCTCTACCACATCATCAAAGACAGTGTGGAGTGTTAGGGGTGGAGTCACCTCTATCACATCATCAAAGACAGTGTGGAGTGTTAGGGGTGGAGTCACCTCTATCACATCATCAAAGAAAGGGTGGAGTGTTAGGGGTGGAGTCACCTCGATCACGTAATCAACAATAGGGTGGAACGTTAAAGACGGAGTCAATGTTATCACCTCATCAACAACAGAGTGGAGCATTGGGGCGGAGTCACCTATCACCTTTTCAACAACAGGGTGGAACACTAGGGGCGGAGTCACCTATCACCTTTTCAATGACAGGGTGGAGCGTTAGGGGCGGAGTCAGCTCTATAACCTGTAAGTGAGATCTGAGTGAGATTACAAAAATTTGAGTGAAATTTGTGAGAAATTAGTGAGACAGTAAAATTTAAAAGACTTGAGTGAGATTTAAGATATATGAGTGAGATGAAGAGAGTGAGATTTAAGAGACTTGAGTGAGACTTGAGTGAGATTTAAGAGACTTGAGTGATATTTAAGATATATGAGTGAGACTTGAGTGAGACTTGAGTGAGATTTAAGAGACTTGAGTGATATTTAAGATATATGAGTGAGACTTGAGTGAGATTAAAGATACTTGAGTGATATTTAAGATATATGAGTGAGACTTGAGTGAGATTTAAGAGACTTGAGTGAGATTTAAGAGATATGTGTGAGACTTGAGTGAGATTTAAGAGATATGAGTGAGACGTGAGTGAGATTAAAGAGACTTGAGTGAGATTTAAGAGATATGAGTGAGACTTGAGTGAGATTTAAGAGACTTGAGTGAGATTTAAGAGATATGAGTGAGACGTGAGTGAGATTTAAGAGACTTGAGTGAGATGTAGGAGATATAAGTGAGACTTGAGCGACAATTAAGATATTTGAGTGCCATCTAATTGAGATCTGAGTGAGACGTGATTGAGATTTGTTTTTTTACCCGTTGCATTCTCTCTCTTCATTAGATGAATAACAGATTGCATAGTGAGCTTTACAGTCTGAAGCACTACACGATTACAGGAGGAAATGTATCTCTGAAATGTATTTTTGAAGCTAACGCTAATTACAGAGCTTCAGTTATTAACACATTCAGACAGGGCTTTTGTGACCTGAGCTGCTTTTGATATCTCAGTGCGAAGTCATCGTTACAACGCGGAGCAAACGGATTTGTTTGACCCAGATTTTTTTTTCACGGCTCAGTGATTCGCTAAAAAAGTAAATATGTTGCCTGGCATGAGCTCTGAGGAGATGTTCACCAAGCACAGTTTAACACACGGAGTCCTGCGGAACAGATGGTCATGAGGAGCTGAAGACTCAGCGCAGGAAATAGAGAGAGAGAGAGAGAGAGAGACAGAGACAGAGAGTAAGAGTGAGAGAAAGAGAGAAAAAGAGAGTGAGAGAGACAGAAAGAAAAAGAGAGTGAGAGAGACAGAGAGAAACAGAGAGCGAGAGACAGACACTTCCTTTCATTTATTCATCTATATTTACTTAAATCCTTTCTTTCTTTCTTTCTTTCTTTCATTCTTTCTTTCTTTCTTGTTCCTTACGTCCTTTCTCACATCCTTCCTACCTTTTTTCCCTATATTTGATTTTCTGCCCTTCCTTCCTTCTTTCCTTCCTTACTTCCTCTCTTCAGCCCCCTACATTCTTCAATTCCTTCCTCCCTTCTTCATTTCTTCCTTCCTTCAATCCTCCTTCACTTCCTTCCTTCCCTCCTTCCTTTCTCACTTATTCCCTTCCACCATTCTTCCTTTTCTTTCCTTTCGTCATACCTTCTTCACGTCCTTCCTTCCTTCTTTCTTTCTTCACTTCCTTCCTCCTTCCCTTCTTCACTGCCTTCCATCCTTTTTCACTTCCCCCCTTCATTCCTTTATCCCTTCCTTCATTCTTCCTTTCTTCCCTCTTCTCCTCACTTCTTCACGTCCTTCCTTCCTTCCTTCCTTTTTCACTTCCCCCTTCATTCCTTTGTCCCTTCCTTCTTCCCTCCCTTCATTCTTCCTTTCTTTCCACTTGTCCTCACTTCTTCATGTCCTTCCTTCCTTCCTTCTTTCTTCACTTCCTTCCTTCCTTTTTCACTTCCCCCTTCATTCCTTTATCCCTTCCTTCATTCTTCCTTTCTTCCCTCTTGTCCTCACTTCTTCACGTCCTCCCTTCCTGCATCCCTTGTGTACGATGTGAGTGGAGGTGTTCAGTAATCTACACTGGTGATGAGTCAGTCTCACTTTCACTGGAACGTGTTCTGCAGAAGGATGTGATGAGTCTCTGGACGCGCAGCTGCACACCATATGTTCATGAATATTCTCCAGATATTCACTGGCCATTAGGAAACGTCAAAATATTGGGAAACAGGAGGATGAGGACCATAGAGGAGGAACGAAAACAAGGTGAAGAACAAAACTGTAAGGAAGATCAGTAAAGTGTTCCGAGGCTGATCTCACGTTCCAGACGTCGGGTTATTAAAGTTTTTATTAAAGACTTTAAAAGGAACATCGTGTGCAATCAGAGATGTTTACAGTTTAAACAAAGAGGGATAAAAAGCCAATTAATGCGATTTTCAAAATCATCATTGAGATCATTTTTGTTTGTTTTTCATCCCAAATGTTTGGTAGATCAATGATCACGTCGCTTCCTGTTTCAGGTCTGGTGATGGACGAGAAAGACAAGAGCACTTTAATGAACCTAGCAGTAAATGTTTACGTGCATTTGTGCATTTTGTGTTAAAAGCTCCTGAGTTTTCTTCATAATGATGAACAATGTAGGGATTTTACATGAGCAGCATCATTTTTTTGATGATTTTTGCGTCATCGCCTCATAAAAAAAGAAGAAAAAAAAGACTTGGGGTTTGAAAGAAATAAAAAATAAAAATTTAAAATTAAATTTTTTCATAAAAAATATAAAAAATGTTTTCCATAAAGTCTAAAGGTGTCAAACATTTTGGCAAATATGCTTTTTAAAATCGATACTATTAAATGTATTGTTCATTTGATTTATCCTGTTATACAATTCATTTATTTTATGGAAATGAAATTCTAAGAAAAGAAAAAGGTACAATAAAGTTATCGAATTATTATTGTCTGTTCTCTTGTAGGGTGCCAATAATTCTGGAGTGTATTATAAACACATTTTGGTCAGATAACTCTGTGGCCAATGTTTAATTTTGAATCGTTTTGAAAATATTCTTCATTTAGAGAAAATCGATAAAGGTCTGTTTTCTCCTGGCTGTCTGATGTTCACCTGCTCCATCGGGCCGTTACGTCACTCCGAATGAAACCTGATTAGAAATGTGTTTCTAATCCCAGGGATAAAGTCACAATCAGATTAAAAGATCAAAAGAACAAAACAGAACTTAATAAGACAAAACAAAATGTAAAACTCATCAAAGAAAAACAGAAAAACAAAACAGAACAAAATAAATAAATAAATAAACATAAAACACAGCTAAAAAAAAAAAAAAAAACCATAAATCGACAAAAAATGTAAACCAGCAAAATATTAAACAAAATGTAAAACTCCCCAAAAAACATTAAACAAAACTCAACTCATCTTTTCTTATCATTAATGTGTACTTTATTCTTTCCTTTTCCATTTCTTTACTTTTAATCATCTTAATTCTTCCTTTTTCTTACTTTCTTACTATTTCCTCTCTCTCTCTCTCTCTCTTTCTCTCTCTCTCTTTTATTCACTGCTTCATTACAGTTATTTACTTTATTACTTTTTTACATTTTGTTCATTCGTTTCTTTCTTTCTTCAACCTCTCACACGGCTTTACAGATTATTATTACTATTAATTTATTTTTTTCCTTCTTTTTCTCTTTCTTTCCTTCTATTGAAGTCTGTATCAGAGCAGAGCAGCGAGTTGGACCGGACCGAGCCGAGTCATCGTGCAGAATATGACTGTTATTGTTCAGAAAGGGCAAAGCATCGAAGACGGATTCAATTTTCTAAACAGTTCCTGTCAGGTCGTGGATCATGAAGCTGAGCGGAGGCTAAATGCTGGACCTTAATGACCAAACAGAGCCATGTGTTTATTCCAGAAATCTCTCCACAGGAAGCTACAGGAACTCGGTTCATGTTCGACAAAAGCAAATAAAACTAAACTAAAAAACCTACAGTAGGAGATAAGAGCTGATTCCTTACTTTTGCTATAATCTGCACTTTATTCTTTTCTATTTTCAGTTCAGTTATAAAACAAAACAATTAAACAAAATGTAAAATTTATTTTACATTCAAATTTTTTTACATTTATTTTTACATTTATTTAAAAAAAAAAATCAAAACATAAAACAAAACAATTGAAAAAAAAGCAGGTAAAAAAAATGGTCAAAGGGTTTCAGCCAAAAGAGAAAAATGAAATAAAAAATTCTGGATGTAAAACTTTCAACAGGCCCCTCCTTGAACCGCCACCTTATTGTGGTGGAGGGGTTTGCGTGCCTGAATGATCCTAGGAGCTATGTTGTCTGGGGCTTTCTGCCCCTGGTAGGGTCTCCCAAGGCAAACAGGTCCTAGGTGACAGGCCAGACAAAGAGCGGTTCAAAAACCCTTTATGAAGAAAATTATAACAAGGTCCGTGACGTCGCCCGGTATGGTGCAACCGGGGCCCCAACCTGGAGCCAGGCCCGGGGTTGGGGCTCGCATGCGAGCACCTGGTGGCCAGGTCTTACCCCACGGGGCCCGGCCGGGCTCAGCTCGAAGGAGGGACGTGGGGCCGATCTCCTGTGGGCCCACCACCTGCAGGAGAAACCGTAAGGGGCTGGTGCAATGTGGATTGGGTGGCAGTCGAAGGCAGGAGCCTCGGTGACCTAATTTCCGGACACGGAATCTGACTCTAGGGACATGGAATGTCACCTCGCTGGGGGGGAAGGAGCCTGAGCTGGTGCGGGAGGTTGAGAGATACCGACTAGAGATAGTTGGGCTCGCCTCCACGCACAGCTTGGGCTCCTTGGGAACCCAACTCCTCGAGAGAGGCTGGACTCTCTACTACCCTGGAGTTGCCCGTGGTGAGAGGCGGCGGGCTGGTGTGGGCTTGCTCATAGCCCCCCAGCTCAGCAGCCATGTGTTGGAGTTCACCCCGGTGAAAGAGAGGGTCGTTTCCCTGCGCCTTCGGGTCGGGGAGAGGTCTCTCACTGTTATTTGTGCTTATGGGCCAAATGGCAGTATAGAGTACCCGACCTTCTTGGCGTCTATGGGAAGGGTGCTAGAAAGTGCCCCGACTGGGGACTCCGTCGTTCTACTGGGGGACTTCAACGCTCACGTGGGCAGCGACAGTGACACCTGGAGGGGCGTGATTGGGAGGAACGGCCCCCCCGAACTGAACCCGAGTGGTGTTCTGTTATTGGACTTCTGTGCTGGTCACAGTTTGTCCATAACAAACACCATGTTCAAGCATAAGGGTGTCCATCAGTACACATGGCACCAGGACACCCTAGGTCGGAAGTCGATGATCGACTTTGTGGTTGTTTCATCTGACCTCCGGCCGTATGTCTTGGACACTCGGATAAAGAGAGGGGCGGAGCTGTCAACTGATCACCACCTGGTGGTGAGTTGGCTCCGATGGCAGGGGAGGAAGTTGGAAAGACTTGGCAGACTGTCAGAAAGATCTTCAACTTTCACCTCCGGCAGAGCTTCAACCAGATCCCGAGGGAGGTTGGAGACATTGAGTCCGAGTGGACCATGTTCTCCACCTCCATTGTTGATGCAGCCGCACGGAGCTGTGGCCGTAAGGTCTCCGGTGCCTGTCGTGGCGGCAATCCCCGAACTCGGTGGTGGACCACGGAAGTAAGGAATGCCGTCAAGCTGAAGAAGGAGTCCTATCGAGCCTGGTTGGCTCGGGGGACTCCGGAGGCAGCTGATCGTTACCGGAGGGCAAAGCGAGCTTCAGCCCGGGTGGTTGCAGAGGCAAAAACTCGGGTCTGGGAGGAGTTCGGTGAGGCCATGGAGAAGGACTATCGGTTGGCCTCGAAGAAATTCTGGCAAACCGTCCGGCGTCTCAGGAGGGGGAAGCAGTGCTCTGCTCACACTGTTTACAGTGGGAGTGGGAATCTGCTGACTTCGACTGGTGACATCCTCAGACGGTGGAAGGAGTACTTTGAGGATCTCCTCAAGCCCACCAACATGTCTTCCATTGAGGAAGCAGAGGCGGAGGGCTTGGTTGTGGACTCGTCGATCCCCCAAGCTGAGGTCACTGAGGTAGTTGAGAAGCTCCTCAGTGGCAAGGCACCGAGGGTGGATGAGATCTGCCCTGAGTACCTTAAGTCTCTGGATGTTGTGGGGCTGTCTTGGCTGACACGCCTCTGCAACATCGCGTGGCGGTTGGGGACAGTGCCTCTGGACTGGCAGACTGGGGTGGTGGTCCCTCTGTTTAAGAAGGGGGACCGGAGGGTGTGTTCCAACTATAGGGGGATCACACTCCTCAGCCTCCCCGGAAAAGTCTATGCTTCGGCCGATAGTCGAACCTTGGATTCAGGAGGAACAATGCGGGTTTCGTCCTTGTCGTGGAACACTGGACCATCTCTATACCCTCACCAGGTTGCTGGAGGGTTCATGGGAGTTTGCCCAACCAGTCCACATGTGTTTTGTGGATCTGGAGAAGGCATTTGACTGTGTCCCTCGTGATGGCCTGTGGGGGGTGCTCTGGGAGTATGGGGTCCGGGGCCCTCTGTTAAGGGCTGTCCGGTCCCTATATGACCGGAGCAGGAGCTTGGTTTGCATTGCCGGGTGTAAGTCAGACTTGTTCCCGGTGCATGTTGGACTCCGGCAGGGCTGCCCTTTGTCACCGGTCCTGTTCATTATTTATATGGACAGGATTTCTAGGCGCAGTTGGGGGCCGGAGGGAGTCAGGTTTGGGGACCACAGGATTTCGTCTCTGCTTTTTGCAGATGATGATGTCCTGTTGGCTTCTTCAAATCAGGACCTTCAGCATGCACTGGGACGGTTTGCAGCCGAGTGTGAAGCGGCGGGGATGAGAATCAGCACCTCCAAGTCCGAGGCCATGGTTCTCAGCCGGAAAAGGGTGGCTTGCCCTCTTCAGGTTGGTGGAGAGTTCCTGCCTCAAGTGGAGGAGTTTAAGTATCTTGGGGTCCTGTTCACGAGTGAGGGAAGGATGGAGCGGGAGATCGACAGGCGGATCGGTGTATCTTCCGCAGTGATGCGGTCGATATACCGATCTGTTGTGGTGAAGAAAGAGCTGAGCCGCAAGGCGAAGCTCTCTATTTACCAGTCGATCTACGTTCCTACCCTCACCTATGGCCATGAGCTTTGGGTCATGACCGAAAGGACAAGATCCCGGATAAAGGCGGCCGAAATGAGTTTCCTCCGCAGAGTGGCTGGGCGCACCCTTAGAGATAGGGTGAGGAGCTCAGTCACTCGGGAGGAGCTCAGAGTAGAGCCGCTGCTCCTCCGCATTGAGAGGGGTCAGCTGAGGTGGCTCGGGCATCTGTTTCGGATGCCTCCTGGACCCGGATATGCGGTAGAAAATGGATGGATGGATGGATGGACTTTCAACAGGATTATTATGAAGTGTCAGATCTAACAGGTTAAAAATAACATGAACACTGAATTAGAGAGAGAGAGAGAGAGGGAGAGAGAGAGGGAGAGAGAGAGGGAGAGAGAAAGAGAGAAAGGAGAGAGAGAGAGGGAGAGGAGAGAGAGAGAGACAGAGAGAGAAAGAAAGAGAGAGAGAGAGAGAGAAAGAGAGAGGGGAGAGAGAGGGGGGGGAGAAAGCGAGAGAGAGAGAGGAGAGAGAGAGAAAGAGAGAGAGAGAAAGAGAGAGAGAGAGGGAGAGAGGGAAAGAGAGAGAGAAAGATTACCCTTTTCTTCAGAATGTCTCGAAGTCTGATCTAAAGTGAGTCAGGACTCTGTCGTTCCTTCAGCGTGTTTTAGACGTGTGTTTGTCCCTCTGTTTATAATCTCACACTGAAGTTTAGTGTTGAAGAGAAATCTGAGCTGCTTTTTAGATGAACAAACACTCGGAGCTTCTCAGAGAGAAGAAATGGGTTTGATATCAACGTTTACTCTGAAGATACAAACATCTGTGTGGAAATCTTTTCTATGAATCTGTCACCTCTAGTATTGTAGAGAAAAACAGAAACAGTGATACAAGTCTACAAATTCTTAAAGTCCTGAGTGTTTACTTTCATATGAGCTCCACATTAACACCACAGTGGAGTGACACGAGGAAGACGTCCGGTCATCGACACAGACACGACTAAACGAGAGAAAACAACATTTTTTATGGATTTTTTTTTCTTCTGCTCTGGTCTGAATGTACAGACACTTCAGCAGCAGCAGCAGCAGCATCACTAGTGAAGATGTTGGGCATGTGGATATTTTGTGAAATGATTCTATTAAAAATCCACCGTCCTGTATTTTAAGTTTTTACACTTGCCGCTGCCTCCAAGCACTTCCTGACTTCACTAACCTGAAATGATTGAAATGCTTTTCAGTTTATTTCCATAATCAGTTCAGGGTCTGAGCTTTACTTCGGGCTCGACGGCAGGATTATTTGTTGCCTTAATACCAGACAACCGCTGCTCCGGCAACAGCTCCAGAGTCGTGTTGAATTAAAAAATCTGCAGGAATCTTTCCATTCTGGATTTCCAGATTGTGTAATCCTCACCGGCAGATTATCGTCACTCTGGATTTGACGCATGGGTTTATAATCCTCCTGTCTGCTTTAAAAATGATGAAAGATTCTCAGCTCTCGAGCCTTTCGGAGCTGATCCGACATTCACAGACGAGATCGAGATATCTGTGTACTTTACTGTCCAAATAAAGCTCTACATTTCAAATCGATAAAAAGGTTTGTGTTTAATAACAAGCTACAAACCAAACAGTGCTATAAGATATTTTTCACCTGGCCTCTATGTTAAAATGTTTAAAATGCCAATTAAGAAAAGGGCAGAATGGAAAAGGCCATTTTTAATGTTTCTTGTCTAAATAGAACTGGACACTGATTCTGAAAAGGAAATCTTCTTTCACAGTCATTTTGTTTTCTTTTCATGAGAATATACACAGAATGTAAGATATACTGCCAGTAAGTTGTGAATGTGTCACTTCCTGCGTTTTCTGTCCGTAAAAAGACCAGGTCTAAATGCCCTCCGAGACATTTTGGAGACGGGTATAAACCCGATGGTACAAACCCCTACAGGAGGTGGTCTGGGACACGTTTCAGATGAAACTGGACAGGTGTAAATGCATGTGGTTGTTCGAGCCACATACGTCAGCGCTATACTCCTCCCAAACGGAAGTATGTCACTCGCAGGTGATCTTTCGGGAGGCACTTATTCCCAGGGATTTCAGAACTGCGTAACAGATATTGCGTCATCGGGTAGGCGTGGCCTATTTCATAATCTAACCCTAACTCTAACCCTAACTGTAGTTTTTGGTTATTTGTTTTCTAAAATAAATCTACCTGTATGACTGTTTTGTCCTCCATAGTATGCTGTTTTTTTTTTAAAAAGGTTTTTCCAAGACCTCCGGAAACACGCCCACTTTACGTCTTAATAACGAAACCCCTGGAGTTTAGTGAATGCCATGATCTTTCACCCAGGCGTCTCGTTGGGGCTTAAAATGAGCTGCTGAGAGCGAAAATGCAGCAAACAGTAAATGCTGTTTTTTTTGGTAGCAACCGCATACACCAAAGCGTGTTCCATTACAATTACCCCAGAAATGAGGTAAAATATATTAGCATTTTGGGCGGGAGTAGAAAGTTCGGATCGATATCCGATTCGCCGAGACGCGTTTATGTGGCCTGATGTAAATGGGACAGTTCTAACAAATCAGATAGCTATCGGATCAGAGACAACACATGAAGTGACCGGGTGTAAAAAGGCCCTAAATCTCTTGTTTGTGTTTGAATTTTCTTCCTGTCAGTCATTTTATAAATACGCCAAAACACCCCTTGACTCCGCCTTCATCTCACTCTCATCTCGAATCAGCAAGCACACAGTATATCATTCTTTGATAATAAATTAAAGACAGGAAATGCAGTAAAACAGGCGATGAAGCCGAAAGCAGAATTAGCGACGTTGTTCAACCCGCATCAAGATTTGGACGTTTCACAGGACTCGTAACTCATCGTGAGGTGAATTTTGAGTGTGAGTTACAGCTCTGTACTCATAACTCATGCTAATAACAGAGATTAGCGCTTATAAGAACTTAGTATAAGGAAAAAAACGTTGACGCAGACGCACATTATCATATAATGGTGAACATTATCGTAAATTCAACTTTGAAAGTGTTACGCTATCATTGTTACACTATTCTAATGCTAACTCCAGATGAACTGCTGTGGGTTCTGGGGCGGAGCTTTGGACGGAGCAGGGCGGGGTCGTTGAGCAAAATAGTGAAATCTGTTTTTCTAGTCTTAGATAGCAAATTTAAATGTACAGCTTTAAAAATGTAGCTAGAAATGGATAAAGCGAACAAAGCCTCATCCTTTAATACTGACTGTATTGTAATAAACTGCTGTGAGGCATAAAACACTCCTGGATGTGAATTTATCTGTAAATAACCAACTTCAGGAGGTGTAACAGTACCAATGCTGCTTCACCATCATTGATTAAACTCCCATAACCCAGTGTTTCTTTCTTAGAAATATTGATGTATCTCCACTCAAATTTCTGTCTTCTCAGTTCGTGTAAAGTTTCAGTCTTCAGGACTTTAGTGAGTCTGTGTGAGCGTGTGTTTATTCTACACGCAGCTTTAATGCAAGTCCTGAGGAAATGACACTGACTCCCATTAAACAGACACTGGATATTATTCTTAAAACTATCTTCTGTGTAGAACGACATCAGGGCCGTGCTCCTTATGTAAGCCTGGCTTTTATTCCTCCAAAAAATAAAAAATAAAACAAGAGCTAAATAGCTGTCGGGATTAATGGGATTCTTCAGCTCCCACGTGTGGGAGGCGGCGCCTCGCTCGTTCTCACCTCCTCCTCAGACACACACGAAGCCTGGCATGATGACTTTTTTCCACAAGCCAGAAGATCAGATTCAGATTGTGCTTCAGATGGAGGACTAAAAGGCGAAAGTGGAGGAGGAGGAGGAGGAGGAAGAAGCGCCGCACAGCTCGCCGTGTGCCGTGTTATCTTCACAGCTCGGGGACTCCACCTGAGAGTCTTTTCTCAGGACGTTATTGTTGCTCCGTTCTCGCTCTTCTCCGAGGAGTGACATGAGGATTCACTCAGACGTGGCCTAGGGCGGCATGTAGGGTGCAGCTGAGTGATAAACAGCGCCATGAACAGCTCCGTTTTGAAGCCCAGGTCTCAGAGGATTAGGCCACGGCTCGACTGCACGCTGCACGAATGTTAACGCAACGTGCGCCGAGGCAAAAATAATCCACTTTCCTATTTTCATACGAGAGCTCGGTTCATCCTTTATGTAACACGACATCTCATCACATGTCCTCACATGTGCACAGCATGGGCTTTTGTTCCAAACCTTTTCTACACACAGTCATGTTTTTTTCACAATTATAATTGAGTCTTCAAGAAAATTCCTGCACTGAGTCACCAGTCTGTTAGGACAAAGCTATTTCAAATGTTTTAAAGGACGTGTTGAGGCAAGCTGTGGTGCTGCCTGATGTAAAGTATGTTACTGTTTACACACTGAAGTGTCCTCTGTGTGTGTGTGTGTGTGTGTGTGTGTGTGTGTGTGTGTGTGTGTGTGTGTGTTTGTGTGTGTGTGTTCTTTAGTTATTTCTCCTGGTCGTTAAGCGTCACACTTGTAAATCCATATTCATTAAATTCTGCATATTTTCATGCTTGTTTTCTTGACGGCTGAGGTAGCACAGGACAGTGAATTAAAAATAAAATCATTTATGTAAATGTGGTTGGTTTGAATGTGGGATTCAGACACGCTTCTAAAATAGTCACCAATGACGAGACCCCTGAACCTGACCATGACACAAGAACCCACAGGAGTGCGGAAAAGAGTTTCTACTAAGAGCCTGTGCCCATTAAACCCATCAGAGCCATTCAGAAAAATAAATATTCACATACCTAACTCGTAATCTTAATTCTAACTCTTAATCTCTAAACCCTAACTCTTAACCTTTACCCTAACTCTTAATCTTAACCCTAATCTCTAACCCCTAACTTTTAACCTTTACCTAACTCTTAATCTTAACCCTAATCTCTAAACCCTAACTCTTAATCTCTAAACCCTAGCTCTTAACCTTTACCCTAACTCTTAATCTTAACCCTAATCTCTAACCCCTAACTTTTAACCTTTACCTAACTCTTAATCTTAACCCTAACTCTTAATCTCTAAACCCTAGCTCTTAACCTTTACCCTAACTCTTAATCTTAACCCTAATCTCTAACCCCTAACTTTTAACCTTTACCTAACTCTTAATCTTAACCCTAATCTCTAAACCCTAACTCTTAATCTCTAAACCCTAGCTCTTAACCTTTACCCTAACTCTTAATCTTAACCCTAATCTCTAACCCCTAACTTTTAACCTTTACCTAACTCTTAATCTTAACCCTAATCTCTAACCCCTAACTCTTAACCTTTACCCTAAACTCTTAATCTTAATCCTAATCTCTAACCCCTAACTCTTAACCTTTACCTAACTCTTAATCTTAACCCTAATCTCTAACCCCTAACTCTTAACCTTTACCCTAAACTCTTAATCTTAATCCTAATCTCTAACCCCTAACTCTTAACCTTTACCTAACTCTTAATCTTAATCCTAATCTCTAACCCCTAACTCTTAACCTTTACCCTAACTCTTAATCTTAACCCTAGACTATAAACACTAACCCTTAACCCCAACTTTAAACCCTAAAACCATAACCCTAAACTCTAACTCTTAATCTTAACCCTAAACTCTAAACCTTACTTAGAATGAACCCTAAACCTTTAACCCTAACCAATAAACCTCTCCCCATAGTAACCCTTTTTTTTTTAAACTTTCTGCATTTGAATTTATCTGTTAACAGGATACAATATTCTTATAGCACAATTTTCTTTTTAATGTATATTAAAATATGCAAAGTGCTAAAAAAAACTCATTAGAAAATCAGCTAATTGATTCATAAATAATAAACTATAAAATTATTTAAAATTTGTATTTTATTGTGATAAAACCTCAAGGTTTTTTTACACAAAACAAACGTATTAAACTAATACGAGCAACGTTTACATTTTAGAGTAAAATGAACCACCTGCACATTAAACTGTAGTATTTCTACTTTTCTACATTGAGTTTTTTATTTCTTTGTATTGTGCATGTTGAAAAAAAAAAAAGGAATCTAAAGGAAAATATCTTTCATAAGTTCCAAGTTGGAAGTCATCCATTTTTGGCTATAAACTAAAAAATGTCCACCGCAGCCGTCGCTGTTCACTTATTTAAAGCTTTTTTGTTAAAAAACCCGAACTGCGTGATGGTGCCTCGGGGGCTGGAGCTGTAAGTGCGAGCGCTGGCTGATGAAAACATGGCCACCAGGCTGCATTTCCTTTAAAAAAGTTTCACCTTGTGATTTGAGGCTAGTGTTCGTGTCTGAAGCAATACTTTCAGTCTCTGCGATGCTGTGATTTATTTACAGAACAAATCCCAGCTCTACAGAGTTCATGTCTTATGCCAACCTTCATGATTAGTCATACAGTGGTGGGCGGTTCACCGATATGCAGGGACACATTTGCTAAAGGCTAGAAATCTTTATACCCAGTGTCTACTGCTGCTGTCTACAGCTCTGCTGCGCCGATATCCGTTTGTTATTTTGACCACATGTCACTTCACGCCAAACAAAACACAGCAGGTTCGGCTACGGTGCGGTAAAACAGAGCGGCTGTCGGTTCCGTAACAATGAAGAGAAACCGCTGCTTATAAAGCGCATCCTAAGAACATGAGGAATGATTTACTTGGACATTTTAATGGAATATTAAGAGCTAATTTTAGCACTGAGTCTGTAGAACAGCAATGAGTAAGTCATTAGCACTCAACACATTTCATATCCGTATGGCTTTTGTTCGTTTGTTGCCTGATAACCAATTAGATCAACAAAGAAAGAAATTGGCTTTCGCTAAGCAAATGTTGTTGTTTCATGCATAGCATAATGTATTTCACTACACGCTGGTGTGATGCACCTCAATGCTGTAGCTGAAGCACATGCGGTGTTTCCAATACAAACACTGTGTTCTGTATTTGCTGAATTTTTAGACTCTTAGCAACTTTATATTTAAAAAGAGCCTTGCAACAAACGGCTGTTCTCGAGCTCATATCACAGCTTCTGTTGTATGAGCTGAGAGAACAGGCTCACTTAACTCACTCAGCTTAACTGAGTTCCACTTGCAGATGTTCCCAACAACCAATCACAGATCACCATTGTTCCCACTGCCCAATCACTCATCATCACAGTTCAATTCGACCAGTCACTACAACTGTTCTTAAAAAAAATCACCATTGTTCTCACTGACCAAACACTGATCACCATTGTTCACAAAAGCCAATCGCTACTCACCATTTTTCCCAATAACCAATCGCTACTCACCATTTTTCCCAATAACCAATTGCTAATCACCATTGTTCCCAATAACCAATCGCTACTCACCATTGTTCCCAATAACCAATCGCTAATCACCATTGTTCCCAATAACCAATCGCTACTCACCTTTGTTCCCAATAACCAATCGCTACTCACCATTGTTCCCAATAACCAATCGCTAATCACCATTGTTCCCAATAACCAATCGCTACTCACCTTTGTTCCCAATAACCAATCGCTACTCACCATTGTTCCCAATAACCAATCGCTACTCACCTTTGTTCCCAATAACCAATCGCTACTCACCATTGTTCCCAATAACCAATCGCTAATCACCATTGTTCCCAATAACCAATCGCTACTCACCATTGTTCCCAATAACCAATCGCTACTCACCATTGTTCCCAATGACCAATCACTAATCACCAGTTTCCATCAAAAAACTCCCGACCGTTGATCTCAACGGTCAATCACTAATCACGTTCCCAAAAACGATCGCTGATCCCCACTGTTACAATCAACTAAACAAAAGTGAGCCAGCGTTAACGTATTAAATGTTAGAGATTTAAGCACTTATGTACGTCGCTCTGGATAAGGGCGTCTGCCAAATGCTGTAAATGTAAATGTAAACAATCACCACTGCTTTCCTCCCAAAAAACAACCCACCCCCCCCAAACAAATACTAATCACCTTTGATTTCAATGACTTATCACTTATCGCCATTGTTCCCAACAACCAATCACTAAACACTATTGTTCACAACTAATCACAATTGTTCCCCCGAAATACTAATTCAATTCAATTCAAGTTTATTTGTGTAGCACTTTTTACAACGGGCTTCGCCTCAAAGCGGCTTTACAGAACATAAACATAGAACAGAAGTTAAACATAAGGAGAAAAAAGAATTAATGTAGTAAAAAATTAAGATTATATATAGTTCACAGTGTGTATGTATGTATGTATGTATGTATGTATGTATGTATGTATGTATTTATTTATCCCCAATGAGCAAGTCTGAGGTGACTCAGGCAGCAGTGGCAAGGAAAAACTCCCTTAAACTGGTAAAGGAAGAAACCTTGAGAGGAACCGGACTCAAGGGGGAACCTCATCCTCATATGGGTGACACTGGGGGTGTGATTACAGTCAAACAAGTGTTGAATTGGTGTAAAGATCACATGGAGTAATCACTCGTCACTATTGTTCCTATCAACCACTCACTAATCCTAATTTCCTATAACCAATCAATGATCAACACTCTTTCCAACAAATAACTAATCACCATTGTTTCCAATGACCAATCACTAATCTCCATTGTTTAAGATGACCAATTACTAATCACTGTTGTTTCCGATGACCACTTATTTGATCTTCGTATGTCCTGTTAAGAAGGTTGTAAATTTGACTTCCAGGTCCACCAATCTGCTACTGCTGGGCCCATGAGCAAGGCTCTTAAACCTTAAATGCTCAGTAGTATGTTGTTCTTTCAGCAGGTCCCTGCTTAGGGTCTTCACAGCGGATCTCATGTTGCTGGGTTACTCTTCAGGTGCTGGGTTAGCGCTCTGCCAGGGAATCGAAACGTTGGCCCGGGCAACAAGAGCAGGAGATCCTGCTTCTGGTCCACCAGGAGGTTCTGCTCGGTTTTATAAAGTGAGATAAAATCTAAGTCACTCTGGATAAAGTTAGCGACAGCATGATCAGGAAATACTTCCTGCAGAACCGCTATGTTAATAAGATTTATCAGGTTCTAGCTCATGACTTTCTGATGACTTTCAGAGCATCATATGTGTGATGTTCTGGTCCTGTTTGGGCTTTCAGAAAATATACATTGTAGTGGAATTTATTCTTCTGCAAGAGAGAATAATCAGAGGTGTGTGATGATGTAAGGCAAGTGGCTTAAGAGAAATTATTTTGAATATTAAGTCTTTTCATTTGAAGACTCACACCAGCGCACATGGTACTGGTTTTGTAGCGAATGCTCTTCCTGGTCCAACCCCAGGAGATCAGGAAAAGACTGAGTGCAGATAAAAAAATGGAAAATTCTGTTGAGAGAGAAAGCAGTGTGCATCCAGCTAAGTCGTCATCAGCACAGCACGTGTGATTCGCACTTCTATCAGCTGTTTACAACACGTCCAACATCAGAACGGAAACTGATACATCAGCTTGCTGTCATCTGCCTCATCTCATTAGAGCCGCGTTCCACAGTCAAGGACACGCACCGCATTTGCTTTCAAACGCCGCGGCCATTTAACTGCATCCGTGGGCTTTTCTACTCTTTTGTGTTTAAACATGGAGGATTTATGAATCAGGCTTTTGGGCCATTTGTATTTCTTTATGTCTGTGATTCTCCTGTATTTCTCAGGTACATCTCAGTTACATACATTTACTTCGTTTACTTTTAAGCAACGACCAAGAAGCTACATAGTTCATTTCATCACTGGTGGTTTAGTTTGCCCATCTCTGTCACCTCCTAATGCTAATACTACTGTCAGCTAACTAGCCTTGTCAAGTCTGTGCCATAACTCAAAGTCTTACACCTGCACTGCATTCTGGGAGACCAACACACCAAAGTCTCAAGTGGGCAGGTACTTATTTCCAGGGATTTCAGAACACTGTAACATATATTGTGTCATCGGGTAGGCGTGGCCTATTTGATAATCTAACCCTAATCCTAACCATAACCCTAAGTATAACCCTAACCCTAACCGTAGTTTCATTCATTCATTCATTCATTTTCTACCGCTTTATCCGAACTTCTCGGGTCACGGGGAGCCTGTGCCTATCTCAGGCGTCATCGGGCATCGAGGCAGGATACACCCTGGACGAAGTGCCAACCCATCGCAGGGCACACACACACTCTCATTCACTCACACACACACACACACACACACACACTACGATCAATTTTCCAGAGATGCCAATCAACCTACCATGCATGTCTTTGGACCGGGGGAGGAAACCGGAGTACCCGGAGGAAACCCCCGAGGCACGGGGAGAACATGCAAACTCCACACACACAAGGCGGAGGCGGGAATCGAACCCCCGACCCTGGAGGTGTGAGGCGAACATGCTAACCACTAAGCCACTGTTTCCCCCATAACCGTAGTTTTTGGTTGACTAAAAACTTTTTTTTTTTTTTTTGAAAGAGGGCGTTTTTCCAAGACCTCCGGAAACACGCCCACTTTACGTCGTGGTAACGAAACCCCTGGAATTTAGTGAATGCCGTCTCAAGTGTGCCCATTCCATCCTGTATTCCTCATTTATATCACAAATGTTTTCAACTGTAAAAAGCGAGTGAAGAGAAACTCGCTTTAGCTAACAGCACGACTCGACCGTGAGAGTGTTGAAAATCAGCACAGAAATCACACAGTTATATACAACAGCAACCAAAAAATTAGCATCAGAACCGCTAATCACCTCGGACATACTGCAATCTGAACATTCTGAACATACTTATTTGAACATATTACATTATGCTACAAAACATTTCCCAGACTTCAGCTGCACATCGTCTTTAATGGAATCCTGCGAACAACAGGATGAGAATGAGCAGAACGTCTGCAAATGTGCACTCGCTTGTCCTGGCTAGCAGAGATAGGCAAATCCCCAGCTAGCGTTAATGCTATCTCTTTTTTACAAATGTCAGAATAATTACGTGTCGCAGGATGGGTCCACCGAGACGCAGACACATTTCTGACTTCTCTAATTCTCAGAGCTTAATGCAGAGGAAATGCATGGCCAAAAAAAAAAGACAGTCTTCTTCCCTTCTGCACTTATAGACATCACAGTGATTCTGCATCGTGTGTCAGGTATGAAATCAGGGTTGGATACAAGCGCAGGATTGCATCAGTCTCCGTAGATGCAAGAGTCAGTAAATAAACTGTAATTCGGAAAAAAAAACAACCTGGAGACACAAACTCTGAATAAATGTATTTAAAACATATATATAAAATAAGTATATAAAAAAGCTTGAAGTTTTAATAATCTCATCTGTTTCAATTGTTTTTTTTACAGACAAATATTAAAAATATCTCCGTCAAGTCTCTCTGTACATTTGCCCCAGCTTGTGTCAACAATATCCAGTGACAAAATAATGAACTTCAACATTGGCAGGGAGATTTTTTTCTGTTTAGAGTTGATTTTTTTCCCCAAATATCTGAGCATAAGCTGCAAATAACAAGCTAGCTATTGGGAATAACGCGACTGGTCACATGACTGAGTCAAGTGTGGAAGTAATGTGAAAAACATCAGTGAAGAACATGAGTAGAAGTCCAGATGCTCATAACCCAGATAGGATTTCAACTTGCAACCTTCCGAACTGTAGCCCAACACCTTAACCACTGAACAAATGATTCCCTTATAATAAATCCCTCCAGGATTTCACCATTTTGCGATTGTGGAAATTTAGAAAAAAATCAAGCAAATTCATCGATATTCAAATGAACTGAATTTTTTAAATGACTTGTTCCGAGATGCACCCTGTGACGTCATAACACACGTCTCATCCCTCTCAGGTTCACGTGTGTAACATGCGTACAGGTCTCTTCATTACGTATGTGTCTTCACTTCACATACGTGATCTCAACAATTCTCATAGATTTACGTGAGAATTAGAAAAGAAAGCATAAAAAAACTGAAACCAATTCAAGTAGTTTTACTCAAAAAAAGCAAATTTTGAAAAAAAAGCAGCAAAATCACAATTTTGACCACAACAACCACAAAAGAAAACTAAATGCATCACATTCCATTCAGATGCATCAGTCACATGAGCACTGAGAAAGACACAGAAATGAATCAACAGACAAATTTCACTGAATAATTAAAACAAAATGGAAAATGCAGAGGAGAGTGAGGAAAGTGAAAGAGCCTCCAGCAAACAATCACGGCAGGGGGTAAGAGTAGGGGATAGAGCAGGGGGATAGAGCAGGGGGATACAGCAGTGGGATAGAGCAGGGGGATAGAGCAGGGGGTAAGAGCAGGGTGTAAGAGCAGGTGGATAGAGCAGGGGGTAAGAGCAGGGGGTAAGAGCAGGGGGTAAGACCCGGGGGAAAGAGCAGAGGGAAAGAGCAGAGGGATAGAGCAGGGGTAAGAGCAGGGGGTAAGAGCAGGGGGTAAGAGCAAGGGGTAAGAGCAGGGAGGTAGAGCAGGGTGTAAGAGCAGGGGGATAGAGCAGGGGGATAGAGCAGGGGGTAGAGCAGGGGGTGAGAGCAGGGGGATAGAGCAGGGGGATAGAGCAGGGGGTAAGAGCAGGGGGATAGAGCAGGGGGATAGAGCAGGTGGACAGAGCAAGGGGGTAAGAGCAGGGGGATAGAGCAGGGGGATAGAGCAGGTGGATAGAGCAGGGGGTAAGAGCAAGGTGTAAGAGCAGGGAGATAGAGCTGGGGGATAGAGCAGGGGTAAGAGCAGGGGGATAGAGCAGGGGGTAAGAGCAGGGGGTAAGAGCAGGGGGATAGAGCAGGGGGTAAGAGCAGGGAGATAGAGCTGGGGGATAGAGCTGGGGTAAGAGCAGGGGGATAGAGCAGGGGGTAAGAGCATTTTTAACATGACGTGGCACAAGAAAACAAAACCAATGACGTTCCATAGAAAGTTCTCCGAAACCTAAGACCCATCCAAAGAACCCTAGAGAATCTTATTAAAAGGATTCAATCTAAAATTCTAAAAGGTTCCCTGATTTGTTTTTACAAAGAAAACCATTAAAAATTCTAGGTGTAGGATTGATTTAGAAAACTGAAAACTAACGACTCAAAGAACATCGTAAAAAGGTTATAGTTCATAGTGTGCATAATAGTTCTTTGGCTAGTCGTAATGAGAAAACACACACAATGGGAATGACCAAGTGCTGGATGTGTGAGGTAAGTCAGTATGGGAATCTTGTGGGACTCGACCACATAATGCTAAGCGTAGGACGATGTTCTCCACATGCCTGCAGCAAACAGATGGCCAGAGATGAAGCCTGTGGGAAAAGGAAAGGTGGAATCTTGCCAGTGTGACTCAACATAATCATTACCTGTTCCTCCATGTTCCAGATGGACCAGAGCACTGCCAGGTATGGATGAGCGAAATGACCAGAATATCTTCTCAAGATACTTCAACAAGATACAAATCACAAGAAATGCCTGCTAATAAGCCTGCATGAGACCTTTAAATGTTGTGTGTGTAGGATGGCTTATTTTATTTATACGATCCAAAAAAATCCTTAAACCACCTTTGAGAAGGTTTCATCTAAAACTCTTTAGTTCTTTGGCTTGTTCTTGTAAAGAAACATCTAAAGAGTCTGGACAGAACCCGTAAAGAGAGAAAGAATCCTCAAGGAACCTATAAAAAAGGTAGTTACTAACCATGCTAGGTAGTGTGTAGAGCCCTATAGACATATGTCCAATGAGAAAAACACTGAGCAGAACTTTGGAAATCGTTACTTATGCCCTAAAGGTTTGTGTTTTGTCCTTCTGAAGGGTGCTAGAACTTCAATCTAGTGAAGGTTAAATGTAGGACTTAAAATAGTTCCTCTGACAGAACCTACCTAAAAGGTACCTACAACAATCTTCTTCTTGATTCGGCCCAGAATAAGCAGAATGAACCAGTTCAAGAAAATATTCAGGATTCTTCAGGGGTTTACTGACTCATGGGATTGCTGTGGATGGGGCCACCTGGAGAATCTCACGCCTTCTTTGAACCATGTTCAGCTTTATGGTTGGGTCTTCATCAAAGATGGAGCATTAGTTACTACAAACAGTTGTAAAAAGGACATTATTTACATCTACATTATTTCCTGTCCAGTGTCGCGCAAATAAGGACGAGGTTCCATTCTGAGTCTGGTTTCTCTCAAGGCTTCTTCCTCAAATCATCTCAGGGAGTTTTTCCTCATCACTGTCACCTCAGACTTGATCATTAGAGATAAATGTTAGAGAAAAAGCAGTAACTTCATTTTAAAGTTAAAAATACTTCTGTTAAGCCGCTATGAGACAATGTGAATTGTTAAAAGCTTGATAGGACGTGGACATTCCGATATTTTGAAGGACATTGTCTTCAAGGACATTTCAGATGTTTTGAGAGTTTTGTTCTGTAGAAATCTATCATTTCAGGGAGAACATTTTTTGCTGTTGTTGCAGAACATGATTTAAAAATGCAAAAGAAGATTAACAAAGTAAAAATTGCGTTGTTTCAGAATGGTGTAGGATGTTTCTACACTCATTAAATGATATCCTATACTGGCAACAGTGCTAACACTGCTCAGAAAAGCTAGCATGGCTAACAGCACACATCTCATTAAATAATGCGCTGAAAATAAATCTGCTCCCAATGACCCCAAGCGATTAGCATGCTAATCATTTCTATAGGAACAAATTAAACAGATTTTTAAAAAATCTTGTCTTCTCCAAGGGGGTTTTACACCTGGTCACTTTTCTGTGATCAGATAGCTATCCGATGGTAAAAAGACCAGGTCTAAATGCCCTCCGAAACGTTTTGGAGACGGATATAAATCCGATGGTACAAACCCCATCAGGAGGTGGTCTGAGATGCGTTTCAGATGAAACTGGACAGGTGTAAATGCATGTGGTTGTTCAAGCCATATACGTCAGCGCTATACTCCTCCCAAACGGAAGTACGTCACTCGCAGGTGACTCGCGAGTCGTGCATCGCCGCCAGAAACAAATATGTTTTCCCACCAGTGCTGTCTCGTTTGGTCTGAAAATGTACTGCTGCCGCCAGCGAAAATGCAGCAACCGCATACACCAAAGCGTGTTCCATTTCAATTACCCCGGAAATGAGGTAAAATATATTAGCATTTTGGGCGGGAGTAGAAAGATCGGATCGATATCCGATTCGCCGAGACGCGTTTATGTGGCCTGATGTAAATGGGACAGTTTTAACAATTCAGATAGCTATCGGATTAGAGACAACACACGAAGTGACCAGGTGTTAAAAGGCCCTTTGATATGATGCCGACATTTTCTGTACAGAGATGTTTAAGTATAAAAACTGGTGAGACAACAGGAAAGAATTCACTGATTGGATTTTTGGTAGCAGTGGTTTTACTAATTATAGTCCCGCCCACATCAAGGAGGACAGCGAGGGAAAAAATCTGAATGATAACAACGTACTTTCTTGAGCAGTCAGTGGAATATTCTCTACAGAAGCAAACGCTAACAAAACCCCACCCCTAAAAAAGGTTTTACATTAAAGAATATGAACCTCTGTAAAGGAACCTGGACACGTTCTGTCTTAAAGCTCCTCACCGAATTTTCTGTTCAGTATTTCTTCGTTTTTGTACAAAACCTCTTCGAATGCTAGCAATATGCTAACGATACGTTTCAATATTTTATTCGGTTAAATAAATCAGTGAGGAAATGAAGAAGAAACCGTAACTCAACATCCCGCTCATACTTAACCAGCCAGCTAGCTGTGACGCTAGGGCGGCAGGAGGATGTCTACATTTGCATACTCGTGAATATTTATGGTTGTGGACGTTTTTAGGGAAGGTGACCGTGTAGAGTTCCTCCCTCACTGGATAAGCGGTTGAAACAATATAATAATCTACAGGAAAGAGTTTTATTAGTTTATAGAAATCCTGTTCTGAGAAACTTTAGACTTTAAGGTGATTCATCACTCCTCTGGTCATCTATCAGTCCTGACATCTATTCTTTTAATGCTCCACACACTCAGTTGCACAGGTAAAGGTGACCCAACTCCAGCAGAACAGAAATGATAGAAAAGCTCGCCCTTTTTATTAAGACCCCAACGATAGACTTTTTTCCCAATCCAAGATAAAAAGATCTTTCTTCTTCTGGTGTTTCTTTAAGGTTCTGTAGTGTTCTGTTGAGTCGTTAAATATTACTTTACTTTCATTCTTTCGTTCGTTTATGGATCTATTCTCTTCTTGATCAATATTTTATTTAGTTTCTGTTCTTCTCTGTAGATGTATTAGATACTGAAAGGAGGCAATGACTCTGATTTGACTCTAAATAGATCGGACTGTAACTTGCCTTTCCCTCGATCTGACTTCATCAAACTTATTTAGATTTTGACTTGATTATGTTTCGTTTTGCCGTAAACTGACTTTGACATGATTTAACTGTAATCTGACTTGATTTGACTTGTTCTGTCTTAATCTAATCTATTTCCTTCCACTCAGAAGCAAAACACCAGAACAACTGAGTAGACGACTTCCTACGACTTCTCTCTGACACTACTTTCACACTGACAATTCTGGACTCTGACTTGACTAGCCTGTAATTTAGCTAGAATTTACTTGACTAGCCTGTGACTTAACTAGCATTTGACAAGCCTCTAATCTGACTAGCCTTTGACTTGACTAGCCTTTGACTTGATTACCCTCTGATTTTTATTCTGTCAATTATTTTACTTTTATTATTTGTTATTTCCTTTATCATTAATTATGTTTACCTTCTGCTCTATGTTTATGTTCTGTAAAGCTGCTTTGAGACAATGTCTATTGTAAAAAGCGCTATACAAACAAACTTGAATTGAATTGAATTGACCAGCCTTTAATTTTACTAGACTTTGACTTGACTAGCCTCTAATCTGACTAGCCTTTGACTTGACTAGCATCTGACTTGACTACCCTCTAATTTTACTAGACTTTGACTTTACTAAACTCTAATTTGACTAGCCTCTAATTTTACTAGCCTCTAAGTTGACTAGCCTTTGATTTAACTAGCCTATAATTTGAATAGCCACTGACTTGACTAGCCTCTGACTTGACTAGCCTTAGAGCAGATGTTTTGCCTCTGCTGTAATCTGTTCAGCTGTTCCTTTCAATGTAATTTGACTGGACTTTAATTCTGACTTGTTCTGATTCTGTCTGCCTTGATTTGTACAATGTTGTTTTCAGATGTATATCTAATACTCACAGCCCTTGAGATCAGTGATGTAGCCTAAAAATAATTGAGCCATCACATGTGAAGCTAACCATTTCAAGCGAGTCTTTCAGAATTCCAGCCTAAACTTGTTTTTTTTTTCCCCTTCACTCGCGTTTCCTAAGCGCCGAGTTTTTCGTGCCGTAACACAGATGCAATCAGTTCATTGTGCCATCTGCTCTTCACCAACCAATTTTTCAGTATTGATTCGTGTGATGTTTTCTCACATCAGTGACTGCAGATCCACTCACATCAAACAGAAATGACTTCACCTCCCAGCAACAGCGACTGCAGCTCGGTTCTGACGGGTGTTTTTTCAGCAACGACACTCGTAGACGCTGAAATGTAACTATTGCACGACACGAAGATTACGCACAGGTTTCATCATTTAGGTTTCATCACATTTAACGGAATCAAAGAATCAGAGACTGGCGAAGGGTCATCGAGGTGGCCGAGTTTCCCACCACTTTATGAATATAATGAAAGTAAGAAAATGAAAATGTGCTTCAGGGAGAAAAAAATCGCAAATTTTGCTGCAGGCAATTTTCACATGCATTATGTAATGTCATAGTTTACTGAATAAAAAAAAAAAATCAACAGACCAGTGATGAATATTAACCGGTTTTCAAATCAATCTTTTGTTTCAGCTAAATATCTTGTGCGTTTTAAACAGGACGTCGTGTGCATCTCAATTTTAACAACAAAAACAAACAAAGGTTTTTAAACATGCTAAAAACATGTGGAATGCTACATTTTCTGCCAAAAGTGTATTAAAATGATCAATACCAGAATTTCCTGCAGCACTTTGCAGTTTGGGCGGCCCCCCTAATCTGGGAAGCCCTACCGCCTTAAATAGGTCGTCCAAAAAAAAACAATTCCGCTGCACAAAAGGCCGTCAAGTGCATCTTGGAGAATAGCGCGGACGCTTCACACCGCGAGTGGGCACGCGCGCCACACAGCCGAAATGAGAGAAAGACGTGGTCCCTAATTAAGTTATCATTGGTCAAAACGTGTTCCAGGATATTTTGTGTATTTGTTATTTAGGGGTCCAAGCACCAAAGTCTCCAATCTTATATAGTAAAATAACGTCTGGTCATGGAGACCTGATGTGTAAAAGGTGCTTGGACCCCACGAATCGCTGCTCATTTCACATTTTATACGCGTGTATTTTATACGCGTGTATTTACATACGTGTATTTACACAGATCCACCTGATCTTTACATTTGCACTCGATCTTTAGATCCCATTTATGTCACAGCCATTAACATGTTCAAGCACAAGTTAGCATATCCTTCTTACACACCTGTAAATACACACCTACCCCCAATCCAATCCCCACAATCCTGTTAGCGAACATGTGTCCGTACAACAAAGCTGTGATGTATTTCAGGCATAATGAAGTACAGCCAGCATCACTCGAGTAATGTGCTGATGATCAGGTCCTGCAGGGGATTTTGTTTATAACTCAGACACGGAGAAACAGAATAAAAATAAAGATGTGTATGATTTATAGGTTGAGGTCTGGGACTGTAAATTTCAGTGTCATCTGACAGCAGATGTGTTGGGGCCGTAGGCGTACGAGTGTGTGCTCATGACTGGAGTGTGGAGAATAAACCAGACAACAACAAGCTGTACACAGTGTAGGATTAGCGCCTGGGGAAGCTAGCAACACATCAGTGAAAAAAATGCTCTAAAAATATAATCATACACATACATACATACATACATGCATATATATATATATATATATATATATATATATATATATATATATATATATATATATATACACACACACACAACTCAGTCTATGTATATCTGTGAGCTGCATTACTGTACCATTTGAAGCATAAAATTACAGCTTTTTAAAATAAAATACTCTAAAAATAAATTATTATTATTACTATTCATTTCATGAGAAGTATTCATGCCAAATATTTTTTTTTAAATGCAATAAATGTAATAAAAAATATAAACCTCAAATAACTCAAAGAAAATAAATAATTCAAATATAATTCAAATAAATAATTCAAGATAAACCAAAATAAAATAAAAGCTCTAATCCTACATTATCTTTTGACTCAAAATTGATACTGAATTGTTTTCGCCATCGCCTTTCAAATCTAATCACATTTATTATGTCTCGCTATTAAATAGATAGATAGATAGATAGATAGATAGATAGATAGATAGATAGATAGATAGATAGATAGATAGATAAATAAATAAAGGATTAAAAAATATAAAATAAAATATAAAAATACAAAATAAATAAATGATTATTGCTAGGATTTTATTTTCCTATTTTCAGGGCTAAAATTGGCGACGGTTATGTCTAAGCTCCTTAAAATCGGATAAAAATTCTTGACCGATGCAACATTATGTCAACAAAACCCTGTGATTTCACCATTACAATTTATTACAAGTGAAGAATATCTGCACAAATGAGGTCTAAAAAAAACTAAAAGGAAGACGTCTTCTCCTTCCTGTCAGTCTAGGACGATGCTGATGTTCAAACCGTTGCCGTTTTATCAGTCTGCCTTCGTTGAATTAGCGTGCAGCATTTCCGCTCCATAACTCAGTAATATAAACTCTTGTGTACAAGCCTGAGGAATTTAACAGAGCAATAAAATAAGCTCTTAATAAGAGTTGAGTATTAAAGCTGAAGAAGCAGACGATAAACCATCGACGGCAGAGCCAGGAATAATTTACACAGGCCCAGAGCTGCTGGGGCTAATGCACATCTCTACCACTGAGAGAACTCACTCTGTACAAAAAAACAGATAAATCTCCACACAAGGTCTGAGCTAATGACTGGAGATAAATATTATATATATAAACCAAGTGTACAGGAAAATTTCACACATGGAATATAGAAGCACGTTTTTTTTGACGCAGGATCAGCACGGCCGTTACACTGTTAACTCCACATCATGGTGACAAACGTATACGGTGTGAAACGACGCTCTGTTAGAATGTCACGGCCTGTCGCTTAGCAACGGAAACCCAATCAGAAACGGAACAGAGAGCTGTGTCTCATATCAGGCGAAACCAGGACATAGAGACACTTAAATACGTAAAAACTAAAAAATCAGAGGAAGTCTGGTCGACTAAAACGACAAACTTAAAAAAAGCAAAATAGATGATAAAGCCGTGAAAGATAACAGAACCTACTCGAGTGCAGAAGCACAGACCTGAACTTTTTTCCTCACTGATGTGAAAGTGTGAGACGAGACGTTATTTAAAGCGGTCACATGCAGGATTTATCCAGTCAGGATCGTTTATACGTGAATATGGAAATAAGCAGAAAGTTGCAGCGGGGTTTAGGAATGTACAGTGTGAAACATCAGATGATGAAGAGCCAGGATTCAGTGTTAACCCCAGGGACAGTAGGAGCAGTGTGAAACCTCTAACTACACAACCCAGGATTCATTTCACCCATGGTGCACTAGGACCCAGGGGACTAGAGTGCGACTAAAGCTGGTGCATCTCAAAATGCTAAATTGTAGTTGTGTTTTGTGACCTAAATTTAGAGTTTAAATTAAAAACAGAATTCACCGACACAGATCTAAAGGTAAGGAAGAAAAAAGAAAATATAAAAAAATGTATAAAAATAGAATATAATACAACTCGGTGTCAGAAACAGGAAGAAAACAGATGTGCAGATGTGAAATTGTTTGCTCAGTATACACAATATAGTTTGTGTTAGTGTGTGTTGTACAGACACGTCCAAGCCCCTGTGAATGAGTTGTTGCTATAGAAACAGCATATTTAAGAGACAACGTCTGATATAAAAGTCCAGACCTGTATTTACGTGCCGGTATTGAACTCTTAAACAAGTGAAACAAATGAGTTTGAAGGCCACAAAACTTGTGAGAAAGTAATGGACTCGATCAAATCGGCTCGTTCGAGTCACGGCGGTTATTTTCCTCCTTCGGTGAGACACTTTGATGGACGTTATCTCTTATTTAATCGATTACGCGCTCATTAGCATTGCAAATCGGTGCACTTCTCTGTAATCACTTTGAACTCGCTCGGAGAGAAGATACAATATTTGAGGCGATAATAATAAATAAAAAATCATTAATGTGGGAAGGAGAAGGAAGGGAGAGAGAGAGAGAGAGAGAGAGAGAGAGAGAGAGAGGACGTGTTATCGATTGGCTCGACTGCTTTGTATTCTGTTCGCTAATAATTACCAGTGCAGCCTATCCAATTACACACACACACACACACACACACACACACACACACACACACACACACACACAGGTTCATTATGTAAATCGGAGGGACTCGTTTAAGACAGGCTTACAGGACTTCATTTACACTCCTGCAGACGTGACGATGCAGTCGATTACATTTTAAACGCCTTCATTTCTTAATTGGACCAAACCACGATTATAAAGTTTATAGAAATTAAAGTTGCGCGCTCGGTCTTTGTGACGTCCGCCATCTCTGAGAGAAAGTGTGAAGGTTAATGGCGCCTGCTCGATTCTCAGGGATCGTTCAGCGGAAAGTCTCATTAACTGTGAAGGAGGAAGGGAAGGGATGGGATGGGATGGGATGGGAAGGGAAGGGGACAGGACAGGACAGGAGAGGAAAGGGAAAGGGGACAAGAGAGGAAAGGAAAGGAACAGAAAGAAAATAAAGAATGAGCCAAACAGAATACGCTCGTTATTGTGTGAAATAAAAAAAAAATAAATAAAATGAGGATGATGATGGTACGACCGTTTATAGCCGCTACAACAGAAACGTCTCGGAGATGTACTGCATCATTCCATGTAGACGTGCCAATTTGTAATAATAAAAAAAAGTCATGCGGCTACCGACGGCCTGACGGACCTGACATTGTACTGCAGTATTTTTAGGTTTTGTACTGAACACTTTAGACCTGAAAATGTTTTTTTAAATGATTATTAATCAGCCTTTTGCTCTGTTTTATAAATTATAATGAATAAAGCATGTGTGAGTAATGTTTAATTAAAAAAGTGACAGAAAAAAAAAAGAGCAAAAAGATTCGTTTAGAAACTCTACGATACAAGTTAGAAAATGATTATAGCAGAGCTTACAATAAATTAATGGAATAACATTAAATCAGATGAAATACAGCAAGCTTCTGATCCGGCTGGTGAAATTCGAGCGTTTTTCATCTTTTGCTGTCATTTTTGATGGAAAATTTTATTTATATTGATGCGGGACGAGAACAGAGCTCCTAAACCTGGCTATTTCCAGAGCGGGCAATATTATTCAGTGCATTTCATCGTGAAACAGAAAAAAAACAGAAGCATTAAAACGTGTAATTGTGCTGCAGAAACCAGCTGGAAGCCAGTTAACGCTTTAATTTCTGGAAAATAATTTCCAGTCATTAGTGATAAATAACAATGCTTAGAAAATTCTCTGCAATTAATAGATATTTAATGAAGTGGAAATTGAGGTGTTATTAACAGACACAGATGCCACTGAGGTGATTAACCAAACAGGCTTTTATTTACTCTTTTATATCAAATAATTGAAAAAACGGCTGACAGGATTTTATTCTGACTCGGCGAATGGCGGATAGTCCAGCAGAGATTACTGCGAGCAGAAAAAAGAAAGAAAGAAAAAGAAAGAAAGGACGTGTCACGTATCCGAAAGTGAATGTCAGATATATGTCAAAAAATGAAACGACTTTTCATACCGATGACGGTGGAAGCCGTGTGTCTCGTCTCAGACAGAAATGAGGGAGAGAGAGAGAGAGAGAGAGAGAGAGAGAGAGAGAGAGAGAGAGAGAGAGAGAGAGAGAGAGAGAATGTGTGTGAGAGAGAGAGAGAGAGAGAGAGAGTGAGTGAGAGAGAGAGATAGAATGTGTGCGAGACAGAGAGAGAGAGAGAGAGAGAGAGTGTGTGAGAGAGAGTGCGAGTGTATGAGAGAGAGATAGAATGTGTGAGAGAGAGTGTGTGCGTATGAGAGAGAGAGATAGAGTGTGTGTGTGTGTGTGTGTGTGTGTGTGTGTGAGAGAGAGAGAGAGAGAGAGAGAGAGTGTGAGAGAGCGAGAGAGATAGAATGTGTGTGTGTGTGAGAGAGAGAGAGAGAGAGAGAGAGAGAGAGAGAGAGAGAGAGAGAGAGAGATAGAATGTGTGTGTGTGAGAGAGAGAGAGATAGTGTGTGTGTGTGAGAGAGAGAGAGAGAGAGAGAGAGAGAGAGAGAGAGAGAGAGAGAGAGAGAGAGAGATTGAAAATGTGAGAAATGTGAGAAATGCGAGGCAGACACGTTTACAGCTCCGGCTCTGCGACACAAGGAAAATAAGAATAAATATAAAACTCAGAGAGGGGGGCTAACCTGTCACAGAGAGAGAGAGAGAGAGAGAGAGAGAGAGAGAGAGAGAGAGAGAGAGAGAGAGAGAGAGAGAGCGTGTGATCTGCCTGTGAATGTTATAAATACACGAACGTCACATTATCTAAAACGGAACAAACTCTGATCTACGACGAGACGAGATGGACTAGAGATCGGAGACAATCTGCTCTGCAGTCTAAAGCTGTAGCGATGCAGTTCTCTCTCTCTCTCTCTCTCTCTCTCTCTCTCTCTCTCTCTTCAGTTATCCATCTGTCAGCAAAACTTTCCAGGATCATTAAATATATAAAACGAGCTACCTCCGAGGACAGAGGCAGAGTTTGAGGGCAGATGAGATCTGGCCTATTTGCCCAGGCAGAATAAGGACAGCTGTATAAATCATGGCCTAGTCAAAATTTTAAAAATATTTGGTCAAAATAAATTTTAGGATACTGAGAAAGAATCAAATTAAAGAGTGTATGATTGGATTTTTTAGGTGTTTGATAATTAGGGGGCCAAGCACCCAAGTACTCTACTGGAACTGGTCTTATTAGTAGTTTTCATCTATTTCCATAAGATGTGATATCACACGGTGATAAATCCGACTAATGCTCAAAGCGGCAGAACGCAAACATGTCCTACGCCTCAATGTCGACCAACGATATCAGCTTATCAGGACAGGACGAGGACTTCGCCACGCAGACTCCTGCTCTCAATCTCTGTGATCTCACTGTTCACTTCTTCTCAAGTTTGAGTAAATATTATTCTGTTCGGATTTGAACATGTTAGCTACCATTTTTTAGACTAGATAAAAGTTCCAGGAAATCAAAAGAAGTCTTTTTCGGCTTATTGAACACTTTGTTAGATCACATCATGACATCTTGACAAAACAATACACTCATTCATTCATCTTCTAACGCTTTATCCGAACTTCTCGGGTCACGGGGAGCCTGTGCCTATCTCAGGCTTCATCAGGCATCGAGGCAGGATACACCCTGGACGGAGTGCCAACCCATCACAGGGCACACACACTCTCATTCACTCACACACACACACACACTACGGACAATTTTCCAGAGATGCCAATCAACCTACCATGCATGTCTTTGGACCGGGGGAGGAAACCGGAGTACCCGGAGGAAACCCCCGAGGCACGGGGAGAACATGCAAACTCCACACAGACAAGGCGGAGTCAGGAATCGAACCCCCGACCCTGGAGGTGTGGGGCAAACGTGCTAACCACTAAGCCACCGTGCCCCGCCAAAACAAAACCTGTTTCTTGGATTTTTTATACACGACATCTAGAACAGGTCACCAAACAGGAAGTGGTTGTTGTTTTTATTGTTAGTAATTTCAATCTGGTGACACTTCTATCTTTTTAAGATTCTCAAACACAGTGTTTATTTCAATAGTCACACAACAAGCTCCAAAATCCATAACAGCCTGGCTTCAAATCAGCACATTCCATTTGCTATTACTGACAATCTGCATACCGCTCGATCAGCCGAGCTGTCATCTGTCCTCGCCCTCCTCAACCTTTCAGCAGCAACTGACACAGTCAACAAGACTCTCTTGTCCACCCTCAGGAGTCTTTGAATTCACAGAGCAGCATGAGACAGGTAGTTTGCTTCCTACCTGCAAGGTCGCTCGTATCGGGTAACGTGGAGGAAATCGACATCTACACCACACAGACTCTCCCACAGCTTAGTACTTGGTCCTCTTCCATCTATACTCATTCGGTTGGTGAAGTTATTTCCTCACACAAGTTCTCTTAGCACTGCTATGCTGATGACACTCAACTCATCTTGTCTTTCCTGCCCTCAGATGGCTTCTGCTTGGATCTCAACATGTCTAGCAGACATATGATTGTGGATCACTGCAAATCATCGTCTGAAGCTCAATCCCAGAAAAACTAAACTGCTGGTCATCCCAAATGATTCATCCCCAGTCAGGATCTTGTGATATCACTACACATCAATCTGATCTCCCCTTCAGCCACGGCTCGCAACCTTGGGGTAACTACAGACAATCATCTGTCCTTTCCTCACATGTTGCTAATGTGACACGCTCATGTTGCTTGCTTCTCTAAACCATCAGAAGTATTCTGCTGTTTTTATTCACACAGCCTGCACAGGTACTTGTTCAGTCATTTGGAGACTGCAGCTCTCTCTTGTCAGGTCTACCGCTGAATGCAATTGGTTCTCTGCAAATGATCCAAAATGCAGCTTTGTGACTTGTTTTCCACCCCACAGCTGCGCTCCTTCACTGGCTCCTGTAGCTGAACATATCAGATTCAAAATAATGTGTTTGCTTACAATGCCAAAAAAGGACCAGCTCCCTCTTACCTCATGGCTCTCGTCACTTCCCACACTGCACCTCGCTCCCTCAGGTCAACCAGCACTGCCCCACTGGGTAAGGGGTGGTGGAATAAAGTTTCCCTAGATGTCCGAACAGCTGAGTCTCTGGCTTTCTTCAAACGATGGGTGAAGACCTTCCTTTTTCTGAATTTGTTATGCTTATTTCTATTTCCAGTTCGTTTATATACAATTTTTTTAAAAGTGCTATATTTCCTCCCAACTGAGTTTTAGACTGGTGGTATCCTTAGTTTGTGACCTAGTAAACCAGTATTCATTGATCGAGGCTTTAAATCACTTTTGCATGTCGCTATGGACATAAACATTTGTTCAAACATTTTGTGAACATTTTGAACATTCGCCAAAATTCCATTGATTTTTTTTTGCTGAAAAATGACACAACTCAAGTTCCTCCATAAAGCAAAAAAAAACATATAAAACTATCTATTGTAAAGCAGTACAGGTAAAACTAACAGAAACTGAAGTGTTTCATGGACAAATGTAAATTTAAACAGATAAAAATTATGACATTCTGGTTATTAATAAAAAAATATTTGGCGAAAAAAGTGAAATCAAATACTAAGATTGTTAATTATTAGAAGTTACTACCACTTTTCTGTCTTAATCTTAAATCCAACCAGGGAGGATTAAATTGTGATTGATAATTTGTGCTTTTGATTAAATTGTGCTTGATAATTCATTTATTCCAGCTTCCTCACCCATCAACCCAGACTGGAAACGTGTTGCGCTCATGTTAATGTCGACTCCGGCGTCTTAAAGTGTACGCATTCCTGTTACTGTTAATAATAAAAGGAACATTAACTCCAGCAGAGTTTCAGTAATACAAATAAAAACTAATCTCTCTGAGCATTTTCAAACACAAGTTATACACAACATTAGCCTTTTGTTGTCTCTTAAACTCGAAAGCTGCTCTCCCGGCGGAACAGACTGACGGAACTAATCAGCTATTTATCAATCGCTGCTCGTGTTGATTAAAACGTGTCGGAGCTGGAAATCAACAGACACCACGATATAGCAGCACATAGAAGTCTTCACACACACACTCAGATTCAAGTATAGTGCTTATTAGGACTATGACGGATAAACGAGCCAACACATGAAATAAGGGTAACAACATTGTGGCTTTGATTTAAGGCTAGCTCATATATTCATTTCACCTGAAAGCTGATTGGCTGATGATGGCCATGTTTATCAAAAACCAGCTAAAAGCTGATTGGCTGATGATGGCCATGTTTATCAAACACCAGCTAAAAGCTGATTGGCTGATGATGGCCATGTTTATCAAACGCCAGCTGACAGCTGATTAGCTTGTTTAAGCATGTTTTGCAAACACTACCTAAAAGCTGATTGGCTGATGACCGCAACATTTTTAAATGCCACCTGAAGGCTGATTGGCTGACAACCACCATGCTTTCCATAGACCATCTGAAAAATAATTCTCATGGTGGTCATGGCTGTAGAAACCCTGCTAAACTCTGACTGGCTGACAACAGCTATGCTATTCAAACAACTGCTAAAAACTGGCTGATTCAAGGCCATGTTTTTTTTTTTTTTTTTAATTAATCATCCCAAAAATTCATCCCTTGACTATCTAATCTTTGAAAATCTCAACTATGTAACCTTCACGAGTGATTGTAATTATATTTTGAAAATAATATGAATACAGCAAAACAGACGTGTAAACGTATTAAACGGAGACGGTCTCATTCCTGAGACAAAGTCCGATTTAGACACGCAGAGAGGACGTGCTGTTTCAGCCTCACGTTTCAAAGGAATTGTAGCTTTTTTCAAGAGCTAGTGTTACACGAATAAAAATAAACAGGTAGCTGTGTGCCGTTTTCACCTCACAAAGACAGCAAACACACAGCATTCCTTTGTACCAGAGCTACACCCAAGCAGTACACAAAGCAGAAGGAAGAAAAACACTCTGTATCAGAAACCATACAAAATATTCTCATTTTATCCCTGAAAAGGCAGCCGAGTCGAAGGTCCGTGTGCTGAAGGTGAATGATATGAAATGAAATTCTATAAGATTACGGTTATGGGCTTCTGTATGGAGATGGAAATGAGATTGGATTGGAATGTACTGGTCTCAAGTGATATCCCATGATTCCAAAGAAACGCAACCACATAGACCTGGCGTCTCTAAAAGCAGCCATAATGAGAATATTGTGTTAGTGGAAATGTGAGCTTTATGAAACAATTATCCTATAAGGAATAGTTATGTAACCTTCCATGGCTTTTAAAAAAGGTGGATAAGCCTTCCATAGTTCAAATAAAACAAAAGAAATAAAGTCTATACAATTTTGATTTCCTTTTTAATTCCTTTTCCCAGGATAAAATCCAGTTTAGCGTGATTAGCATGATTACTATGCTAACCATGGACGTCTGATTTGTATGTGCTTAGTAAGTAAGAGATTTCACATTTTACACAGAAAGAAAGTAAGCACAAGTTCTGTGGAACTTTTCAATTCATTCACTCCTGGTTTACTTCCCAAATGTTAGCTAGTTAGCTTTGCATGTAGCTCCTCCCAGGTATTTAGCCTGCAGTTAGCTAGCATGCTGGTGAATATGGCTGAAGGTTTTTAATAAATCACCTTTTGGCTAGCTTGCCAGCAATACATTAGCATAACATGTGTTAGGTGATTTTGTTCCCAAATGTTAGCTAGTTTGGCTACATCGCCCAAAGTTGGCCACCTAATGCAGGCTAGTATTCATGCTGACGTTATCTAGTTTGTTGGCAAACTTGACTAAGTACAGGAGAAGTATGTTTAGCTATGTGGAGTGCTTTAGCGCAGTGGTTACGTAGCTAAAATTAAAAAAAGGTTAATTATGAGCACCTGTGGGTTTTTTATCTGTTTAAAACTGTACAAAAGTATTTACATCCATTTTTAGCATTAGCATAGACATGATTGTTATTTATTTTTAATTTAAGATATGCCTGAATACAAATTACACTGTTGTTTCTGTCAGAAAGTGATAGTAAAATTACAGTTATTGACATTTATGTGCATATTTACAGTATGATACTCATGTTAACTATGCTAATCATGATCATCTCATTTGTGTGCGCTGAGTAATTAAAGGAGATTTCACATTTTACAGAGTTTCTTTTTTCTTTTCTATTTTAAAGAGAAGAAAGAAGGAAACATCACAAGATCTTGGAAATTAGCTGGTTTCCCTAAAACAAAAGCAAAATGTTTGCAGCAAATGTGGCTGATTTGCAGCAAGCAAATAAATTTGCCAAAATATTTTGCCACATTCTGGCAATAATGCGAAGGCTGTTCTTGCAAATATGTTAGTTTGCCATAACATTTTGCCAGTAACGGTGAACTTTTAGCAGTCTTCTGGTAACAAGTCTGCTATTTTTGACAAACATCCAGATATTACCACAGACGATAGCATTTTTGTAAATGGAAATAGTTTAGATATTTATCCTTGTTATCATTTAGCTGCCTCTCCCCCTGTATAACTTGGGATTTCCCAAGATTCCAGGCATCCTAAGTGATTTAGAATTGAGGAACAATAAAGATTTGACTCGAGAGGGATCCAAGATTAAAGGTAGGGTCTCCGTTGTTTGAAAGCCAACGTTGACATATAAAATCACCAAAACAAACACACCCGTAACCCAAATGGTTCCCACCCCTGTATCGATAGCTCCGCCCACACATCCATACGTAACCCAGGCAACTAATGGAAAGAAATGTGTCTTTATCATAGCTGAAGGGAAGAACAATACGATTGTAGATAAACAAACAAGCAAAAATGGCACACAAGCATAATCATGTAAAGGACAAAGGCATATATTAGTTCTGTGTAACAAAGCAAAACCAACGTTACTCACCTATCGAGAAGGAAAAAAGCGCCTCGGCGTCTTAAGTAAAGTCGGCCACATATTCACAGGTCGGAGTTTCCCGAGTCGATAACTCCTGAGCTAAACGCTGTTACTACACAAAACGCGGTTGTAGCTGCCTCTCTACATTACTACGATAGAAAAGAGGTGTTATTTGTGTAGTAACAGCGTTTAGCTCAGGAGTTATTGACTCGGGAAACTCCAACCTGTGAATATGTGGCCAACTTCCTGCTCCTTCAGTTCTCTCCAGCGCTGGAAAGCTGATCCTATATTAACACGTCCTACTTCTTGTCCTTATCGTAAGTCTTTCTTCTCTTTCTTTCTTTGTTTTTATCCTCCATGTCAATGTTAAAACCGCTTTCTGCTAATGTCACACATGCGCACTGAACACTCTCTCCACCCATATTGACAAGACTCATTGGCTCATTGGCTCATTGGCTACACGTTTGTTTTGATTTTTGTTTTGATTGTCGTCCCGACTCAGTTTTCTGAAGCATTTCTCAAACAACGGAGGCCCCACCTTTAAGTTGCAACAGAAATAAAATCATTCAGAAACATTCAAGGCAGGACACAGTGTTGGAGAGTGATGAAGAGTGAATGTTTTATTTTACTAATCTGTTAGAATGTTCTAGCAATTATGTGCTGGGGTTTTAAGAGATCTGCTGCTTAACAAGTTTGAGACATTACATGTCAACACATTTCAGCAATTTTTTTTCTGATGAAAGTTACCAAAACTAGCATTTTCCCTTAAAAAGGAATTATTAATAGCACTGTGAAGCAGAACCTCATTACCTCCAGTCTCACAAAACATTCAAGAGCTACAACTGGAACATTGTCAACATTAAACAGTTGTCTACAGTAAAATGTCCTGAACCTGGATCAACAGAAGAGTTTATGCTAAATTAACTGTTCATTTTAAACACAATAGCTCTACGAACACTCTCGTTATGGCTGAAATGTTTATCGTTCCAATCTAGCCTATAATTTAGCCTGGTAAAAGTAAAAAAAATTGACACTGTAAATGCCAGAAACCTGAATTGTTTATAAAGGTTCCTTTCCAAATGTTAGCTAGTTTGCTGTGAATGTAGCTACTTCCATGAAGTTAGCCAAATATTAAATAGCTTGCTGGTGAAATTAGCTACATCACCCTAAGCTGGTTAGCTTGCCAGCAACACGCACACTATTTTAGCGTAATATTACCCAGTGTTAGATAATGCGAACCAGTACTTCCTCTAACGTTATCTAGCTTGTTTGCAAACTTGACTAGCTACAAAAGGCAAGCAGGTGAGTTTAGCTAGACTATGTACTTCAATGCAGTGCTAATATAATTTCAAAAAAGTTTCTTTCTCTGTTGTAATACGATACTCTATACTAGGGTTGCCACCTTCAATACAGAAAAATATGGGACGCCTGCCGCAGTGGGGGCCACACCCCTCGGGGCCACGATGACCACAGTCCCGATGTATCAGTGTGAACAGATGCACTGAGTCTCACTATCACAACTTAAGTGGTCATATTGAATACACAGCTATGACAATAATAAATATACGCCAACAGATTGTGACTGAGAACACAAAAAATAAGCTTTTGGACGAACTTGTGAGATGTGAACCATATTTTATTAACTTATTATTAAATTAACAGATCCATAACTTAGTAATTATAACTTGCAAACTTGCAAAAGATCTTCCATGAACATCATGAACATCATAACATCAGTGGATGTCAGCGGACCAGAAGTGGTAGTGTGCAGTATTGGAGCATGTCAGGTATCTGGAGATGCCATCGTTTCATACGGATTTTCTGTCACGCTGACTCTGTCAAAAGAACCGGCGAGGCGTCGTCCCGCCCTCCTCTGAGTCTGATTGGCCGTGATTCACGGCCCGTAACAGTAAAACAAACCAATCAAACCAATGATGGCAACGAGTATTACCCAATCAGGGGCAGAATAGGACGCGTCTCCACACAATGCGGGTGGGGTGATTTTCATGGGATGCTGTATAATGTGGACCTATGTAAAATACGGGACAAATCGCGTCCCATATTGATTTGACACGGGACGCGTCATTTTGCCTGTAAATACGGGACGATTCCGTATTTCACGGGACGGGTGGCAACCCTACTCTATACTCATTTTTAGCAATAGCATGGACATGACTATTATCAATATGTTCAGTCAGGAAAACTGCTTACACACTAAAACCCCACACCAACAGGATTTTTGTAACATAAGGGCAAATCTGTTTGATCTTGAGAGTCATTAAAAGCCCCACTGGAGAGCTGAAGTGACCTGCGAGTGAGCTTACACACATGAGGAAAAGCGTGTGCTCAAAACACAGCGCAAAGCCAAATATTAACTCTGCGCTAATGAAAGTAATATTCTGTAAGCGTCAAAGAAAAAGAGCGGGGCCATGTGAAAGCCAGGCGTGAACGAGAGCTGACAATACGAGCTTAACGCATGAACGCTTCCTTATCGCAAGCTGTTCAGGGCCCACTTTCCCAAAGCCGCCATGGCAGAACGATTCGGCTGAGAAAACCTGCGGAGACAGAAAGTGACAGCGTCAGCCATCGTCGTGTCAGAACGCTAGTCGTTTTCTCAGTAAAATAATGATTCGCTTTTGTATTTTTTTTTTCCCCTCATTTCACTTCAGGATATAAATGGAGCGAGTTCTGAACAAGATTTCATCAGTGCCGGAGTTATTAGGAGATTTACTGAATTAATAAATACGGAATGAATACAAAATTAACGCAAAGCCGCTCTTCTTCTTCTTCTTCTACATCTTAAATGTGGAAAAAGTAATGAGGCAGCAATCAGTGAGGAAGGAGGGTAGCATACCGGGAGGTGCTAAAAAGAAAATCCTAGCAGACTGAGAGGGAAATAAAACATCTTTTATCACAGAGAACGTTAGATATATGATGAGATGACAGCTAGATTTTAGTTTTTCTAGATCTACATTTAGCAACAAAAAACTGCTCTGTCGCAGCTTAATGTTAATACATAGCTTTTTTTATTGGATAAAAAAATTTACCATGAGAAGATTTTACGTCTTTTATGACCTGTGTGTCCTTTCCCCTTCGGTGCTTCAACATTTGTGTGAATTTTATTTTGAGTTTGTTCTGAAGGCTATTTGTGATCCGAGCGGTGTATCACCATAGCAACAGGTAAAAAAATATACAATGATACAACTATATACCGTATATGGACATAACCATATATGGACATATAGCGCTATAGGTTCTAGATCTATAACTAACGATCGTCTCTAGATCTGGTCGTGATCCGAGATTGTTGGCTATTTGTGATCCGAGCGGTGTATCACCATAGCAACAGGTAAAAAATGTCGCCAATGATACAACTATATACCGTATATGGACATAACCATATATACATACAGCGCTATAGTTTCTAGTTCTATAACTAACGATCGTCTCTTTTAATTTTTCAATTTAATTCAATTCAATTCAAGTTTATTTGTATAGCGCTTTTTACAATAGACATTGTCTCAAAGCAGCTTTACAGAACATAAACATAGAGCGGAAGGTAAACATAATTAATGATAAAGGAAATAACGAATAATAAAAGAAATAAGAATTAACAGAATAAAAATTCTAGATTATTATTAGATGTATATAGTTCACCGTGTGTATGTATTTATTCCCCTATGAGCAAGTCTGAGATGACTCAGGCAGCAGTGGCAAGGAAAAACTCCCTTAAATTGGTAAAGGAAGAAACCTTGAGAGGAACCGGACTCAAGGGGGAACCCATCCTCATATGGGTGACACTGGGGGTGTGATTGTAATATACAGTCAAACAAATGTTGTATTGGTGTGAGGTTCAAGGACTTCTGATCTCCTGAGTACCACAGAGTCTAACTGGAGATGTCTCAGGATTCTTATAGTCGGCCTCGGCTCAGTGGATGTCCAAAGGCTTCGTCCCACAGAGGACGATGGGAGCTGGTACAGTGTCTGGATGCCTCGGGATGGGTACAAAGAGAAAAGCAGTGGAAAGGGATTAACATATCTGCCGTTCATAAAAATGCGCTGGTCTGATGTACTGGTGCATGATATTATGGGATGTATTATGTGTACGCCTGACAGAAAAGATGAGTTTTTAATCTACATTTAAACTGGGAAAGTGTGTCTGCGCCCCGAACACTATCAGGAAGACTATTCCAAAGTTTGGGAGCTAAATAAGAAAATGCTCTACCACCTTTAGTAGACTTAGATATTCTGGGAACTACCAGAAGCCCTGAGTTTTGTGATCTCAGAGAGCGTGAAGGATTGTAACGTGTTAGAAGACTAGTTAGGTACATGGGAGCTAAACCATTAAGAGCCTTGTACGTAAGTAGCAGCAGTTTGTAGTCAATTCTATACCTAACAGGTAGCCAGTGTAGAGATGATAAAATTGGGGTTATATGGTCATACTTTCTTGTCCTAGTGAGAACTCTGGCAGCTGCATTTTGGACTAACTGTAACCTATTTATTAAAGATGCAGGACAACCACCTAGTAATGCATTGCAATAGTCCAGTCTAGAGGTCATGAAGGCATGAACTAGCTTCTCAGCATCAGATACAGACAGGATGTTTTTCTCAGCTTGGCAATGTTTCTAAGGTGGAAGAAGGCTGTTTTGGTAGTATGGGCGATATGATTTTTAAAAGACAAGTTACTGTCTAAATAACACCGAGGTCTTTCACTGTCGAGCTACTTGTAATAGTACATCCCTCTAAATGGGAGTTAAGTTGTGAGAGTTTATGTGCACTGGTTTTTGGACCTATGAGTAGTATTTCAGTCTTATCGGAGTTTAACAATAGAAAGTTGCAGCTCATCCAGTCTTTTATCTCTCTAAGGCACTGAGTTAATTTGGACACTGTGGCTATTTCATCTGGTTTTGATGAGATATATAACTGTGTGTCATCAGCATAACAATGGAAACTAATCCCATGTCTTCTAATAATGTTCCCTAATGGAAGCATGTATATAGAGAAAAGCAGAGGTCCTAGAACTGATCCTTGAGGGACCCCATAATTAACTGGTAGTAAACTGGAGGATTCACCATTTAATTCTACAAAATGGTATCGGTCAGACAGGTAGGATCTAAACCAGCTAAACCAATTTTGAACGTATCAGTTAACAGAAATCGTACAAGTGAAGAATAAAACACTTGGTCTGGTGCTATTATAGGAACCTAATCAGTTTTATTCCTCTTACACCATGATGATTTGCAGACGATTACATTTTTATAGCTATTAACAAACCACACAGCAAATTTTTTATCCATTTATAATTATAATTACGCTTAATATCTGTTTTGTATTTCTAGTACAACAAAACATCTAGATTTCTCTTTGTTGATATTAATAAGAAAAGATAACTTGTTATGCAAAGCCAGTGTCAGAACACACAATATTACAGCATAACACTGGAGACTCCTTCCATGGATGTGAAACAAACATCTCCAGCGTTAAAAATAATGAAAATCGTGCCTCTGTAATCTAAGAGTACAAACGGTATAAAAAAAGAAGAAGCAACGCGTCGTGCTTCTCGTCGCACTAGAGCGTTAAATTTAAAATACTCGACACACACTGTTCAATTGCTTTTATTCATCTTGTATGTCTCTGAAGTGGCCCAGTGAGACAGTCACGAGCACTTAACGGTTTGTGTGCACGCTGTGACGCGGTCCTCGTAAACAAAACGGGGCCGAGCGCGACCGGGAAAGTGGCACTGATCTCACGGGAGCGTGGAGAACGAAGGTCCAAAGCTTCATACCAAAAATCCGTCGATTAACAGATCGACAGAGGAAAGGAGTGACACACACACACACACACACACACACACACACACACACACACACACACACACACACATATATATGAAGTGCTGATGTGGGCTTTGCAAGCCAAAAGGCCAAAGAGCATCGGAGCCTCTGAGAGCACGTCCTGACATTAATGGGGAAAGTGGGACAGTCGTGACTGGCCTATCGACAGCATGCAACACACCCACACTCATCTCTCATCCTCTCATCTCCTGGCTACAGATATGAGGAGCCGAGTCCTCTCTCTCTCCCTCTCTCATGTTCGCGATAATGAAGTTTTAAAATGTCACATTGGCCTGCATGTGAATATTTATTTCAAATCTCGAATAAAAAAAACATCTGCCGGATGAAGACTCTGTAGTCTGTATCTAAACCCTGACGTGTAGCTCGGGTCCACGGAGCGTGATGAGCGAGTGCAGCTGTGCTCCTTCCTTCCACTAATTACGCAAATAATATTCAGGCACGAGGTGATAAGAATGCCGGTCAGGTCCGAGGGCCTCTCTCGTTACGGACCGCACGCCTGCAGGAGAAAGACCTCTGTGACCACGAAGAACAAAAGATATTTGGGAGCTCGAGCTCCACTTAGCCTTTTGTCATGTATAACGATGCCTCAGGCGCCGACACAGGAACTCGAGAGGAGCGATTCAACGCCGGGATCCTGAACAGAGAGGAATAAAGCCACCATCATGTGAGCTACCGGAGAACAAACTTCTGTTACTGATGAAACACAGCAACTTTATTTATTATACAACATGGCGTGTGCTTTCATCCATTTCCAGTTCTGGAAAATAGCTTTCGGTTTCATCGGTTCTCTTTAACCTCCACTTGAAGTTCTGCTGAAGACAAACCAAACAAAGAAAATGGGCATCACATTACAGGAAAACAACAAACCGCAATCTTCTGTCCAAAAAACGTCACCTCGGACTGTTTGAAACCAGTTCCTTCAGGATCTTGGGTTGGGGGGGCAGGATTCTTATTGAGTTGGGGGGGCACGGTGTGGTTAGCACATTTGCCTCACACCTCCAGGGTTGGGGGTTCGATTCCCGCCTCCGCCTTGTGTATGTGGAGTTTGCATGTTCTCCCCATGCCTCGGGGGTTTCCTCCTGGTACTCCGGTTTCCTCCCCCGGTCCAAAGACATGCATGGTAGGTTGATTGGCATCTCTGGAAAATTGTCCGTGGTGTGTGTGAGTGAATGAGAAAGTGTGTGTGCCCTGTGATGGGTTGGCACTCCGTCCAGGGTGTATCCTGCCTCGACGCCCGATGACACCTGAGATAGGCACAGGCTCCCGTTACCCGAGAAGTTTGGATAAGCATTTACATTTACATTTACGGCATTTAGCAGACACCCTTATCCAGAGTGACTTACAACTGAGCAACTGAGGGTTAAGGGCCTTGCTCAGGGGCCCAGCAGTGGTAGCTTGGTGGACCTGGGGTTCGAACTCATGACCTTCCGATCAGTAGCCCAACACCTTAACCACTGAGCTACCACATCCCCTAAGCGGTAGAAAATGAATGAATGAATGATTGAATGAATTTGAGTTGGTGAAATCTTAATCACAGGATTCTTCTTTGAAACTCCTCGCAGTGAGACGCATATGTAACAACCTTCTATAGGATCCGTACTGATTTATCCCACCGGTTCGACGACACGTCTGAGGAACATCTGCAGCCATTTTGAACATTTTCAGGCTCGTCCGTATATCAGGGAGCACGACTGGAGTGCTGACTCCTTCCAACAAAAGTCACATATCTGACTGAGTGTAAGCCGTTACTATGGAAATGATAACAGAACCGTAATGGAAACGATAATGTCAGCAAAACGATAATGTATACCTGTGATCTGCAGCTGACCAATCAGAATCGAGAATTCAACAACACTGTGGGATAAATTACACATTTCCAAACCATAATATTATTCGATTACTGGTTTTCTTATCCATCATAAAACCTTGACAATCAGTTGATACTGACACTCTTTCGCTTTTATAGGAAATATAATTAATATCATAAAGCATCAATGTATTAAAATTCAAGTCTCCTTATACGTAAACATTTCCAGCTCCGCATATTGGGCCTTTTTACACCTGGTCACTTCGTGTGTTGTCTCTGATCCGATAGCTATCTGATTTGTTAAAACTGTCCCATTTACATCAGACCACATAAACGCGTCTCGGCGAATCGGATATCGATCCGATCTTTCTACTCCCGCCCAAAATGCTAATATATTTGACCTTATTTCTGGGGTAATTGAAACGGAACACACTTCGGTGTACACGGTTTTCAGAACGCGATCAAAAAGAAGACGTAAAAACTCATTATGGCGTTTATGCTACAAAAAACAGTTTACTGTCTGCTGCGTTTTCACTGGCGGCAGCAGCGCGTTTTAAGCCCCGACGAGACGCCTGGGTGAAAGATCACCTGCGAGTGACGTACTTCCGTTTGGGAGGAGTATAGTGCTGACGTATGTGGCTCGAACAACCACATTCATTTACACCTGTCAAGTTTCATCTGAAACACGTCCCAGACCTCCTCCTGATGGGGTTTGTACCATCGGGTTTATATCCGTCTCCAAAACGTCTGGGAGGGCATTTAGACCTGGTCTTTTTACCATCTTATAGCTATCTGATGTAAAAAGCCCCATTAATGTTTTTTGCTCCACTTGTCACTCAGCGCTCAGTCCACTCTATTAAGAACGTCTGCTCACGCGTTTGATTATCTAACCAGCCAATCACATGGCAGCAGCGCAATTCATTATATAATAATCATGCAGATACACGTCAAGAGCTTCAGATAAAATTCACATCAGACATCAGCATGAAGTAAAAGTCTCATCTCTGTGACTCGAACCTGCGGCATGAATGTTGGTGTCAGATTTGAGTATTTCAGGAACTGCTGGATTGTCACACACAGCAAAATGATTGTATAAACAATATATACTATAAAGTTCTCTAGAGTTTATACAGAATGGTGCGGAAAACAAAAAGCATCCTGTGAGCAGAGGATCTGGAGGCGGAAACACTGCGTTGATGAGAGAGATCAGAGGAGAACGATCAGACCGGACGTCTATAGTGACTCGGTCACTCTGTACAAAAGCATTGAGCAGAAAAGCATCTCAGAAATAAAACCACATCAAACCTTGAGGTGGATGAAGCTACAACTGCAGGACACCACATCAGGTTCCTCCTCAAAAATCCGACAGGAACCTGAGGCTCTCATGGGAACAGAGTCACAGACAAAAGACACAGAGATCAGACATTTTCTTCACTCTGATCATTGATGTAAACATTAACTCAAGCTCTTGACCTGGATCTGCATCATCTCTGATACACTCTGTTGCTGTCACGTGATTACACCTGAATAGATATCTCGTATAAATAAGCAAGTA